>NC_038050.1:22113232-22413232 GCF_002211085.1 Panicum hallii | reverse complement strand
CTGCCCACGGGCGGGTGGTGCACGGCCGGAGAGGAAAGGGACGACGGCGAGGAAATGTAGCTCGGGTGCGGGGAAATGGGCGCTGGGAGTAGCTGATCAGCACGTAGATGTTGTTGTGGTGCTGCTGCGCGTGGAAGAGAGGAAGTTAAGGTACTGCAGCGAGCTGGCCACGACGGCGAGGAGGTGGCGGCCGGAGATGGCTCGGGTTGCCGTGGCGCGCGCGCGTGAGGCCACCAGGGGAGAGGGAAGAAGTCGAGACTGGGAGGGGACGACGCGTGGAAGAGTTCTGCAGCTGGAGGTGGCGCTCGGGGCGCGGCATCGGCGGCGAGCAGCGGTGGCAGGAGCGGCGCAGAGAGGGAAGCGGCGCGCGCCAGAGGAAGACGAAGCAGGGAGATGTCAGGAGGACCTGTTCGCAAATTCCAAAGAATTCAGGGACCCCACTGTAATCTAAAATTTTCTCACTGCTACAAGGGTCAAATGGAAAAGTGCTCAACATGAAAGTTGTAGAGAATTTCAAATCCTACAAGATTGCTTTAAGGTTCAAGTTCAAAATCTCAAAGAATATAGTTTTATTTTAACTTTAGAGCGTCATTCAATTTATAAACTTTGTCTTGTAATTCAAACCAATTGCTTTAATGCTTAGGGTCTTTTTGCAAGTTTTCCTGCAGTCATGATGACTAACTCTTTTTACACATTAGTCCTTAGGTAAAACTAAGTTTTACTTTTATCTTTTACCATTTCACATGTAAATCCTTATATGTTTGTAATGATTACATAAAGATCCTTAATTTCATATAGAGTCCATTCCCTTTTGTGTTTATTTAACTTTTGATCCTTTATTAGCTATAGCCATCTGAAATTTGACACTTAAGAACATTTTCACATACATTTGCACATGAGAATTATAAAACTTATAATTTACAAATGTACCCTTATTACTTTGTACAACTTGTATACTCTATATCCTGCTTATATATTACACCTAAACTTAGTATCTAGTTGACTAACTACCTGGATATCACAGCCTTCCCCCTTAAAAAGAATCTCGTCCCGAGATTCCGAAACTGAATAGAATTGGATAATTTAGATTTGGGGATTGGCTTGAATAAAATCAGGAAAATTCCGTTGAAGATAAGACTCAGTTTCCCAAGTTGCTTCTTCTTCGGTGTGATGATCCCACAAGATCTTGTACATCTTAACTGCCCTTCTTCTGGTGAATCTTTCCTTAGTGTCCAGAATTCGAAGAGGTTGTTCTATGTATGACAAATCAGGTTCTATCTCAAGGGTACTTGTCTCAACGATTTCTGTGGGTACTTTGACACACTTCTTAAGTTGAGAGATGTGAAAGACATCGTGAATAGCTGCCCATTGAGATGGAAGACGAAGTTTGTAAGCCACTGGGCCACAAACATCAAGAATTTCAAAGGGTCCGACATACCGAGGTGCTAACTTCCCCTTTATGCCAAAGCGTTGGACGCCTTTGGTAGGTGACACTCGGAGATAGACGAAATCTCCTATCTGGAATTGCAGAGGTTTTCTCCTCTTATCTGCATAACTCTTTTGTCTGGACTGAGCGGTTTTAAGATTAGATTGAATAACCTTAACCTTATCTTCGGCTTCAACAACTAGGTCTGGTCCGAAGATTTTGCGTTCGCCGGTCTCAGACCAACTCAAAGGAGTTCGGCATCTACGACCATATAACGCTTCGAAAGGAGCCATCTGAAGACTAGCTTGATAACTGTTGTTGTAAGCAAATTCAGCTAGAGCAAGGCACTTGTCCCAACTTGTACCATAGTGAATAATACAAGCTCGGAGCATGTCTTCAAGAATTTGGTTAACTCGCTCAGTCTGCCCATCAGTCTGGGGTTGATATGCAGAACTTCTAATCAATTTGGTCCCTAGAGCTGATTGCAATTGTTCCCAAAATCGTGCGATAAATTGGGGCCCACGATCAGATATGATAGTTTTCGGAACCCCATGTAATCGAACGATTTGTTCCAGATAGACTTCGGCATACTTCTTAGCAGAGTAAGTGGTATGCACCGGAAGAAAATGAGCTGTTTTTGTGAGTCTATCGATGATTACCCATATAGAGTCATGTTTTTGAGATGTGTTGGGAAGACCGACAATGAAATCCATACTAATGTCTTCCCATTTCCATGATGGAATGGGTAATGGCTGAAGTGTACCAGAAGCCTTGAGATGACTGGCTTTGACTCTCTGGCACGTATCGCACTCAGACACATATTTGGCAATTTCTCTCTTCATTCTGGTCCACCAAAAATGTTGCCGAAGATCGTGATACATCTTGGTGCTACCAGGATGAATAGAGAATTTGGACAAATGTGCTTCGTCGAGGATTTGCTTACGAAGTTGATGATCCTTAGGCACAACAAGTCGATCGTTGAACCATAGGACTCCTTGACGATCAGTGCGAAAACACCGATACTTAACTTCTCCCTGGGATAGCTTGGACTTAATAATTTTGACACCCTCATCATGTAGCTGCGACATGACGATCTTTTCCCGCAAAGTGGACTCAATGGAGGTCAAGTTTAAACTACCTTGAGGGATAATCTCCAGATTGAGTCTTCGCATTTGATGGCAAAGAGTGTCATTAAAAATGGATATGGTCAAACAATGACAATGTGACTTGCAGCTAAGTGCATCCGCAACCACATTAGCTTTGCCCGGATGATAATGTACCTCAAGGTCATAATCCTTGATTAACTCCAACCAACGCCTTTGCCTCATATTTAAATCAGCCTGAGTGAAAATATATTTGAGGCTCTTATGGTCAGTGTAAATGTTACACTTAGCGCCCATAAGATGATGTCTCCAGATCTTGAGAGCATGAATAACTGCTGCCAATTCAAGATCATGTGTTGGATAATTTTGCTCATGAGTCCGAAGTGCTCGGGATGCATAAGCAATAACCCGGTTGTTTTGCATAAGAACACAACCAAGGTCAATTCCGGAAGCGTCGCAGTAGACATCAAAAGGCTGGTTACTATCTGGCTGAGCTAGTACTGGAGCAGTCGTCAGAAGTTTTCTTAAAGTGTGAAATGCTTCCTCACACTTCTCGTCCCAATGGAACTTAACTTCTTTCTTGAGTAGCTCAGTCATGGGTTTAGCTATCTTGGAGAAGTCTGGAATGAATTGGCGATAATAGCCTGCCAATCCAAGGAAACTCCGTATTTGATGGACTGAGGTGGGAGGATTCCAGTCCATAACTTCTTGAACTTTGGTTGGATCAACCGATATGCCTTGACTGGAGATAGTATGTCCCAAAAATTTCACACTATCCAGCCAAAATTCACATTTTGAAAATTTGGCATAAAGGCGATGATCCCGTAATCGTTGAAGAACGACACGTAAGTGGTTAGCATGGTCTTCTTTGGTTCTGGAGTAGATCAGAATGTCATCTATGAAGACCACGACGAATTTATCAAGCTCCGGCATAAATACGGAATTCATGAGATACATGAAATATGCCGGTGCATTTGTAAGTCCAAATGACATGACCAGATATTCATAAAGTCCATATCTGGTTGAGAAGGCCGTTTTTGGAATATCACTAGGCCTGATCTTGATTTGATGATAACCAGAGCGTAAATCAATCTTAGAAAAGACCTTTGCTCCAGCTAGTTGATCAAACAAGATATCAATGCGGGGAAGAGGATACTTATTTTTAATAGTAACCGCATTGAGTGGACGGTAGTCGACACATAGTCTCAGACTATCGTCCTTCTTCTTGACAAAGAGAGCAGAACAACCCCAAGGTGAAGCACTGGGGCGGATATAACCTTTATCAAGAAGATCTTGCAACTGAATTTTCAGTTCTGCCAATTCGTTTGGAGGCATACGATACGGCCTTTTTGAAATTGGAGCAGTGCCCGGTTGAAGTTCAATGATGAACTCGATGTCTCGATCTGGTGGCATTCCAGGCAGATCATCGGGAAAGACATCGGGAAATTCACATACTATCGGAATATCCTTGACTTTAATATCCGTGATAACATATGTGCAGGGGTGCAGATACTCTGGCTGGGGTAGATAAAGAGTGGTAATCCCATAGTATGGTGAATTGATTTCAACCACTCGGGAACAGATATCTAACCGGACTTGATGTTTAGTCATCCAGTCTGTTCCAAGTATAAGATCGATACCCTCCAAACTTATTAACACCAAATCAGTTTTTATTTCTATACTACCTAACTGAAGTGGTACATTTCTACTCATTTGGTTGGAAGTAATTTTTCCTCCAGGGGTAGAGATCATATATGACCCCTGGATAGAACAAGATTCAAGTCCTAGTCGGGTTCCACAGTTGTTACTAATAAAGCTATGTGTTGCTCCGGAATCGAATAAAGTAACAACTGGTTTATGGTAAATAGAAAATGTACCCGACATGACAGGAGCTCCATCTGGAAGTTCTGCCAGAGTGGTGAAGTTAATCCGTCCTTGACGAACTTGCATCACTGGCTTCTTTCCCTTATTCTGGTTTCCCTGGGTGGAGCTCTGCCCTTGATTGGATTTCCTAGGCCGCGGGCAATCTCGAATAAGATGATCCGCACTTCTGCAATTGTAGCAACGATAGTTGTTGCCCTTCGGTGGCACTTGCGGAATATTTGGCCGTTGGCCAGATTGTTGTGCTTGTTGCAGGGGCATAGGAGGTCTGAACCTCCCTTGTTGCTGAGGCGGCCTAAAAACCAATCTTCCCGTAGGGGCATTGCGTTGTGGTGCTCTGGGCGGCGTATTGGGAACAACTCGATACCTCGGTGGTTGAGTACTCGAGGTTCCAGCAGGGTTCTTTCACTTCTTCTCGGCATAATGTGCCACAATGCAGTCTTCTTGAGTCAAGGCCATGTTGACCAACTCACTGAAAGTGTTTGCCTTCACAAGGTTCAGGCGTTCTTTGAGTTTGGTGTTAAGGCCTCGGCGAAAACGGTCTTGCTTCTTGGTATCATTATCTGCATGATACCCTGCGTACTGGCACAGATGATTGAAATTCTGTGCGTATTGCAGAACTGTATTGGCACCTTGTGCAAGAGCCAGGAACTCGTTAAGCTTTCGCTCCAATAATCCTGCGGGAATATAATGTGCTCTGAAAGCGACCCGGAATTCATCCCATGTGATGACATGCCCTGCAGGTTGCATGGCATAAAAATTGTCCCACCAGATTCTAGCAGCACCACGAAGTTGTTGAGCAGCAAAAGAAGCCTTGCTAGAATCTGCACATGGTATGGTCAGGAGAGCGAACTTCGACTCAATGATGTGGAGCCAGGCATCAGCATCTAATGGTTCCTCTGCCTTACTAAAGAAAGGCGGTTGGGTACTGAGGAAATCCTGGTAGCTAGCCACAGGAGGATTACGATCATCCCGGCCTCCTCGGAATTGTTGCTGCTGATTCTGCTGTGCTTGAACTAGCAAGTTAAGCAATTCCGTTTGCCGAGCCATGACTTCGGCAAGGTTGGGAGGAGGTGGTGGTGGTTGCTGAGAACCACTGGCTTGATCAGCCCTGAAACCCTCCGGGGTTCCTCTTGTAGCTCCAACCATCTGAAATAAAGGAGATGTCCATTATTAACCATATATCCTTACTCCCAATTTCAGAAGACATAGTCAATGCATATATTCCGCAAATCATCTCATCTCAAAATTTAAAGATAAAGAACAAGATGATGAAACCGGAAATTATATTACATTGCTAACTCAGATAGTTCTCACATCGCATGTCGAAAGTTCACTACATAGGCCATCTATGTTACATCAAATGGCGTGAAGTTCGACTACTTAAACTATTACATTCCCTTAGATTACATCTGAAAGTTGACGATTTTACTAAAAATCGTCAAAATTTCCTAC
Source organism: Panicum hallii (assembly GCF_002211085.1). Taxonomy (NCBI): domain Eukaryota; kingdom Viridiplantae; phylum Streptophyta; class Magnoliopsida; order Poales; family Poaceae; genus Panicum; species Panicum hallii. The sequence continues at coordinate 22,407,367 of NC_038050.1, read as the reverse complement.
AGAAGACTGACTGCCAGAAAGAGAGTGATGGGGACTAATAACGGGGTCCCCATGCTCAGAATCTATCTCTGAAATACCCTCAATTTCCTCTGGGTCTTCTTCTTCTTCCTCTTCAGGTACTAGGGGTATAGCAGGAAGGATGGGTTGCTGCTGCAATTCTTCAATATGAGCCTGGGCATCATCCGCTTCGAGCATCAGATCATGAATATGCTCTTGTAGAAATTCTATAACAGCATCTCGTTGGGTGATAAGATGATCACTCTCCATGATCTGATCTTCGCGGTGAAGAATTGTTTCATCTCTAGCTGCAATAATTTCATCCTTTTGTGTTACCAAAGCTTGTAATTCTTCTATCTGGGTCACTTGGTGATCAACATTTCGATAGTGGCTTTGAGCCACACCGGTTATCTGATTTACCCCATGACGCAGTAGCTTTTGGTAACGGTACTGCACATCCATAAACCTGGTAACAATACGGACGGTTTCTTCAGCTACATCTCCTAACAAATGACCATAATGGTCTGTCCGAACATCCCAGTCCGAATTACTCGGGTCTATGGTAGGAAATAACCCAATAGGATATGCAGCAACTTCAATCGGATGTTGATTGCAGAAGAGTTTGATTCCTTCTAAAGCAGCAGTTTCAAGAGTATCCACTAGACGATATCCTACCACTTCCACTTCTATGGGAGGCCATAAGGAGCGGAAAGGGTGTTGAGGAATCATCATCTTAACCCTGCAGCGGAAAACTCCTTCTTCAAGATACTCTACTCCATCATATATAGGAGGCTCTGTATAATGGAACATACTCAAGGATTCCCACAAAAGGCGAGGAAACCCTTCCCAATGTAAACCATTGGTGTGAAAATGCCCCTCCTGATCCCAAAAGGTACTAGTAGGAGCAGCCATCTGCGACAACAATGCAAATGGTAAGATATTTTTACCCTGTTGAAAAAGCTTACAAGGTAAAATGGATTAAGATAGCGAATTCTGATAACAGCAAAGGCTGGAAATCAGATGGATGCCTAAGATACCCATCTAAGGATTCTTACTTACCCAATTAAGAAATACAGACACATTGCCTATTTCTTAGGAAATATCAATTTAAACATTTAATTTGTTTGCTTACAGGATTTATGCATGCACGTACTAAACGATCTCACAACTAAAAATAACTGCCAAGTAATCTTGGTCTTACGTGGTTAGTTACGGTGGCACAATATAGACACGTCTCTCACTATTAACTAGTCGATAAATCCTATTCGTCCTAGTTTCGGAATCGTGGTTAGTGTACCTGCAGAAAACCACAATGCATATATATATATATCCAATGAACCTTTCATGCCAGCATGTCATGAAAGCGTCCCCATTCATTACTGTTCACTATAGAAACAGCATCTGTACAATTACCGCCGTACAGACAACGTTAGCATACGTTATTGGATAACGTATTCACGGGGATACCGCAAAATGCGGGGGTATGAACAGCGATCGCCATACCCTGCGCCGAACCATATACTCCCAATGTAGTCAACCGAGGTTGGTACATTGGCAGCATCTCAAGTAGGCCACTGCTTGAGACACAGCGTTCGGTTCGCATCACCGACAGGAAGGCCAAGCTCCCTCAGTTGGCTGAGGATTCTTACCTTCTTACCTTCCGATCGAAGATGTCGTTACATAATTGTAAAATTGGATTGTACATGAAATTAAATTTCAACTGAAAATAATGCTGGAAGTTAGTCATATATATATATATATATCACAGCCACCTTTAATTCCCATAATAGTATCACCCTAGGGCTTACGTACTATACATAATCCTTAACGAATCAACGTAGTTCGCAAATACTCGATTAATGAAATTTCATACTAAAAATTACTTTTTAAGGCTAATTATATCTCCAGGGTACACTTGTTAGCTCTGATACCAGCTGTGGCAGAACCAACCTGAATTATACTGGCTCAAGTACGCTAGTCCTCCCTGGAGGGCTAACTCGTACTTCAAACAGTATAATACTATTGGTCTGTCGGGTAACGTCCCGATAAACCACCGAATCTCAGGATCCAACAAGGTACCTCACACGAAGGTGAGTCCAGAGATATAATGCCAAAATAACTTACACCACAGGCAGTTTATATTACAAAAATGTACAAAATAACATTTGTCCTCACTAAGGAGAATTTATTACAACACAAGTTCAAGTCCCTAGTTAAAGCAGCGGAATTTGAAAAGCAGAGTCGATATACATGGCGTCATTACGGATATTATGCTAGCCCTGGCATAATATCACTCGGCGGGGTCTGCGTTGGCCGGGGACGGATCCCATTCCACGGACCAACCATCAGGTAAAGGGTAAGGCCATGGTGTAATGAACGCTGGCTCATCCGAAGGGTTACCTGAAGTAAATCAACAAAGCAAGGCTGAGTATACTAATACTCAGCAAGACTTACCCGGAATTGGGTATATCTTAGCCCATAACTAGACTCATGCTGGCTTTTAGCTTTGGGTAAGGTTTTCAGCTGAAAAGCAACAAAGAGTAGATCCTTATTTTCAATTTTTAGCTTTCAGGTTCTAGTTGAATTAACCATTCTAGGTAAGCACCTATAACTATCCAAACATGGTAGAATCTTTATTCAAACATCATCTTTGATAATCAAATAATTGCTCTTGTTACTCTATGTGATAAAGGGGATAAGCAGTCTCATACATCGTGAGAGGCGGACGATTCTGAATCGAGATTCAACCTTGCAAGGTAAACCTAACACACACGCTTGGAATACCACAGGGTAATTCCGAAGCAACCGTTTGCCTTTCATTCCGACTCGTGGATCAGGGCCACCACAAGCGACTGCAGGTCATATGCACTACAAAAGTGCAGGACGTACGTCTGTAGCGCGACTACAAAACCCGTACTCCTGGTTGCCCAGCAACACATATGCCTACACGTCGAACAAAGTAACCGAAAGAAGCAAATACATGTGGTGGGGGGTATGTCCACTCCTCGGGCCGATTGGTTACTAGGCTTACCGCTTACCATATTTCACGGCATGTGGCTAGTACTTTCAAATGCTTAACCACCGCTACCACACACTGCGACCTTAACAAATTCATCAACACAGACGGGGTATCATCTTGACCATGATACCTCATAAAACTCCCGTCCGGCATCCTTATAGTGATAACAGGAATGTAAATCATTACAATTCCTAAGTCGCGCGAGTGACAGGAAATCACTCGACTTCTACCGGTCCTATAAGCATAGCAGCTAATCGGACTCAGTTCTAATGTTCAATACATTGGTGCCTAGAACAATGCAACTAAGTTTCCAAACAACTCCTAGAACCTAATGCATAAAGAGATATAATATAAGTAATATAAGTTGCAGTGTAAATAAGGTAGGGGATTATGTCCGGGGCTTGCCTTCGCTAGCAGAGTTGGGGTTAGTCAAACTAGTTTCTTCCGAACCTTGGTTCGGGGCTTCAGAGAAATCCGTAACAAAAGTCCCGGGGTCTTCCAAACAAACTTCTTCTTGTTCTGGGATCAGTTGATAATCCCCGTCAGCGAGAGTGGTCGAGTCTACATGAGATGCAATTTACAAGTTATAGAATGCCTTTACCTTTAGTTTACTTCCCGATAAAGTTGCAATCCAATATAAATAACCTTTTATTTTGATATATTTCCTAATTACTTTGTACTGGGCAGCCATTTATTGAGCACTAATAAATTTACTTAGATTCATTAAACAATAAATTTAGTTAGGTTAAGTGTTCAATTAGTAGTATGGAGCAGCAAGTGGTGTGGTTCCCATTAACAATTATATTAAAAGCTATACATATTATCCTCTCAAGTGATATGATTTTTAAGTTACCATCACCTTCAACATCAAATATATAATATCCAATTTAATTAACCTCTAATTCATGGTTCAAAATTTGATAATATGTTGCACTAATACAAAACAGAACATTAATATATTTTTCATGATTTTTAAATATATGAAAGTGTGTGTATTAATTATATTATGTAAACTACACCTTATTTCTAACAAAATCTATACAACATGAAAATATTACTGGAGTACAAGATTAATTATTTTTCTTCAATTCTACATGTTAAAAGAAAATTATTGGCACTGGTTTTACTAATTTATCATTTTTCTATGAATTACTATGTAATTCTTAAGCCTACAAGCAATCAACTTTGACATTTAAATTAAGTCATTAATCATTCAAAAACTGAAGTCGACCCTTAAAACAAAGTTACAGATCTTTGTCTAAAGATTCCAACAAAATTTAGTTTACCATTTTATGATTTTTCCTTAAAGAGATATGGTATTTCTAAGTTAACAGCAAAAATTACATAAGGAGGTCCTTGACTACTATTCCACTGAGTCTAGGGCTTTGCAAGAAACCCCCTGGGTTTCTTTTCCTTCTAACCCGAGGTCCCTGGGCTGGGAACCGAGCAGAGCAGAGCAGTGACGGCCGTGTTCCGGCGACGGTGGTCGCCGGCGGCGAGGTCCAAGGGCAGGAATCGGGTCAAGGGCTTACTGCGGTCGTGTTGGGCTACGTGTCGTGGACGAGGACGGCCGGAACAGTGAAGTTCGGTTTGAGCCCGAGGTGACGGCGGAGGGGTCACCGTCGACGAGGGTGCTCCGGCGATGAACGTGGGCCAAGATCCTGCGCACGAGAACCAGTGAGTCGTGGAGAACGTGTACGTGCCATCAATTTGATGAAAACATGCAAGATTGAAGGAGTTCGACGGAGACCGAGGCGGCGGCGGCGAGGAAGATCGCCGGCGAGCGTCGGGAAGGCGCTGTGGTGCACCAGAGGGTCAATGGTTGGGTCCTACAGCTTCAGGGCGATGATGTGGTGCTGTCTAGGGTGATGTGGTGGCTCGGGATCGCTCGAGGGGTGCTGCCCACGGTGAGGCCGAGGGCGGCGGCGGATGTTGCTCGTCGGCGACGAGTTTCCAATAGAAATTGGAGGGCCGCAGGTGGTCGAGGAGCTTCAGTAGACTGTGGAAAAGCTTGTGCAGGTGGTGATTGAGGCGGAGGAGGTCCGGAGTGGGCTGCCCACGGGCGGGTGGTGCACGGCCGGAGAGGAAAGGGACGGCGGCGAGGAAATGTAGCTCGGGTGCGGGGAAATGGGCGCTGGGAGTAGCTGATCAGCACGTAGATGTTGTTGTGGTGCTGCTGCGCGTGGAAGAGAGGAAGTTAAGGTACTGCAGCGAGCTGGCCACGACGGCGAGGAGGTGGCGGCCGGAGATGGCTCGGGTTGCCGTGGCGCGCGCGCGTGAGGCCACCAGGGGAGAGGGAAGAAGTCGAGACTGGGAGGGGACGACGCGTGGAAGAGTTCTGCAGCTGGAGGTGGCGCTCGGGGCGCGGCATCGGCGGCGAGCGGCGGTGGCAGGAGCGGCGCAGAGAGGGAAGCGGCGCGCGCCAGAGGAAGACGAAGCAGGGAGATGTCAGGAGGACCTGTTCGCAAATTCCAAAGAATTCAGGGACCCCACTGTAATCTAAAATTTTCTCACTGCTACAAGGGTCAAATGGAAAAGTGCTCAACATGAAAGTTGTAGAGAATTTCAAATCCTACAAGATTGCTTTAAGGTTCAAGTTCAAAATCTCAAAGAATATAGTTTTATTTTAACTTTAGAGCGTCATTCAATTTATAAACTTTGTCTTGTAATTCAAACCAATTGCTTTAATGCTTAGGGTCTTTTTGCAAGTTTTCCTGCAGTCATGATGACTAACTCTTTTTACACATTAGTCCTTAGGTAAAACTAAGTTTTACTTTTATCTTTTACCATTTCACATGTAAATCCTTATATGTTTGTAATGATTACATAAAGATCCTTAATTTCATATAGAGTCCATTCCCTTTTGTGTTTATTTAACTTTTGATCCTTTATTAGCTATAGCCATCTGAAATTTGACACTTAAGAACATTTTCACATACATTTGCACATGAGAATTATAAAACTTATAATTTACAAATGTACCCTTATTACTTTGTACAACTTGTATACTCTATATCCTGCTTATATATTACACCTAAACTTAGTATCTAGTTGACTAACTACCTGGATATCACACGGTCAACTCCACGGATGGTCCGGGGGAGTTGTTCCTTTTCGCCTTCCCTTCGGCTTCCCTTTCCGCCAGGGGGCTCTCGCTCTCGGTTGTTTCGCCGTTGTCACACCCGATTTACAAGGACATAAACCGAGCAATTATATATGCGCCAGGATCAAGTCACGCACATTATAAATTGCAAATGAATTCTTTATTACAACCGAATGAAGAATCGGTTCAAGGAGTGCGGAAGCGTAAAATGAATACATGAAGAACAAGGCGCCACAGGGACGTCGGCTAGGAGACAAACGCCTAGAAATCCTCGAGTCCGCTGATATAGTCCTCCACGTCACCTGGTATTGAGCAGCAGTCGAAGATATCCCAAAGAGAATAGAAGAGTAGAGAAGGCAAGTGTGAGTACACAACTTGTACTCAACAAGTATAACACAAACTATGAAGCTCTACAGTTAGCTGACTCAACTGCGTTAGCTTTTAATCTGGGCAAATTTTATTAAAGCTATTTACTACAAGTGGATGAATTACCATAACCCAAGTTACTGAATAATTAATTAAAATTACTCATGAGTCTACTGAAATCCAAGCCAAACCACCAAAGATAAACCCCACTAATCAGACGGAGGATCTGGACCGCTCATGACCGTGAGCACGGCTATTATACCAGTTTTATACTCTCGAGAGGTTGCACATCTTTACCCACAAGTCGTGAGCTATGCTAGTTGTTCATCACACTCCCTTAGGTGAGATGACTAGTAAGCACACTACGAGGCCGTTACAAAGGACACATTGGTAAGGTGTAACCGCTAAGAATTCTGGATCAGCAACTATGGAGCAAGCCTCGAGGGGGTACAAGCACATAGCACAGACCAAGCCTCGTAGCGCGAGGGCCATAGAAGCTTACCACCCCTCTTGCCCCGCAGGTAAGTTACTCCCAAACCAAAATGACCTAATTTGTATGCCAAAACCGTCCCATTCCAGTCTTGTGGTTGCGCGGTTATCCTAGGTTGTCGCTCTATGAACCGGTCCTTATAGAGAGTGGCCAACCAAGCACTAAGCACCGTGCTGGCCCCCTAAACCATGTTTCTATAAAAACATATTTTAACGAGGCGTGAGCCGCTCAAGCACACAGCACAGAGGGCCACTGTCAGAATCAAGTTGCATATACCATTAATCAAATTTAATTAAAAAGGATCATAATGTGTGAGAGCGCAGCACCTAGCACAACTTAACCAAAATCCAACCCAAGGTATTTATATATAAAGGATAAAAGTGGCTAGGAAATCCTTATAGGCACACAGTGTTAAAATGCAGTATGAAATTGTATTTAAAAGTGATAGGATGTTCATGTTATACTTGCCTTCCTCAAACTCTCCTGGCTGCTGCTCAAACGCGTCTGAAGAAGGTGGCTCCTGGTACTCCTCTGGTGGCTCAACGTCTACTCACGATCATAACGTCAAAACATGGTCCACACAGGCACATACATGCAAACGACAAAAGATAAGAAACAGTACAACAATACAATAAAACAGCACACCAAACTGAGCTAAAGTTATTCTACGCGTTACGACGGTCGCGTGGGCGTGAAAACCACTCAAAACGGAGCTAAGACGCGTAAACTAGGGCTAAAACAAGATCCAGGGACTTAACTGTGAGAAAATAGGAAGTTCCAGGGGGTTCTGCACAAAAACTAGGGACTTAAACATAATTAAAGGTTAGATCTAGGGTCTAACATGCCAAAACTCAAGGGCTGGATGGCGGGTCCTATATCTGGAAAGGTCAGGGGCCTAAACACTAAAAACATGACTTAAATGGAATTACTTTTGAACTAACGTGGACTGTGGGTTGGTTTCGGGAAAGCTTAGGGGCTCTTTAGCAAATCTGCCAGGCCGAAGAGGTATCTTCTCTTCTGGGCCGTCGGATCTGGATTGGATGGTCCGATCTGACGGGGTGGTTTCGGACGACGGTCCGATCTGGCGGGGTGCAGCGGATGGTCCGATCTGATCACGGTGGATCGGACGGTCCGATCTGGGCGGTGAACCTGATCCGCTGGATTTGGATCGAAGGGCTCGGGTTTGAAGAGAGGCGAACCGGTACCGAGTAATCTAAACCACTGGATCGAGATCCGAGGGCTCCTATCCCTTGGGGTTTAGATCTAATCTGGGTCACCGGCTGCGGATCGGGCGGCTCACAGGGTTTGGGCGCGCGGGGTGGCGGCGGTGGTCGCCGGCGACCAATCACGCGGCAGCGCATGACCGGAGTTCTTCGATCTTGATGTTCCCGGGGTGAAACGGGCTAGGGTTTGGTCGGGGAGCATGCCCGTGGCATGTGTAATCCACTAGAGTGGTTTGCACGGTGCTGCCGGCTGCGGAGAAGAGCGCGCGGCGGTGGAGGCGGCTCGGTGTAGCAGAGCTCACCGGCGTGCGCGTGTTTGCGCTCTGCGGGGCTCGGGTCTGAGTGCTAGAGGTTCCATGTGCATGTGTAGAGCTAGAGTGAGCCAAGACAAGGCACGTGTAGGATCGGGCCGTGCTGCAACAAGCTCACCGCGGCCTGGCGGCGGCGGGGCACCGGTGATTCACCGTTCTAGCCTTGGGCGGGCTCTACAGGCCTACACATCTAGCTCAAAAGGAGGATGGAAACGTGCTAATGCTCACCGAGGGCTCGGAGCGGCGGGCAAGGCTGTGCAGCAAGGCCGGCAATGTGGTCCGGCGGCGGGTCGGCGAGAAGCTCGGTGATGGGGTCAATGCGGGCCTACTCCGGGCTTCTGAATCCCATGGCTTGATCCATGGTCGAGCTGCGAAGCAAGGACGTGGGTCAGGGAGGCAAAAGTGTCACCGGCGGCGATAAATTTCGGTAGAGGCCGAGCTCACCTGCAACGGCGATCGTGGTGAAATTTGACAGTGAGAGCGAGCTGGGCGTGGCTAGGGTTGCGGTTGCGGCTTAGGGAAGTCACAGGGGAGGCGGCGTGGTGCTTAAGAGGCGGTAGGGGTGCCCTAGGCATGCGCGCCACGGACTCCATGGTGAAAATGGATCGCGCAACGGATTTGCGTGACCCTGAGCTCGGCTGCGAAGTTTCTGGAAGAAGGGGGCTCGGGGCTGGTCAGTGGGCCTCGGGCGTGTGCACTGGAAGCGGAGCGGGGCCATGGAACAGCGAGGGAGCACGGCGAAAGCGGAGCAGAGGAGGCCGGCGCAAGGAAGAAGAAGGAAAAGCGAAAATGGGGGCGCCGACAGGTGCGGCCGAGCAGTCAGAGGAAGAGGGAGGGAGAGCCCGGGTGCTGCTGGGCCGAGTGCAGGGAGGGAAAGGAGCTGGGCCTGCGCGAGAAGGAAAGAGGAATGGGCCGCGGGGAAGGAAGCCGGCCCGTGGGGGAAGAGAGAGATGGGCCGGGCTAAAAGCTAGGTTTGCTTTTCCCTATTTCTTTTCCTTTTCTTTTTCTAACCAACTCAAATCTATTTGAACTCAATTCAAATTTGAATTCAAACTCCTATGCACTCACTCAAATAAAAACTTATGCTCCGGCATGAATGCACAAACATGTTAAACCTAAAATGAAATTTTAATTCTTTGTGAAATAAATTATAATTATATGCAAGCTAAACAAAGAAAAACCTTAGAAACTTTATTAAAGCCAATTAAACTCATTATAAGATATGAAATTTTACATTAGGGTGTTACAGCCACTTGGCTGAGCTTCGGATGCTTGAGCCTTTTTTGCTTCTGCCGCGGCGCTGGGAAGAAGGTGGTCTGGTCGGGGGATGTCGGGTTGTGGTGGATAGCTCCGGTACAACTCTGTGTGTCCCTACAGAGGATTTTCAGTTAGTGGTTGCAGCGCAACAGAATTTATTTTGAAACTAGTTGAACACTTACCGGCTTTGGAGGATTCTGTGCAGAAAGCAACCTTGGGACGTAGGGAACTGCGTTTAGGTCCAGCAGCACTCGCTTGACCCGGATGAGTGCAGCTTCATCCGACAGCTCCTCTGCGCACATTTGAGATAGATCTTCAGTGCCCATGTACTCGAAGCCTAGTGTATGGCGCTGTTGGATGGGCTAGATCCGGCGTTTGAAGAAGGACAACATTACGGATGCACCGGTCACTCCCATTTCCTTATGAGCTGCTATGGTGTCTAGCAACTCATCGACTTGATCCATGTCCCCCCTGGAAAGTTCGGTATTCCACTCCGGCCTTACAACAGGCGGTTTATTTGACCTTTCTGGGAGTTGGGGGCATGATTTCCGATGTAGAACCAATGATTTTTCCACCTAGGAATGTCGGAGGGGAATTTGTAGGAAAGATATCTATCGCCGGCTTGTTGTCTAAGCTGGATGCCAGCGCCCCCTACAACGGATGGATTTTTGGAGGTGGGTTGCGGCTTTACTCGGAAAAGAAATTGGAAAAGATCCCAGTGGGGTTCAATTCCAAGAAAAGCTTCGCAAAAGTGAATGAAGATAGCAATGTGGCAAATCGAATTCGGGTTGAGGTGATGGAGCTCAAGCCCATAGTAGTAAAGAAGACCCCGGATGAAAGAGCAAGAGGGGAGGGCCAAACCCCGTTAGGCAAAATGGTAAAATGTGATAATTTCGTCCACATTTTCCATAGGAAGAGGTTCGCGAAAAGAGGGGCGCCAGTTGACAAGACTTTTTTCCTGAAGCAAACCCTCGGAAACAATATTCATGATGTGACACTCAGGTAATTAGTATTGTCACACCCTAAATTTTAGTATGATGTTGTGTGTAAAATGTGGTGAAAGTATGTTTAAAAATTTAAATGCTAAGGAAAAGGGTTGGTTTTATATAATTATAAACTAATTAAGGTCCTTTAGTATTAAATAAATGAGAAAGGGAAGTGGAATTCAAATACATAAAGGTTATTTTGGCAAAAGTCAAAAACTTGTGTTTAAATCATAAATATAGGTGAAACTACACATAGGATGTATATGTAGTGTAGTTTTTAAATAGGATTTATATAAAGTTTAGAAACTTTGCTAAATTTTATAGTAGTTTCAAATCTGTTGCTCATCTGCAAATGAACCTTAAAGAAAAGTTGTAGGATTTGAAAGACCCTACACTTTTGCTTTTGGGCCCATCTTCATTTGAGCTCTGGTTTGAAAGTTATTTGAGCATTACAGTAGGGTCCCTATCCTTTCTGAAATTTTCAACCGAGTCCTCCTTCGTCTACCTCTCTCTCCCTCTCCTCTGTTTCTCTGCCGTGTGCCAACACCGCTTTGGCCAGCCATGTGCGCCACCCCCACCGCCTCAGCGCCGTCCTGCACCGGGCCACGTGCCCTTTCCTGCCTCGCCGCCGCCTTCCCCGACCCCGTGCTGGCCGTCCCTGCTTTTGCCATGCCGCCCGACTGTCCGCCCGAGCCGCCCCTCACCACTGCTCGCCATCGTAGCAACCCCGTGCCACCTCCTGCTTCCCGGCGACCATACGTGTCGCTCTCCGGCCGGCCGCCGCCGTAGCCTTCCCCAGCTGCCGTCCTCCGCGCGCGCCACGCCAATCCCGCCGCTACCCGAGCTTCGCCGTGCCACCACGCGTGCCGCCGCCGTGCCAGCTCCTGCTTGCACACAGCCACATCCTCTTCTGGACCCCGAGCACCTCCTACAGCTTCTCTAGCACTCGCCCTTGCATTTGCACACCTCCTTTTCGCTCAATTTCTCCTGCTCCGATCACCTCCCTTCACCCGACCCCCGCCGCCGTCCCTGGTCATCGTCGACAGCCACCACCATGATCCCCAGACCCCGATCCAGTGCATCAGCAGCATTGCCATGACCCACAGAAGCTCACAAAGGAAACCAATTTCCATTTCTTCCACCAAAACTGCCGGACCGCAGCGCCGACGAGCTCCTTCCTCCACCGTCGCTCGGCCTCCCGTCGACCCACCGGTACAGGGCTCTTCACCCCGATCAAGGGTACCAACAGCACCACGTCATCTCCCTGAAATGATCCCGCCCCTCCTTCACCGCCCTCTGCCGCCCCAGCCCGCAGAACACCATGCCACCATCACGGTCGGTAAGAAACTGAGCCACCCCACCGTCGAGCACCACCCTCCGCCCTGTCTCCGACCAAATTAGGCACGGGGAAAGCATCCCCACACTCCCGTGGTGCTCCTGCGCGCCTTGCTCATCCTTGTTTGCCAGCCCCTCGCCGGGACCACGAGCACGCCATCACGGCTGCCGCCACACCTCGCCGCCGGCCATGTTCTACCCCTGCTCGTCGAGCACATCACCCCCCAACCAGCACTACATGTCCCGTAGGTCATGCTGAGCCGGTCCATCCTCACCAGAGACCTCGCCATCGGCAAGAACGCACCGGAGCAGATCCACCGGCCGCCGTCGGCGAGAGTCAAGGGCATATCTATGAATAGTTTTCCTGTTCCAAGGGCCCATGTGCAAGAAACCAAGGACCCCAATGTAAGCCTCCTTATTATGTCATGTGGGCAAGCTGCCAGTTTGTAAAATCAATAAGAAATTGTAGGAAACTCCAAAAATTGTCAAACCAGTTTTGTTGGAAACTAAAAATCAAGATCTACAACTTTTGTTAATAAAGTTTGGTATGAAACTAAATGCATTTTGATCTATTTTAAACTCAAAGTAAAAGGGTATCTTATGCATAACTTTTGCATATTAACTTACTTTCTTATGATTTTTGGTATGTAGTGTCTTTAGATCATGTCTGAGCTAGTGTAAAATTTCATGCTTAGTGCAATTTTGTAGTTTAAGTTCTTTTAAACTTTTGCAAATCGAATTTAATTAAGCATATTCCTAAGGTTTCTATGTTTAAATATTTTTACCATAACCTAGTACATTGATAATTAGTTCATAATTAACTTTTCAAGACTTTATAATTATTTACCCAAGATTTGAATTTAAACTTGAGATTTGAATTCAAATTCAAATGCTTTAGTTTTTGTTCCCAGAAAATTTTGAAAAATTCACAATAAGCTTATTTATTGAAAATAAATTTAACCACCAAAATTCAAGGTTAGGATCTTTATGAGTTTTAAAATAAAAATTAAACTTGCCAATTACTTCAACGTAATTTCATGACTTAAGTATAACTAATAACTTGGAATCCAAAACCCCCTTACTTCATGAGTTTTTATTAGTTAATTTGTTGGATTCCAACTTTATCGTGAAATAAAATCTTTAACCTAGGCACCATCTCACTTAAATCCTTGCATACCATGTAGAATCAACGATGCTCGACGATGGAGACTACGAGCTAGTCCTGGAACAAGACCAAGGGTTTTCTGAAGACCTGACAGACATCGCCGAGAATCTAACTGAAGCTCCAAACCAAAGTTCGGAATTCTTTGACACTCCTGCCCCCAACCCTACTCAAGAAGGCAAGCCCCGATGCATCACACAATATTTCAATTTATTACAATTCTACATATATATTATGTATCTTGCATTACGTCTAGGAGTTGAAATGAAACCCTAGATGCATTGAATCTTAGGAAACATTGTATTGTACCTGAGTCCTTATCGCATAGACGCTCTGCTAATAGGACCAGTAGAAGTCGATTGATTTCCTATCACTCGCGCGATATAGGAATTGCATGTTTACTATTTTGCAATCACTATAAGGATGATGGACAGGGCCATGTGCTGTATCATGACCTGGATGTTTACCCTGTCTGTTTTGTTAAAAGTTGATAAGGTCGCAGTATGTGGTAGTGGTGGCTAAGCGTTTGAAAGTACTAGCCACATGCCACTAAATATGGTAAAGCGGTAAACCTAGTACCTGAATGGCCCGGCAAATGGACATGTCTCCACCACTCGATTAATTTAATTTCTGTTGTATACACGCACCAATGTGTGGGAGTACGTTCTCCATAGCAGACAGGAGTACGATCATGTAGTCGCGCTACAGATGTATGTCCTGTACAATTGGTGTGCGTACGGTCCTGCACTCGCTTGTGGTGGCCCTGATCCATAACCCGGAATATGAGGGAAACGGTTGCTTCGGAACGATCTTTGAATGTTCCAAGCGTATGAGTTAGGTTTACCTTGCAAGGGTGAAATTCGATTCAGAATCATCCATTTCTCGCGGAAATTGAGGCTGCTTATTCCTTCTACCATATACAGTAAGAAGTGTAACTCTTGATGGAATAATCTTGTTGAATGTTAATCTCTACCTTGCTTGTCTAGTGTAGGTGCTTACCTAGAATGGCTAATCAAGTAGAATTTGAAAGCTAAAATTTGAAAGTAGATCATATTCTTTGTTGCTTTTCAGCTGAAATTAAACCCAGAAACTTCTCAATGCCTTCATGAGTCTAGTTACCTGGATAAGTATACCACGAAGCGGGTAAGTCTTGCTGAGTATTAGTATACTCAGTCTTGCTAGTCTATCTTTCAGGTACAACCTTCGAGAACCCCATGGATAGTTCTGCATGGCCAACTTCTGTTCCGTATGGCTGGTCCGTGGAATGGGATCCGTCCCCAGCTGGCAGTGACCCTCTTGAGTGATACCAAGCTTTGGGCTGAGCATGGTGTCAACCTTCACGATGTGTGTAGTCGTGTGTTTATTCTCCTTCTGCTGTAAACCTGGACAAGCTGTTTAGATTATCATTTTAAACACTGTTTGTATAAGTTTATATTAAGTTTGAAAAAGGTTTGTAACAATGTTTGCGTTTCTATAAATTAAAAGTTAATGAGCTGTGCTGTGATTGTAAACTCGCCTTCGTGCGAGGAAAACCTGCTTCGATCCTATTGAACCGTGGTTGTATCGGGCGGAGACCCGACAGACCAATGGGTTGTTCCGTTTGAAGTGCGTTGAGTTAGTATCGGCTGAATAGCGATGACTAGCGCACATGAGCCGAAATAATTTAGAAGGTTCTGCCACAGCTGGTATCAGAGCTGTAGGTTTATTTTTACAATTGCAGTAGCTCTTAAAAAGTATTTTCAGGATAAAACTTTGCTAAACAAATGAGTTTACAAATCGCGTTGGATTCGTTAAGGTTGGTGCTTAGAACGCAAAGCCCTAGGGATTTATATGGGAAATGATCGGGTGGCTATTGGTATATATATGTATAGGGTATAATCCTAACTTGCAGCACTACTTTCAGTTAAACCTTAAATTCATGCACAACCCAACTTTATTATTTGTAACGATACCTTCGGTAGTAAGGTAAGGAGGTAAGGATCCTCAGCTAACTGGGGAGTTAGCCTTCCCGTCGGTGATGCGAACCGAACACTGTTTCTCAAGCAGTGGCCTACTTGAGATGCTGCCAATATATCAACTTAGGTTGGTTATATTGGGAGTATATGGTTCGGCGCAAGGTATGGCGATCGCTGTTCATACCCCCGTATTTTGCGGTACCCTCGTGAATACGTTGTTTCGATAACGTATGTTAACGTTGTCTGTACGGCGGTAATGGTACAGATGCTATTTCTTTAGTGAACAGTACTAACCACGATTAATAGGTTAAGACGGATAGGATTTATCGACTAGTTATTAGTGAGAGACGTATGGGTAATGCCACCAAAATTAATCACGTAAGTCCGAAGATATTCGGCAGTTGTTTTTGGTTGTGAGGTCGAATAGTACGTGCATGCATAATCCATCATCAAATAAATGAATGCAATGTATGTTTTGTTGTATTAAGGATAAATAGTGTGTTGCTTATCTCTAGAATGGGTTGATAGGATTTGTGTAGTAGCTCTAAGGGGAGTACCTTAAGCATCCATCTGATTTCCAGTCTTTGCTGTTATCAGAACTGATTATCTCATTCCATTTACCTTGTGAGTTCTCAGCAGGGTAAACAAGTCTCAACATTTGCATTCTTGTTGCAGATAGCAGCCCCTTCCAACGTCTTTTGGGATCCGGCAGGGCATCTCCACGCAAATGCCTTGCACTGGGAGGGTTTTCCTCGTCTTCTTTGGGAATTGTTATGTTCGTTCGGCTATACTGAACCCCACAGTATGATGCAGTGGAATACCTGGAAGAAGGTGTTCGTCGATGTCGAGTCAGAATGACTATTCCCCAACATCCCTTCCGCTCCCAATGGCAGCCCATCAAAGTTGACGTGGTGGGTTATCGTATAGTCGATACTATTGAGGGAGCAGCTCTGGAAGCCATCTACCTTTTCTGCAATCAGCATCCAAGGGAAGTTGCAGGATAGCCTATTGGTCTATTCCCTACAACAGATCCCAACGATCCTGAGTGGAATCTCAGGGTAGTCCCTGAAAGTCACAGGTTGGAAGGCTCAACGGAAGAAGCACTTCAGGGTACTATTCGGTTCATGAATGTTCAGCATCATTATCAACTTCTACTACGTCACGGTATGGGTCAGTTGATTAGTATCGCGCAAGGTCACTTCAGGAATACTGACCGACAAGTCACCTAGATTGAGCAGCTACAAGCCTTGGTGACAGAGAAAGATGGAATCATCGCCGCCCGAGTGGAGACTATTCATCACCGAGAAGATCAAATCAATGAGAGTGATGCAATGATCACCCAACACAACATGATCATTGAGTTTCTCCAGGAACAAATCCACAACCTCATCCTTGAGGTTGATGATGCCCATGCTCAAATCAATGAACTCCAACAGCAGCCAGCACCTCCTGCTGTACCAGCACTCGAAGCCGAAGAAGAAGATCCAGAGGAAATTGAGGGAGTTTCAGACCTCGATTCTGAGCATGGAGATCCTGTTCTTAGTCCCCATCATTCCTCTTCAGGCAGTCAGTCATCCATGGGCAACTTTGATGACTTTTAGTTTTGTTTAAGTTGGTGACATCTTAGTTATAATTAGTGTAGAAAGATGTGACATAGGTAGTGAGTAGTCTACCTAGATCTAGAGCCACTTGTTGTATTATATGTGGCATGTGTATTTATGGAATGGCTTATAGTAGTCAAAGCGCCCTGATGTAAGATGTAAGGACCACCAGTGTATGTGTAGCAATCTAAACCTCCTGTTTCACCATCTTGCTCAATATCCTTGCATCTGAAATGAGTCGATTGAATGGAGCATATGAATTACATTTCTGTTTGGCAACTGTATATCATCTAAAAATTAGGAGTAAGGATATGGTTGATAATGGATATCTCCTCTGTTTCAGATGGTTGGAGCTACTCACGGAACTCCGAAAGGTTTTCGGCCAGATCAAGCCAGCGGTTCCCAGCAACCGCCACCAGCCCCGCCAAATCTGGCCGAGGTCATGGCCCGACAAATAGAACTTCTCAACCAGCTTGTGCAGGCTCAAATGGGCCAGTTCCATCACTAGTCCCGAGGCCGAGATGAACCTCTATTGGCCAGTTATCAAGACTTCCTCAGTACCCAGCCTCCACTATTTCATAAGGCGGACGAGCCCCTTGACGCTGATGCTTGGCTCCGCACCATCGAGTCCAAGTTCACCTTATTGCTTGCCCCATGTTCAGATGAGAACAAGGTGCTCTTTGCAGCCCAACAACTCCGTGGCACTGCCCGCATCTGGTGGGATCATTATCATGCCATGCAGCCTGCCGGTCATGTCGTCACTTGGGACGAGTTTTGGACCGCTTTTCGAGCGCATCACATCCCCGAAGGACTCACTGAGCGAAAGCTCAATGAATTTCTGAATTTAACTCAGGGAAACCACACCGTTCTACAATATGCACAAGTCTTTAACCACTTGTGCCAGTACGCGGGATACCATGCGGACAATGATGCCCGCAAACGGGATCATTTTCGCCAAGGCCTGAACGCCAAACTTAAAGAACGACTGTATTTGGTAAAGGCCGATAATTTCAATGAGCTGGTCAACATGGCCATCACTCAGGAAGACTGCATCTCAGCCCACAGAGCAGAAAAGAAAAGGAAGACACCCACGGGGCCTTCAGCTACGCAACCGTTAAGGTATCGGTTGGTCCCGAGCACCGCTACCCGAGCACCGCCTCGAAGTAACTTGCCTGGCAGATGGGTAGCCAGACCACCCCAGCAGGCACGATTCAATCGACCACTGACACCACGGCCTCAACAGCAACAACAACAAGGTCCACGGCCGAGTTTTCCGCCAATCAACCAAAGAAACAACAACTATCATTGTTTCAACTGCGGAAGCCCATCCCACTTCATCAAGGATTGCCCTCAATCTAGGAAATCTTTCCAAGGGCAAACGTCCAATCCAATCAGCAAGAGCAAGGGGCAAGAAGCAAGTGGTCCAAGTCCGCCAGGGAAGGGTGAACCTCACCACCCTCTCCGAACTTCCCGAGGGGACACCAATAATGACGGATATTTTCTCTATCAACCATCAACCTGTGATTGTTCTTTTTGACTCTGGTGCCACAAATAGTTTTATCAGTACAAAATGTGGGGCTAAATTAGGCTTGGATCTTTATCCTGCTAATGGGGCCTATATAATAGCAACTCCTGGCGGTAAAATTTCTTCAACCCAAGTTTGTAGAAGCGTGCCAATTCAAATGGGTAAAAATCTGATGAGGACAGATTTGCTGTTATTAGACCTAGAAGGAATGGATGTCCTCTTAGGTATGAATTGGATGACCCAGTACCATGTGTCATTAGATATCTCCTCCCGAACCGTGGAAATAGATTCACCTGAGCACGAACCTACCATTCTCTACCTTCCACAACGGGAGTACATCAATTCTTGCACCTATGCTGCAACCGGGATCAAGTTAAAGGATATCCCTATCATTTGTGAATACCCAGATGTCTTTCTAGACGATTTGCCTGGAATGCCCCCGGATTGGGATATCGAATTTATCATAGAACTGCAGCCCGGCACAGCCCCTATCTCTAAGAGACCCTATCGTATGCCACCTAATGAGCTTGCCGAGTTAAAAATCCAACTCCAAGACCTCCTTGATAAGGGTTACATTCATCCAAGTGCTTCACCATGGGGTTGCCCAGCTCTATTCGTGAAAAAGAAAGATAATAGCTTAAGGCTATGTGTAGATTATCGTCCTCTCAATGCGGTGACTATCAAAACCAAATATCCCCTACCCTGCATTGATATTCTTTTCGATCAGCTAGCCGGGGCCGAAGTATTCTCCAAAATTGATCTTCGTTCCGGCTATCATCAAATTAAGATCCGGCCAAGTGATATTCCAAAAACAGCCTTCTCCACCCGGTATGGTCTATATGAATATCTAGTCATGTCATTTGGTCTCACTAATGCTCCAGCATATTTCATGTATCTCATGAATTCTGTCTTCATGCAAGAACTCGACAAATTTGTTGTGATCTTTATTGATGACATTCTGATCTACTCTAAAAATCCAGAAGACCATGTAAAACATCTTCATGTTATTCTTCAGCGATTAGGAGACCACCATTTGTACACCAAATTCTCCAAGTGCAAGTTCTGGTTAGATACTGTTAAGTTTCTGGGCCATACTATCTCCGGTGACGGTATATCTGTTGACCCCAGTAAAGTATAAGAAGTGATGGACTGGAAACCTCCAACATCAGTCCATCAAATCTGTAGTTTTCTTGGTCTAGCTGGCTATTATCATTGCTTCATTCCTGACTTCTCCATAATAGCCAAACCTATGACCGAACTACTAAAGAAAGGTGTCAAATTGATAGAAGGATGAGTCCCGATCTTCCGAGAGGTACGGTAAACTTGATTTGTGGAGAACTCGACGTTGATGATCCAAGGCTCCGAACGAACAGAACCCCGCAATCACTACACCACTACTCCGTTGGTTATCACCCATGTCACACGAATGACCTCGCCATGAAGGATTATTCCTGCAAGCACAATCAAGAACACAAGCAAGAACAGGAGATGCAAACAAACAGACTTGATTACGAGATGGGGTCTCACAAACCGATGAACGAAGACACTGTTTGATGACAGAATGAATCTAAGCAAAACCTAAACCCTAAAGTGGCGATGGCTACTGAATAAAAAGGAGTTGCGAGCGTACAAGTCCCCTGGACACAACCCTAATGGGCTTCAACACAGTACACGGGCCAACGGCCCAAAAGACGGTGACACAGCACCCTGTCAGATTCTGGATGCCCGTTTGTGTCAACAATTCCTGTCGACTCAGATGGAATTTTGAGGTGGGACCGATGCCATTGGAAGCTCTATGAAATGATGATTCCAACCATATATAGAACGTCCAAATCCGACTCCGTATGTGGCCAGGGCATCAGTTTTGGTGAAGTAAGGTTCTGGAATCCGAGGTGGACTCGAATTTGATATTGTTTAGGACTCTAACTTGGGTTGGACGTCCCTTGCTGGTCCTCTCCCCCTCCATGCCTATCTTTGAGTACTCCATCATCATCTCCATGATTCCTAATTATAATAATATTTTTAGATAGCAATCTATTCTCAAAATAAGTAAACAAATAACATAGGAACAAGCTCACCTTGTCTTTAGCATGATTGGCTGTACATAAGCATATCACATACTCATCATCCATGTGTCTCCCCAAATATGTTCTTATTATGTTTGTATCCATACGAGTCATGTTCTCATCACAAATTCTCTTGGGATCAAAAATGCGAAGATGCATTCCACACTCTCCAAGACCATCTTACGACTGCTCCAGTCTTAGCTCAACCAGATGTGTCAAAACCCTTCGACATCTATTGTGATGCTTCAGGAACCGGACTTAGTTGTGTGCTTATGCAGGACAACTGAGTAATTGCATATGCATCACAAGCACTCAGTGTTCATGAACAGAACTACCCTACCCATGATCTTGAACTTGCAGCTGTCATTCATGCCCTGAAAGTCTGGAGACATCATCTAATGGGTACGAAGTGTCATATCTATACTGACCACAAAAGCCTCAAGTACATCTTTACACAAGCAGATCTGAATATGAGGCAAAGACGCTGGCTAGAACTTATCAAAGACTATGACTTGGAAGTACATTATCATCCAAGCAAGGCCAATATCATTGCGGATGCACTTAGTCGCAAGGCACATTGTTCTTGTTTATCTGTAGAAGCTTTCAACGAGACTCTTTGTTGGGAAATGAGAAATCTTAATCTAGAAATCATTCCCCAAGGTGACTTGAACCATCTCTCAATTGAAGCCACGCTTAGGGATAGCATTGTTTTAGCTCAACAACGCAATAAAGGGGTCAGAATCATTAAGCAGAAGATAATACAAGGAGAAGGGAAGTATAGTGCTTCCGAGTAGATCCAGAAGGAGTGTTATGGTTCAACAAACGTATCGTTGTACCTAAGGATCATAAACTCCGTAAACAGATATTGGATGAAGCCCACCTATCCAAATTCTCTATGCATCCTGACAGTACGAAGATGTACCAGGATCTGAAATAGAACTTCTGGTGGACTCGTATGAAATGAGAAATTGTCAAGTATGTCTCAGAATGTGATATCTGTCAAAGAGTCAAAGCCAGTCATTTGAAAACTGCCGGTATTCTTCAACCTCTATCTATTCCCTCTTGGAAGTGGGAGGATGTCAGTATGGACTTTATTGTTGGCTTACCCAACACTTCTCTGAGGCATGACTCCAATTGGGTAATCGTTGATCGATTGACGAAGACTGCACATTTCCTTCCTGTGCATACTACATATAATGCCAAAAAGTATGCCGAGATCTATCTGGATCAAATCGTTCATCTTCATGGAGTACCTAAGATGATCATTTCTGATTGTGGAGCACAATTTATTGCTCGATACTGGGAACAACTTCAACATGCTCTTGGAACTAAGTTAATTCGAAGCTCCGCGTATCATCCTCGGACAAATGGTCAGACCGAAAGGGTAAATCAGATTTTGGAAGATATGCTTAGAGCCTGTGTCCTTCAGTATGACAAGAATTGGGACAAATGCTTGCCACTGGCAGAATTCTCTTACAACAATAGTTATCAGGCAAGCATTAAGATGGCTCCGTTTGAAGCATTATACGGTCGCCGATGTCGAACTCCCTTAAGTTGGTCACAAACCGGCGAACGTAAGATCTTTGGATCCGACTTAGTCATTGAAGTAGAGGAAAAGGTGAAGACTATTCAAAACAATCTGAAGGCAGCCCAATCTCGACAGAAAAGCTACGCTGACATGCGAAGAAGACCATTATAGTTTCAAGTTGGAGACTTTGTCTATCTTCGAGTATCTCCTACCCGTGGTGTTCAAAGGTTTGGCGTAAAAGGGAAACTTGCTCCTCGATACAACGGACCCTTTGAAATCCTTGAAATCTGTGGACCAGTAGCTTATTATCTTCAACTTCCTTCTCAATTAGCGGCCATCCATAACATCTTCCATATGTCTCAACTTAGGAAATGCATCAAGGTTCCTAACGAGATCATCAATCCCCAAACCATCGAAATTGAACCTGATCTAACCTATACCGAACATCCAATTAGAGTATTAGACACCAAAGAAAGAAGCACTAGAAGAGAAACCATTAGGATGTTCAAGATTCAGTGGAACCATCATACGGAAGAAGAAGCAACATGGGAAACCGAATCTTATCTTCAGCATAATTTTCCTGACTTCTTTCAAGCCAACCTCCAAACTTGATCATCCAATTTCATTCTGTTCCGTAATCTCGAAACGAGATTCTTTTTAGGGGGGAAGGCTATGACACTCAGGTAATTAGTATTGTCACACCCTAAATTTTAGTATGATGTTGTGTGTAAAATGTGGTGAAAGTATGTTTAAAAATTTAAATGCTAAGGAAAAGGGTTGGTTTTATATAATTATAAACTAATTAAGGTCCTTTAGTATTAAATAAATGAGAAAGGGAAGTGGAATTCAAATACATAAAGGTTATTTGGGCACTGCAGATTGCTATCTTGACGCCGCGGGAGCCACTCCCGCATCTTCTCCTCCTGTTCGGACCAATCGTGCATCATATCATGAAGGCCCGCAACAGTCTTCGGCCTGTTCCGCCCAAAATCCCTGTAGATGCCCAGGTCGATGATGCCGTTGTAGAAACAATCAATGATGTCGTCCTCCGAGATGTTGGCGATGGTGGCGCGGACGTCAAAGAAGCGACGTGTGTAGGACCGCAGAAGCTCATTACGTTCCTGCTTACACTGAGCAAGATCGTGACGACTACCTGCATGAGCAATCGCTCCCTGGAAGTTGTTGATGAAGACCTTCTTGAGGCGCTCCCAGGAGTCGATTGAGTTGTTGCTGAGGCTTTCCAACCAAGTAAGCGGCACAGGGTCCAAAGCCATCGGGAAGTAGACGACTTTGGTGATATTCGAACCCCCTGCAACCTCAATGGCCATGGAGTAGCAACGGAGCCATTGCTGAGGAGCTTGCTTGCCGTCGTACTTGGTAATGCCGATCGGTTTGAAGCCCTCTAGATACTTGTAGCTGCTAAAATGAGTAGAAAAAGCAGGGAATCGATCGCTACTGTCAGTGCCTTCAGCTTAGACTTCTTCGCGGACCTTGCGCCTTGAGGAGATCACGGTCCGTGCGTCGCGACCTTCATTGATGTGCTGGCGCAGGTCCTCTGGAGAAGGTCGATGATTGAACTGTTGCGGATGACCCCCTTGCGGTGGCTGCTGCCTCCCGCCAGGGGCCTGGCTTCCGCGAGCGTTGTCGTTGCTGAGCTATTGTCGAGGACGGCCGCCAGCCGTTCGGCTGTGAGCGTGACTTCGACTCTCACCCACGTGCTCCTCCCTGATGGTGGACACTGGGTTGTGCTGATCCAGCTGGATCCAAGCCTTCTATGTGTAAAGGAGTGCTTGACGCACTTTCGGATCATGGCTGCGCTCGAGGATGGCCGTTACCCTAGCGATGTTGGCCACCGGAGTCCTAAATCCCCGTTCGCTTACGGCGGCGAACTCAGGGTCAAGCTCGTGATGCATAGATTGCCTACGCTCGTTGGCCCTCCTTCGCTGGATTGTGCGGGCCTTGTTCCTGGCCCTCCGCGCCTCTCGATCGGCGTCGTTCTCGTTGCCAGCATTAGCCGTGATCTCATCTTCGGAGACCGCTTCAAAGTTGATGATGGGAAGATCACCATCGTCCTCGCCTTCTTCGGCCATCAGCACCTGGCGGGAGGAAAGCTCATGAGAGCTTTCATCGACTAGTTCAGTCGACCCCTCCGCCGCAGTAGCCAATGGCCTGCCCTCTTGAAAGGGCAAGGGCTCGAGATGAGCCACAAGTTGACCCTCTGCCTCGAGTAGATCGAAGAGCATCATGCCCCGCCAATGCACAATGCGCCCCTCCAGCAAGGAGGTGATCACCAGATCACCGGTACTAGAACAACCCGAAGCCCCCCGACACGCGGTGGCTTCAGGCTTTCCGTCCTGGAGCAGAAAGTCCAGGTCCTTCTATAACATGGAGAGGGACCCAGAGACGTTGGCCTCCTGAAGATGAGTGGCCGGTTTGCATGAGCCAAGTTGGGATCGGCTATGCAGATCCCTAGATTGGAACAGGTCCAACCCAGGGGAAGTTGCCGCAACACTAGAAGAAGTCGAACCCGGAGCAGGCTCCATCACGATCCACGTTGCGGAAGCATGGAGCAGCAAGTTGTCGAGCCCGTCGACGAACTTATCGAGGTCGCTGCGAGGACCCGCAGCAGAGGTCTTTGGCCTCATGTCGACGTGGAATTGCCAAAAGTTGCCCACACCATCTGCGATGCAGACCCACGAGCCAAAAACGAATGTCGTACCCTGAGAAGGAACTAACCTGATGAATTTGACGCGCTCCCCTATCTGGCGCGCCAGCTGTCGGTGTTCAACCAGCTGCCCACCGAGGGATATACCCAAGGTGGTAAGTTTTGGGTGAGGGGACGCCGAGATCAGGAACTCGAAGGTACAAGGAACACAAAGCTTAGACAGGTTCGGGCCGCAAGATGCGTAACACCCTACATCCTGTATGGTGGTTTGTATTGCCTTTGGTGTAGAATGACCTAGAGATCATGTTTTGAGAGGGGTCCCTGACCTCCCTTATATATCTGAAAGGCCAGGGTTACAAAGATACTAACCAACACCAGCCAGAGAATCGTACCAGAACATATCTCGAGTAGATTCCCTCTGTACCGGTTAGCTCTATCTCCTACTTAAACGGAATAAATAAAAGATAAACAAGATGAATAAGAGATAAGATAGACTTAATCTCTTAGACCTCTTTAAACTACGTTATATACCCAGTCCCGTGGCCCCGGGTCTGACAGGGACCCCCTCAAAACATAACATCAACATCCAAGGCAATACAAACCACCATACAGGACGTAGGGTATTACGCACATCGCGGCCCGAACCTATCTAAACCTTGTGTTCCTTGCACCTTCAAGTTCCTGATCTTGGCGTCTCCCAACCTAAACTTACCACCTTGGGTATACCTCTCGGTGGGCAGCCAGTAAAACACCGACATGATCTCCCCCTAAAAATTGTCGATGGAGTCTTTCCTGAGACTCTCCAGCCACGTTAGTGGAGCGGTCTCTAGGGCCATCGGGAAGTAGACATCCTTGGTGGTGTTGGAGCCACTCCCGACGTCTATAGCCGTGGAGTAGCACCTGAGCCATTGTTGAGGAGCTTGCTTGCCATCATACTTGATGATGCTGATCGGTTTGAAGCCCTCCAGGTACTAGTACAGGCTGAATCATCATGCGAATGCTGGGAAGTGATCACTATCATCTGGTACATGGTAGCCACCAGCTGCAGCTCACTCTTCTCGTCGGGCGTTGATGACGGAGCGAGCATCGCGGCCTTCATTGATCTTCTAACGAAGATCATCCGTCAGCAAGTCTTCAAGTGGTCGATGTTTGTAATTGCCAGCGAGGCATTGTCTTGGTGGTGGTGGTGGCCTATTGCCCCTTGGTGGTGGCCGCGGCCTCCCACCCATGGAGCGACTGCCTTGCGTAGCGTCATTGTTGGCTTCAATGCCCTCAGGACGCTAACGGGTATGTCCCCCGGGAGTGTGGCTAACCTGTGGGTGTCTATGACTTTCGCCCACTCCCTCGTGTTTGGCCGGCACTGATGATGCCAGGTTCTATCGATCAAGCTGTAACCATGCCTTCTGAGCCAGTCGCAAAGCTGATTCTGCCACTGGGTCTCGGCTAGAGGCTAGTATTGCAGTGATACCGGCGATGTTGGCGATCAGGGTCTGGAAGCCCCGCTCTTCTGTTGACACGAACTCTGCGTCGAGATCGCACTGTAGATGTTGTTAGCAGTCTACGACATTCCTTTTGCATGAAGCGCACTTCTGGTTCCTCAATCTGCGGGCGTCACATTCAGCGTCATTTTCATCACCGGCATTGGCAGTGACCTCATCCCCGGATATTTGCTCAAGTAGTTCGTTGGGGTTTTCGTTGCCTTCACCTTCTACTTTCGCCATGTAGATGTGGCGGTGTGAGGTGTGCTTGTCGGATCTGTGGTCGACCAGCGCGGTTCCTTCTTCGGTGATTGTGGGAAGGGGCCTGACTTCTTGGTAAGGCAATGTATCGATATGCACCAAGGCGAGCGTCGTCTTCGAATAGTTCAAACGGTTTCTTGCCCTTCCAGTACATGAAGCGACCTTGTGGTGTTGATGTAATCATCAGGCTCAGGTGACCGTCCATAAAAGGTATCGCATCATCAGCAGAGTCCGAATCGTAGTCGTCAAAGATAGGAGCCTCCCGGCATTGAGTAGGCGATCCAAGTCCTCCCTCAATGTGGATAGAGACTCAAAGCATTTGGCCTCCTGGTAACTAGTGGCTGCATTGCGTAATCCAAGGGTGAATCAGGTACACTATCCTTCGAACCAGATTGAATTTGATCTGAGGAAGCCTGGTGCAGCACGAGTTGAAGTCGCGTTGAAAAGGACTGCTCCTTGAGATCCCTGGCTAGGTCAGGGAGCAGCTTCTCGCCAAGATTGCCAACGGACTTGTCGATATAAAGTAATTTGGGACTGAAGCCAAGATCCCTAGGGCGACGAGCTGGTCTGATGAAGCCAATTCGTTGCAGTTCTTCTAGTTGCGTCTTTAACTCTGTCAACTCGGAGGCCGCCATCCTATAGGGTCTCTTGGCTATAGGGGAGGTTCTAGGGATAAGGTCAATGACGAACTCTATATCCCTGTCCGGCGGCATACCGAAAAGTTCTTCGGGGAAGATCTCCGGGTATTCGTTTACTACCGGAACTTCTTCTAAGGACTTGGCTTCCATGCTAAACACCATTGGGTTAAGCCCACTTTCCTAGGTATGGCAGGTTATTCGTACTCCTTCGGGGTTTGTTAGGTGTACCACTTTGTCAGTACAGCCTATGAGACCATTGTGCCGGCTTAACCAGTCCATTCCAAGGATCACGTCTATTCCCCTAGACTTAAGTACTACCAAGTCTGCTAGAAATTCTACCCCACTTAAATTGATCCTTACCCGTGGACAACCTAATTGACAATTGATGTCGCCTCCAGGCGTCCGGGTTAATAGGGGTGTTTTTAGTAGTACTGTAGGTATTTTGTGTTTTTCCACAAAACTTGAGGATATGAACGAGTGCGATGCTCCAGAATCAAATAGTACTATTGCCAGAGCTGAGTTGACTAGGTACTCACCAAGCACTACGCCCTGAGCTTCTTGAGCCTCCTGCGCATCGATGTGATTGACGCGAGCTCGTCCAAATGATTGCTGGGGCTGCTTCGTCTGCTGACTGTTGTCGTTGTTGCGGATGGGTACTCGGTTGGCACCGGTCAGGGCTGGTCTGGGTCCATTCACCGTGTTGGAGAAGGCTGATGTAGCCGGCTTATTCTTGGCATAAGGACAATTGGCAATGAAATGCCCCGTTTCGCGGTAGTTAAAACAAGCCTTAACATTGTTGTTGTCGGAGACGACCAGGCTTGCATTGCTCTGCGGGGCCCTCATGGTACTCTGGCTCCTAGGCTGTGTGTTAGGGGCCCATGGTCCTGTCACTTGAGACTGAGTCCTATACTGCATTGGGGCCTGAGATCTTGGTGCAGTGTAGCTGAAGTTCCTCGGCTTTTGGAATTGGTCCTGTTGGCGGGCCTTACTTTCCAGGAATTTGCGTTTGTTATCCTTCCTTTCTTCGGTTTTGGCCCTTTCCGTAAGGATAGCCTTGTTCATCAGGGTATTGAAGTCAGGATAGATCTGAGGGGTAAGCAAGGTCCGGAGTTCTGGGTTTAGTCCCTTCTTGAACATGTCTTGTTTCTTGTCATCGTCATTCACTTCCTCCGGTGCATATCGGGCTAACTCTATGAACCGGTGGGTGTACTCTTCCACCGTCATGCTTCCTTGCTGCAATGTGCGGAACTCATCCGCCTTGCGCTTCATGGTGGCCGAAGGGATATGATAATGGCGGAACTCCCTCATGAATTCCTCCCAAGTGATGGTAGAGGCATCCTCGGCTGCGGCACAATAATTCTCCCACCAGGCTAATGCGGTTCCGGTGAGTTGGTGGGCTGCCAGAAGAACCTTGTCTCGGTCCTGGCATTCAAACGGTTCGAGCTTCCTCTGAATTACTCGTAACCAGTCATCTGCATCCAGAGGGTTGCAGGACCTGGCAAAGGTGGGCGGCTTGGTCCTTAGAAAAGCTGTCAGCTTGTCATTCATGTTCTGCACTCGTGGTTGCCGGTTAACGAGGGCATTGGCCAATGTTTCCAGTATAAGGGTTTGGTTGTGGATTATCTGTGCCAGGTCTCCGAGGGGTGGGGGTGGTGGTAGTT
Source organism: Panicum hallii (assembly GCF_002211085.1). Taxonomy (NCBI): domain Eukaryota; kingdom Viridiplantae; phylum Streptophyta; class Magnoliopsida; order Poales; family Poaceae; genus Panicum; species Panicum hallii. Next base: position 22,378,740 of record NC_038050.1, on the reverse strand, counting down.
GTTCTCCTCCTTGATTTTCTCCTTGGTTCTGGCTTACTTCCTATTCTCCCTGAGGGAGGTCTTGTCCAACAGGCTGTGCTCCGGCACCAGCGGCAGCGGGGTTCCGGCTACGGGGGGCCCTCGTGGCGTTCCGGGGAGTCACCTGTTGATTGGGTAGATTGGGGTTACGATTATGTGATGTTTAAGTTGTTTAATTCGTATATAAGGCAGAATCTACCTCCTGCCGGTAGTCACACCAACAAATAGCACACAACAAACCAGCACACAGCATGACAAGCACGAACAACTTCATTACTGCAAGGGGGTACAGCTTGGGGTAGAACCAAATCTCGTACTACTCGTCCGGGGTCATGCCTAAGGGTACGACTTAAGCGAAAGAGGCTGGGGGGTACATCACTAGGGAGGCGTCGGTTATTTTACTCGTGAGGCGTGCCTTCTTCCGGGGCGGGGAGTGTGAGTAATCCTTGCTCGCCGTCCTCTAGGTTCCCATCTGTCAAGGGTTGCGCTGCAGCATCCCTTTCGACGGCGGCAGCAGAATTTTTAGGGTTCTCAGGTGGGGCTTGTGCGTTTCCAAAGAGTGGTCCCCATCCTATGACGGGTGTCCCGAGTAAAAGATGGTCTTCTCCAATTGCCGGGACTGGTGTTCCACTTTGGGTCCACTCTTGCATACGCCGGTCTCGGGCCTGCCTGAGGCTCTCTTGGGCGACTGCTTCGCTGCTGACCGCGGCTGCGGCCCTTGCCTCGGCTTGGGCGGTTCGGATCTGCTGCAGTCTTACTGCGAGCTCTGCTTGCTCAGCTCGATGGGTCTGCTCTCTTAGAAGGTTGGCTTGCTCATCAAAGAGTTGGTCCAAGGCGGCTAGATAAGTAGCCACTTGGTACAGAGGGCCTTCTTCATGGCGACGTCATTCCAGATTTCTCATGCGTGCTTCCCAAACTGGGGTTCTGATGGCCGGTGGGAAGAACCTCACTGGTGTGGCGGCAAGGTGTCCTTCAAAAATCTAGCATAAATAACGGAGTGCTTTTCTAACGGTCAAGGGGTAGGTGTCTTGGTGCCTAAACCCTGTGGCAGTCACTCGCCATGGCTGGATGTCGGGGTAGCGGTTGCTCCTGGCGATGACCAAAATCACCCTGCAGCGGAGGGTACCATGGTGTTCGTACTCTCTGCTGTAGTACCTTGGGCGTTCCGTAACGCCAAGGCTTTCCAGGGCGTTGATCAAAAGGTTGGGAAAGCCAGGTGCAGCTTGGCAATTGCCCTGGGTCCATCCTTCCTCAGCCATCTGAAATAAGGGCAGGGTAAACAATCTTGCACAGGTACAAAAGGGAGTAGGTAACATTCATTATTACAACATGGGGGGTACCGTTTCCATGGATACATGGTTATTAGGGTAGGGTTCTAGCTTGGAGTGCTATTCTTATCATGGGGATTCTTCCCCGATCCTGATATGGCGCTTCTTTATTGGGAGGCACCGATCCATCACCTCATCTTCGGTCTGAGTACCTTTATCCCAATGGGTTTCCTCGGGTTCCTCTTCTTCCTCTATCTATCCACCTATTTCTCTGCGGTTTTCATATTCCTGCATCTGGGCTTGGAGGGCGGCTAAGGAATACTCAGCGCGTGTGGCCCTTATCCGTTGTTCTTCCAGTTCTTTGGTTGCTTTTTCTGCCCTATGGATTAGCTGCTTCAGTTGTGCCGCCTGTTCGCGGTAGAGTTCATCCAAGCCGGTAAGGTAGATGGATAGGTGGGAGACCGTATCTTCTAGATCTTCTTCTTCTCTTCCAAGTCCTCTCATCTGGGCAATCCAAGTGCGTCTTCTTCCCTCGGTAGGTGGGAAAAATCCCATAGGAGTCCGCTGAAGGTGGTGCTTGTAGATCACACGCAGTCGTCGCAGGGCTTTACGGGCGGCCTTACGGTAGGTGTCAGGGAAGCGAAAGCCAGAGGTGGAGATGAACCAGGGGTCCACATCGGGGTAGCGGGTGCTCTTTCCCACAAAGACCATCATGTCGCACCGAAGGGTACCCTTGGAGGTGTATTCTCGGTAGGCATATTCTGGTGGTTCCATAATTCCGATGGGTTCCAGGCTGAGTATTAACAGCGTAGGAAGGCCGGACTCTGTGTGGCAGATTCCGTCAATCCATCCATTGTCAGCCATCTGGAACAGGGCAAGAACCAGTGGTGAGTGTTTGTGCAGAAAAAGAACTAAGTCGGAACAAGTCCTAGGGCCTGAAAAAAGGGTCTTGTTTCTAGGGTCACGTCCTACGGCCAGCCTACGGCTCTGATACCACCTGAAGCGTCCCTCCATCAGGGAAGACTTAAAAGTGATGCTTTATCAGTCCCAGGAGGCTGATAACACTTTTATCACATCAGATGGTACATCACCGTACAACTCTATGCGGTAATGGGCAGTGAAGCGCCACTATCGCGAGGATTACAACTAAAACCCACACTACTACACTAGCTACGAAAAGAGGGTCATCAGAGTCTTGTGCCATGCGGAACTCCAGCGGTGGCCCTAACCACAGGCAAGACTGGGTGCAGGACGAAACCCTACTCGACGTCTTTGGGGAGGTAGTCTGGATCTTCTGCTGTAAGAAATAAGAATGGGGTGAGTACAAATGTACTCAGCAAGTCCAATCACACCCACGGGGAGGGGTTATAATAGAAATCAACGCATAGGATAGTCCAAGGATAAGGTCAGAGTTCATTTGCGGAAAACTCAGTTATATGCAAAGGTTCGTTTAAAACAATTTTCAAAACAAGTTTTTGAGTATCAAGGAGCACATGGTGTTGATCCACACAGGATCCAAGTTTTAAGCTGCTACCGGACTCCCCGTCCACCGTAGCACATGGCACTACTACCGGACACTTTCCAAACAACCCACACCAGTCCAACCATTCCCAGAGAGAAGCACTAGTTATGGGACCACACCATAACTTGCCCAATACCATGGGCACGGCTATTCGAATAGATCTTTAACTCTGCAGAGGTGTGCAACTTTACCCGCAGGTGGGGTACCACAGCACGATCACCTTAGTGTCGGTGCAGATCCCAACAAAGCCATTACCCACCTTAGCTAGACCTGACTAGCCACCACGGGATCCATCAAGGGGTTATTCGACCTATCTCCGAGGTTTAACCTGGGCATAAGTCACACAGAGCTTATCCCTTCTCCTTGATTACCCGTTGCTCTCAGCCCTCCTGATGGCTATCAGTCTAACTAGTGGGATTTAAGCTAAGCCGTTGCCCATACAATGGTCAAGTGGTTTGCACGACAGGAAGCTAGGTGAGATGACACATCAACTCGGTCCTTAGGGGTGACAAGATGGATATCTCCCTTCCTCGCTCAACCACACAGGTACGAGCACACCAACGGCAATTCACACAGAAATGATATCCATCTCGTCTGACTCATCTTTCAAAACCACATTTTATCCCGTCCCACACACACACATTTTCTTTAAACCAAGTGGTCAAGGTATGGTTATCACAAATAAGGGTGGCTTTCCTACCATGTTTTCAGCAAGCAAAACCATGCAATTTTTTTAAAACAGGCCACTGGGTTGTGTTTATAAAACTAGAACAGAAACATGCATTAAAGGGCGGGATTGAACTTGCCATCATCAAATCCTTTGCGGGAGGTCCTGATCGAAGCACTGTCCCTCGGGTTCGGGGTCGCAGAACTGGTCCTCGTTCGCTTGATCACACTCGGGACCTTCCTCGTTCACTCCGTGTCCTACGACGCAAACAAACAGGCACACAATCAAGCGAAAGAACTAAAAGCTTTCATCATTGAGCTTGAATCGGAAATAATTTAGTTATGGAGATAGGGGTAATATTCTTGGTTGGTTTCTTAATGGCATGGTTGGAACTATACTAGAAAGGGTGTGGTAAAGTTTCGGGTCGATCGGAGACCGTTTGGCGCATAAAATGACGAGTTAAAGAGGGTTCGGGGGTTAAACAGGGGTCCAGGGCTCATTTATAAATGGTTATGAAACGGAAAAGGACTTGGTTATAAATTTTAGAAATATTTGGGGCATGTTAGAAAGGTGTAGGGGTTTATTTGATATTAGGCTTACATGACGGGGGTTGTTTTCCTAAATAACTAGGAGCAGAAGGGCCTGCAGTTAAAAGTGGCACAAGGGGGGGTTCTTTTGGGGAAAAGGGAGGGGGCCAGGGGGTTTTGTGGCAAATTGCCACCTTCTTCCTCCTCTCCCCACGGGAAACAGAGGAGGGGGGGTGGGGCGCTCGGCGCCGATTCCCGGCGCCCGGGGCGCGGCGGCGGCCAGGGATGGGGGCAAGAGAGAGGGGAAGGCGAGGGGATTCCATCCCCGGCCTCACCTTGGACCGAGGTGGATCGAGGGGGCGTGCCCACGAGAGCAGGAGGCGGCGGCGCTAGGCGGCTCGGTGTGGCGGTGTTGGGGGCTAGGAAGGCGGTGGGCGGTGGCGGTGGAGGCCATGGGGGAAGGGTGAGCGGGGCGAGGGCCTATTTATAGGCGGAATGAGGCGGTGGGGAGGCCGGGGGTAGGTGGAGGCCGGCGAGTGGCGTGGAGCGCCATTAATGGTGTTCGGCTGTTCGCTTGCGTCGTGATGCGGCGTGCGGCGAGGGCGTGGGCATCGAGGCATCATCGAGCACGTGGGGGAGATGCGGTGCGAGCACAGGGCGATGGCGGGATGCGGCAGGGGAAACAGCGGCGGGCGGTGCGGCTAGCGACGGGCAGCGCGGCCACGTGCGGGGGAGGGCGCGCGCATGCGCGCGCGGCGCGGCGAGGCGCGGGCCAGTGCGGGGGCGCGAGCGGCGGGCGGCACGAGCGCGGCGCGCGGTGCACGCGTGGGGCGCGCGCGTGAGCGCGGGCAGCCGGGCACAGGGGCGCGTGTGCGCGCGCGAGGGGAGGGCGGTGTTCGGGAGCAGAGGAAGGGAGAGGAGAAGGGAGGGGAAGGGAGGAGGAGGGAAAAGGAAGGAAGAAAAGGGAGGGAAAGAAAAGGAAAAAGAAAAGGGGAGGAAAAGAAAAGAGAAGGAAAATGAGGAAAAAGAAAGGGAAAAGAAGAAATGGTGGAAGGGAAAGAGAGAAAGGGAGAAAAAGGGGTCACGCGCGCCTGCGATATTCGCGGCGGCGACCGCGGCTGGTCGGCCACGCGCGCGCGACATTTGCACGCTGCGCGAGGAGAAAAAGGGTGGAGGTGACAGCGGTCGGATTCGGGTGTCTGTTCGGGGTTCCGGGGAATTAGGGCTTCGACAAAAAGATTTCTGAAAAAGATATTTTTATTGTATGATTTCTTTGGTAAGTTTTTTCGGGATGTCACAAAAATTATCCTACCCATGATTTGGAGCTTGCGGCCGTTGTCTATGCTCTAAAGATATGGCACCACTATCTTCTTGGTAATCATTGCAACATCTACACCGATCATAAGAGTCTTAAATATATTTTCATCCAATCTGATCTCAACATGAGGCAACGTAGGTGGCTTGAGTTAATCAAAGACTATGATCTTGAAGTTCACTATCATCCCGGAAAGACAAATGTTGTTGCCGATGCAATAAACTGCAAGGCCCAACGCAATTGTTTGACTATGGGGCCTCCTCTTCATACTCTTTGTGACGAATTCCGGAAACTTAGAATGCGAATGGTCAAGGAAGGTTATCTTGGTGCTCTCATGGTTAAGTCCAATCTCCATGATCAAATTAAGGAAGCTCAAAAGAATAACAAAGGTATGGCCCGAATTTGTGCCTTGAAGAAGGAGGGTAAAGCTCAGTGTTTTTCTTGTGATGATTAAGGAGTCCTATTCTTTGGGAAGCGTATTGTCATGCCCAAGGATCACAACTTGAGACGTTTAATTCTCGATGAAGCCCATAATTCTCAATTCTCTATTCATCCGGGTAGTACCAAGATGTTTCAAGATCTCAAGCAAAGGTTTTGGTGGACTCGCATGAAGCGGTAAATCGCTCGATATGTCGCCTAGTGTGATGTTTGCCAAAGGGTAATGGCCGAACATCTCAAACCGGCCGGTACTCTTCAACCTTTGCCTATTCCATCATGGAAGCGGGAAAATATTGGAATGGATTTTATCACCGGGTTGCCAAGGGCTCCTCAAGGGTATGATTCTATTTGGGTAATCATTGACCGTTTAACAAAATCGGCTCACTTTCTTCCGGTCAAGACTACCTACCGAGCCAAGCAATATGCGGAATTATATCTTACTCGCATTGTATGCCTTCATGGTGTTCCAAAAACTATTGTCTCCGATCGTGGTCCTCAATTTGTTGCCCACTTTTGGAAGAGTCTTCATGAAGCCATGGGAACCGACCTCACCTATAGCACCACTTATCACCCTCAAACCGACGGTCAAACCGAGAGGGTAAATCAAATCCTAGAAGATATGCTATGAGCTTGTGTTCTAATATATGAGAAGAAATGGGTCACATGCTTGCCATTCGTGGAGTTTTCCTATAACAATAGTTACCAAGCAAGTATCAAAATGTCTCCTTTTGAAGCCCTCTATGGACGACGGTGTAGAACACCTATCAATTGGTCCGAATCTGGGGAAAGGCCTTTCTTTGGCCCGGATTTGGTGAAAGATGCCGAGAACCAAGTCAAGATTATTCGTGAAAATCTTCGCATTGCTCAATCGCGTCAAAAGACCTATGCCGATCGTCGCCGCCGTGAATTCCATTTCAAGGTTGGCGATCATGTCTATCTCAAGGTCTCTCCTTTCAAGGGCACTCGTCATTTCCAAGTAAGGGGAAAATTGGCACCTCGTTTCGTCGGATCCTTTTGAATCACTAAGAGGGTTGGAGTAGTGGCTTATCAATTGGATCTTCCTCAATCACTTTCCATCGTTCATGATGTTTTCCATATCTCTCAATTGAAGAAGTGTCTCCGTGTTCCAACCGACACCGCCAACCTTGAAACACTTGATCTTCAAGCGGGCCTTACCTACAAGGAGCATCTCATTGCCATTCTTGATTATGACGAAAGGAAAGTGAAGCGAAGAATGGTGAAGTTTGTGAAAGTTCAATGGAGCAACCACTCCGAGGATGAAGCCACATGGGAACATGAGGATCATTTACGCCAAGACTACCCCGATTTCCTTCTTCCATAAGTAAGCTTTCCTCTACCGCACCCCACTTTCTTCATGAAGTTTATCTTTCTAGATATCTTATATGTGTACACAATAACCATCAAAGAAAAACTAGGAATGTCCTACCACTCCACACCACCCATGCCTTTGTACATCCTCTCTTCGGTGTTCATCTTGTCTAGGTGAATATGGCCTCAATACACTCGAAGCTTTATTGCTTTCTATCTACCAAATCTCGGGATGAGATTTTCTTAAGGGGGGAGAATTGTCATGACCCAAAGTAAATAAACGTGGTAAACAATTAAAATAACATCATCATGAGCATCATCCAAGCATAATGAAGCATCATGTGCATGTGATTGGCTTGAGTTAATTAATTTTCTTGCCTTGTTTAAGTGAGTGTTGTGAAGCAAGTTTAAATTTTGCTAAGTAGCTGTGCTCCTAAAAATTTTATTCAAATACTAGATCTCAAATGGTCAATTTTAAATATTTTTTCTCAATTTGGTGATGTTTATCCCGAGCCATAAAACTCTTTGAAATTTTGAAAACTGCAGAACTGTTTGAATTTCTATGAGCAATCGTTAATAGCTTTTTAAGTTTTTGTTATTGCACTGTGTTCTTGGTAGTTTAATCTTGCTCCAGTAAATTTTTGGCAATTTTTGAAGGTTGGGAAGTACAAGTTTTTGAATTTGGAAGTTGAATCACCGTTTTTCCTTTTTCCACTCGCCCCGGGCCCACCCATCAGCCTCCGCCCCCGCCTTCCCCGCGCCTCCGGCTTCACCCGTTGGCCAGCCTGCACAGCGGCACCATGCCGTCGGCCGCTGGCTAGGCTAGCGTGGCCGCGGATGGGAAGCCACCCCGCGGCCGCTCGCCTTCCTCCCTCACTCCATTCAAACGCCACCATCTCTTCCCCCCAAAAACCCTAGCTCTCCCATACCCGCGTCTCCTCCTTCCTCCTCTCCTCCGGTTGCTGCGATTCACTGCCGCCGGAGAGTCATGTCCTGATTCCTCGCGGGCACGGCACCTCCTCAACCCCCTTGCTCGATTCAAACCCTCACCTCCCTTCTTCCTTCCCCGCAGGAGCCCCTCAACGTCGGCCTCCGCCCGCCGCCGCCGCTAGCCGCCCTGCTCCGCCCGTTGGTGCTGCGGGTGAGCATCCCCACCGCGCCAAGCCCCTCATGCGCACGCCACCCTCACCCCACTCGCGCTCTTGGCTGCGTTCCCCTCGCTGGCCGCCGCGACGCCGCATCGCGCGCGCACGTTCGCGCGCGGGCCGCATCGTGGGTGCGCTCTGGCAGCGCCCCCGCGGTGAGCCAAGGCCAGCAGCCGGCCTTGACTCAGCCCGGGCCAGCCTAGCCTCCTAGGCCCACTTGTCGGCACCTGGGAGTGCCGGATCCGGGTGGCCGTAGTGTTTTTCAAAGTTTTGATTTGTTTCATTTGAGTTGTTAACTTGTAAATTCTATAAAAATTTGTGTAGGCCTCCAAAAATTATGAAACTTGTTTTGTTGGTTTCCTATGTGATAGATCTGCATGGCAACATTGTTGTTGTGCATGTTAATGCCCTGTACACTTAGTTATGTTCCAAAGTGAGTCAATTGCTTGATGAATGGTAGGATGCTCTAAAAATGCCAAATTAAATCTTGTTGGAATCATTGTGAAATGTGCTATCTAATGGTGCAACTTGTGCAAATGAATCTATGCTATTTGATAGGGTTTTAGTGTGTTTATTTGTTTTTTGCATGCAAGCTTGTTTCATTCATAACTTTTGTTTGAAAGGTGATAAAATGTCAAAACCACTTTTGTTATCTTTGTTTTCATGTCTATTTCCTTGGTAATTTTCTGAAAATTTATGGAAATTTTTTGCATGTCTTTTGAGATTTAACTTGTTTAGAGTAGCTAAAAATTGTAAATTGCATAAGTAATTCTACAAAAATAATGATTTTTCTGCAAATCCGACTCCCATGATTTCCTTATGATGTCCCCTGTATGCAAAAATTAAATCTTGATTTATGCTTGCTAGATGAATTGTTTTGAGCAATCCTCGCGTTCGGTCTTTATGTTTAAGAGCGTAGTAAGCGAGATCCTTTTTCTAGCATTCGTGTTGCTTCCTTGTTTAAGTGTGATATTCATTCCTCATTTCATATCATATCATTTTCATATCATCGGCATCATGCTAATGCATGAATTTCATTCATGCATTATAGTGACCGAAACGCTGGAGAACGAGCCCGTTGAGCCCACCTAGACCATCAAAACTGAGCCGGGAGTTGAGTTTGTTGTCAAGCCGGAAGAAACCCAAGGCAAGCAGCTAAGCATGATTCCTTGACCCGCTTAACTTGATTGGATTTAGTTATCTCACTTGGGTATATGTGTTTATGCTAAATGTTTATCTATTGCATCGTTGATCCTACTTTCATACATTGACCTCCCTTGTTTTTATATATCCATATCCTTGACACTTGTAGTTAGTAGCTAATCAATTGAATAAATGCTTAGCCATGCTTAGAGTTGGTCTATAACTTGTAAGGAATTGTTGGAATAGAATCAGTTTGCTCACTACACGACTTGTTACCTTGATCGCCCTTGTCCGGTTTTGGAATGTTGAAAGTTTGGATCGGTCTACTTGGAAAAATAGTTTCATGGTTTGGGCGGAATATAGGGCCTAGAGAAAGAAGTCTTGGAGGCATAGTCCTCTTGAATCGGTTAAAGACCATCCGTGGATGAGCTCGATTTTGAGCATTTTATCGTACTACCACATATCCAATCATGGTATGGATGAGCCGATTACCTTCTAAGTTTTAATCTTTGATGCACGGTCCTAGATGCGTGGCCATAGGGCTTTGTAGAGAGGCTTAGGGGTGTCCCCGGTGGATCTAGGTGACTCTCCGCACAAGTTAGGCGTGATGTTCAACGGTTGAGACTTGTCGGAAAAGGTTGATGCAAGTACCCCCTTGCCCAACATGATCGGTTGGGTTAGTCGCATGGTGCTTATGTCATGTGGGTAAAGAAGAACACCCTTCCAAGGTTAATTAATCAATTCGAATTGCTGCGCTCTCGGTTACAAGCAAGCTCAATATCCAATGAATTCTTCGTAGAAGTATCGATTATGTTCGGATTTTGTTTATGTCACCTCATGATGCTTTATTTGTTTTGTAATTCAATTAACTAAAATTGAGGTGGTTTGGGCAAGATAATTAAAATGCTAGAAAGTTAGTGTTGGATTAGAGAGCTCATGCTTATGCAAATTACTTAACCCTAAAGCCTTATCTTGTGAGCCTTCATTTGCATAATCCTTGGTTATTAATTAACTGCGTAAGTCTTGCGAGTATCTTTTTACTCATGTTGCTTTGTAAACTAAGTTACAGGTGAGCTGGAAGTTGTGTTTGGCCACTTCTACCCCACCGATCCCGGTGCGGGTGAGGAGTAGGTCGATGCAGCCTTGATGGTGTCTTTCAGCAAGACTCCATTATTTTATCGCGTTATCAAGTTATCCGCTGTGCAATCATTCTTTTGGGGATGTCATGTTAAACATTAAACTTTATGATTCATTCCCTTCCTAAACGTTAAATTGCAAGCCCGAGGCTTGTATTTTGTTGTTGAACCTTAAATTTTAGATTTGAACCCCCTATGTTGAGCTTGTAATGTTTAGTTATTAAAACTTGTTGCTTAAAAATTGCTCTTTGTGGTTCGTTGGCAATATATGTGATTGTAAACGGTATGTGTGTATGCGTGATCTTGGGCATATGGTGGAACACATACCGGGACTACCGGATTTGATATTATTTCTGACGAATGACGTGTTGGTTGTTTATAACTTAGATGTGGGTTAACACGTGGCACGCTCTTGGCGCGAGCGCGTGTTAGCTCTCATCTTAATGATAATGACCGGCGGTTCGCTTAAAATGGTGTTAAATTGGGCGGTTCCTACAGTAATTATATTATGTTATTCCACTATGTATAGGAATACAGCTTGTTCATGGACAAACTATTTAAACAATATTAATATGGTCAGGAATTCTAATTAACAATCACTTGACCTATACCAACAACAAAGCAGAAGATTTGGGACTCAGATGAGAATTAGAGTGTAGTTATGGTAGCTAAGGATAAAAACAACTTAACAGAACAAGGGTTGGAAGATTTGGTTATTTTTTAGGTTTCCATGAAATAATATCCTTGTTCCATTCCCTAATCTTAATTGGGCACATTCCCCTGAATTAGGTGCATTCCTCAATGTCTCAACATGGAGTGGCATGTCCACCACACTTCATCATTCCCTTTTTTTAGGGTAAAGGAGAGACATCTATTAACTAGACATGAATAGTATTACAATCATGTTTTATGACGCACGCAGTGATGCAGGCGCTACCCACAACCATTTACCCACAACCATTTCGCAGTGAGCACAATTCCATCTAAGGGGTTGTTTGGATCCAGGGACTAATATTTCTAGTCCGGATCACATTGAATATTTGGATGTCAATTAGAGGGACTAAATATGAGCTAACTATAAAACTAGTTGCATAAATGGAGGCTAATTTACGATATGAATCTATCAAGCCTAATTAATTCATCATTAGCACATATTTACTTTAGCACAACGTTACCAAATCATGGATTAATTAGGCTTAATGGATTCATCTTGCGAATTAGCCTTCATTTATGCAATTGGTCTTGTAATTAGCCTATATTTAATACTCCTAATTGATATCTGAACATTTGATGTGATGGGACTAAAGTTTAGTCCAGGGATCCAAACGGTCCCTAATTGAGCCAATTGATTTGCAATTGAGTTACACTCTCTTCACCTGAACTACCCACCATTCCGTCAGCAGCCAGGGCTACTCTCTTGCTTCTGTAATGATAAAACTGAGTTCCAACCTATCACTGAGCCCTGAATCCATTGTGAGGCCAGGCGTATCCCCTCTGCAAATGCCTTCGTTTCTATTGCACTTTGCTTCTGAAAAGAACTCGCCCATGCCGAAACCATCCTTACATAGCTTCTATTAGCTTCCGTATTCCCTCCATCCCTGAATAAGAATTCTTAGAACAACTTATTAAGTAGCATGTGCAAAAGGACATCATGCCCGTGTTAAACAGTTAAGCCACCTACTAATTGCTGGAATTTTAGTGGGCTTGGCCCATTAACAAATTCAGAAATTCTAATAAATCTCAAAGGCCCATGTGTGCAAGAGGAAGTGGTACAAATTTAGTCCCACCTTGCTAGTGGAGGAGTGAGATGACCAACATAAATATAGAGGTTGTCTCCACTCCTCCAAGCTATGTGATGGAGGAGGAAAGATAGAACACCACATGCGCGCGCGCACCACGCCTCGTCAGGCTGGGCTCGGGCGGGGCGGGGCGAAGAGCACGGGCGCGCGGCACCTGCATGAATGGGCCGTCAAAATCCGCCCCCCCCCTGCAGGGGCGGGCTTCCTTTTGTGACTTCGGGGAGGTCAGTTTGACTTCCCCATATATATATGACTCATCGGCCTCCACCAAACACATACCAAAACCTAGGGTTTTTGCCTCTTCTCGTTGCTGCGCCGCCACTGTAGTCTTCTCCATCCCGAGCACCAGCGTGCACCGGCGAATGGGAGAGCAGGTCTCCGGAACTCTTCGCCTTTGGTATCCTGCACCGAGAGAGGGCGAATAAGGTTTTTGGGAAGCGCTTTTGCGCGACTACTCAAGATCTTCACCACGGCACGTCTTCCACCCAACTTTGTCACCTCACGGGCCAACCGCCTTCGTCATCTCCCGCAGCGGTGGTTCGTCGTCATCAATCCTCCAGCAAAGGCTCAGTAAGTATTCTGTGATCTGATCTATTCCTTAAGCATGTATCCTGAGTTCCTGGCTATGTTGTTTATGCTGACTAGTATGTTAGACTTATGCATGCTAGTTCTTGTGTTCATCATGATTTATTTCATACGGAATTTAATATTGCATCTGCCTATATTCTCAACAATCCAAAAACATTATTATAGGCAATCTGTTGATTTTACAATAGCTGGATTTGCTGATGCACTAAGGCTAGAAAAGTTTTCTGGTGTGCACTTTAAGAGATGGCAAGTTAAGGTCCGTCTTTGGCTTACCGTAATGCATGCACGGGAAGCGAGGCTTGGTATACCAGTAGGTGAACATTCTCCTGAGAAGAGGAAGAAGTTCACGGATGCCAACAATCTCTTCATGGGCTACGTTATCAGTGTCCTTGCTAATCATCTGAATGATGTGTACATGCACATAACAGATGTGAAAGAGTTGTGGGATGCATTGGTTGCAAAGTATGATACGGCTAATGCGGGCAGTGAACTGTACGCCATGGAGAGCTTTCATGACTTCAGGATGGTGAATAATCATTCTGTGGTAGAGCAGGCTCATGAGATATAGATCCTTGTGAAGGAACTCGAACTCCTGAAGTTTCCTTTACCTGATAAATTTGTGGCTGGGTGCATGATTGCAAAGTTGCCCTCCTCATGGAAGAACTTCGCCACTGCTCTGAAGCATAAGAGACGGGAAATATCAGTTGAAAACTTGATATCATCTCTTGATTTTGAGGAGAAGGCTCAGGCTAAGAATGTTTCTGAAAAAGGAGGTGAGGGTCACTCCAGTGCCAACATGGTGCAGAAGAACCACCCTCACAGCAAGAACAAAGGGAAGGCTGCCAACAAGCCTGTCAAGACTACTACCTTCAAGAAGAAGAAGACTACAAATGCTAAAGAAGCTTGCTTCACGTGCGGTGAAGGGGGACACTTCACGAGGGACTTTCCAAACCGTGCAGATCGCAAGGAGAAGGCTAGCAATGGATCTGGATCCAAGACTATCAACACAGTGACCGCGAGCAACACTAGAGTCGGGTATAGTAATTTACCTACTGTTTTTCAGTATTTCAATCTACTAGTTGGTGGCTTGGTATGGGTGCTAATGTTCGTGTGTGTGCTGACATCTCTATGTACTCTTCTTACCAGGTTGCTCGGGTTTCTTACGTCCTAACGGGGAATGGGACGCATGCTTCTATTCATGGTGTTGGCACGGTAGATCTGAACTTTACTTTGGAAAAGATCGTGCAGTTGAAGAACGTGCATCATGACCCTTCTATCAAAAGGAATCACGTTAGCAGCTCTCTTCTATGTAGGGATGGTTTTAAGGTAGTTTTAGAGTCCAATAAATTAGTAGTGTCTAAGCATGGACAATTCGTGGGTAAAGGCTGTAATAGCGGAGGCTTGTTCCGCTTTTCCCTTGTAGAATTTTGCAATAAGTCAGTGAACCATATTTACGGTGGTGTTAATGATGATGCGAGTGTTTAGCATTCTTGTTTATATCATGTTAATTTTGGTTTAATGTCTCGGCTTTCTAGCATGTGTTTAATTCCAAATTTTACCATTAGCAAAGGTTCTAAGTTCCATAGCTGTGTGCAATCGAAGCAACCTCGAACACCTCATAAGTCGGTCGAGGAGAGGAACTTGGCACCTCTAGAACTCATACATTCTGATATCTGCCAGATGAATGGTGTGTTGACAAAAGGTGGAAAGAAATATTTCAGGACGTTGATTGATGATGCGACTAGATTTTGCTATGTCTATTTGTTGCAAACTAAGGATGAAGCGTTAGATTACTTTAAAATCTATAAAGCCGAAGTTGAAAATCAACTAGAAAGAAAGATCAAACATCTAAGATCTAATCGCGGTGGTGAGTATTTCTCCACACTATTTGATGAATTATGTGAGGAACATGGTGTTATTCATGAGAGGACGCCTCCCTATTCACCCGAATCAAACGGGGTTGCTGAGAGGAAAAACTGCACACTAACTGACTTGGTTAATGCCATGTTAGACACTGCTGGTTTATCTAAGGCATGGGGGGGAAGGCTCTGTTGACTTCATGTCATGTCCTGAATAGAGTTCCAAACAAGAATAAAGATCAAACACCATATGAGATGTGGATAGGGAGAAAACCATCGCTTTCTTATTTGCGCACATGGGGATGTTTGGTGAAAGTCAATATACCAATTCTGAAGAAACGCAAGTTGGGACCGAAGATAGTGGATTGCGTCTTTCTGGGGTATGCTCAGTGGAGCATTGCTTATAGATTTTTAGTAGTTAAATCTGAGGTACCTGATATGCATGTTGATACTATTATGGAATCTCGTGATGCAACCTTTTTTGAGAATATATTTCCAATGCAAGATATACATAGCATTTCTAGATTTTCTACTGAGACAACTCCTAAACCTACTGCACCTGTTGGGTTTTCTAAACAACCTGTCAAGAGTGAGGAAATCCTTGAGAAGGATGACAGTGAAGCTCCTAGGAGGAGCAAGAGACAGAGGGTTGCAAAATCCTTTGGTAATGATTTCACTATGTACCTTGTGGATGACACTCCCACGTCTATTGCAGAGGCATACGCATCTCCTGATGTTGATGATTGGAAAGAAGTTATTCATAATGAGATGGACTCGATTCTATCCAATGGGACCTGGGAATTAACTAAACGACCATATGGTTGCAAACCAATTGGTTGTAAGTGGGTGTTCAAGAAGAAGCTTAGGCCTGATGGAACTATTGAGAAGTACAAGGCTCAGCTTGTGGCCAAAGGTCACACACAAAAGGAAGGAGAAGACTTCTTTGATACTTACTCACCCGTTGCTACATTGACCACTATTCGAGCACTACTTTCCCTGGCTGCCTCATATGGTCTTATCATACATCAGATGGATGTTAAGACAGCTTTCCTAAATGGAGAGTTGGACGAGGAGATTTACATTGATCAGTCAGATGGGTTTGTAGCTGAGGGTCAAGAAGGCAAGGTGTGCAGCACCTAAGCAATGGCATGAGAAGTTCGACGGAACCTTAACTTTTGCGGGCTTTGTCATTAACGAGGCTGATAGATGTGTGTACTATCGGCATGGTGGGGGCCAAGGAGTTATGTTATGCCTGTATGTGGATGACATACTGATTTTTGGCACAAACAATGAGGTGATTAATAATGTCAAGTCTTTCTTGTGGCAGAACCAACCTGAATTATACCGGCTCAAGTACGCGAGTCCACTTCCGAGGGCTCCAACGTGCTTCAAACGGTATAATCCCTTGGCCTGTCGGGTAACGTCCCGATAAACCACCAATACACAGGATCAAATAAGGTTACCTCACACGAAGGTGAGTCCAGAGATACAGTCACCATCACAGTTTACACCACTAGGAATTACATTACAAGAGTTTTCATAAAGCAGTACGAAGTTTCAAATTAGGGAAAACATTACAAACTGTTAAGGTTATGATTTTTGGCAGCGGAAGACATACACGATGATATACAATACATCGTGAAGATGGATGTCATGCTAAGCCCTGGTACGACATCACTCGAGACCATCAGCGTGGGTCGGGGACGGATCCCATTCCATGGACCAACCATCCGGAAGAGCACAGAGCCAAGGCAAGGGAAGAGCAGGGTCTTCAAAGATATTACCTGAAAAACGTAAAGCTAGCAAGGCTGAGTATACTAATACTCAGCAAGGCTTACCCGGGATTGCGTATACTTTAGCCCATAACTAGACTCATGAAGGCTCATAATGGTTCGGGGTTTAGTTTCCGCTGAAAAGCAACAAAGAGTAGATCCTTAATTTCAACGTTTAGCTTTCAGGTTCTAGTTTGATTAGCCATTCTAGGTAAGCACCTATACTAAACAAGCAAGATAGATATTATCATCCATCAGAATTATTCCATCAATAATTACAACTTTTACTAGATGTGGCAGAAGGGATAAGCAGTCTCATACATCGTGAGAGGCGGACGATTCCTGAATCGAGATTCAACCTTGCAACGTAAACCTAACACACACGCTTGGAATACCAACAGGGCGTTCCGAAGCAACCATTTCCCTCATATTCCGGGTTATGGATCAGGGCCACCACAAGCGACTGCAGGACCGTACGCACACCAATTGTGCAGGACATACGTCTGTAGCGCGACTACAAAATCCGTATTCCTGTCTGCCATGCAGAACGTACTCCCACACGTCGGTGCGTGTAAACATAAAATAAAAGTCGAGTGGTGGAGACAAGTCCATTTGCCGGGCCATTCGGGTACTAGGCTTACCTCTTACCATATTTCTCGGCATGTGGCTAGTACTTTCAAATGCTTAGCCACCACTACCACACATTTCGACCTTAACCACTTTTGACAAAACAGACAGGGTAAATCTCCAGGTCATGATACAGCACATGACCCTGTCCATTATCCTTATAGTGGTTGCAGAATTGTAAACAAGCAACTCCTATATCGCGCGAGTGACAGGATATCACCCGTCTTCTACCGGTCCTATTAGCAAAGCACCTATGCGATAAGGACTCGGGTTCAATACATTGGATTCCTAAGATCTTATGCAACTAGGGTTTTATTTCAACTCCTAGACATAATGCAAGATATAATATAAATAGACATAGATTGTAGTGTACTAAAGTAGTGGGATATGTTCGGGGCTTGCCTTTACTGGTGGGGCTGAAGTCAGTAAAGTTAAGATCTTCCAAACTTTGGTTTGGGGCTTCAGACAACTCCTTGGTGACGTTCATTTGGTCTTTAGAAATATCTTCTGTAGACTCCTGGGAGATCTCGTAGGTACCATTTGCGGAAGTAGTCGTATCTACATGCAATGCAATATTACATTTAAAATGTGCATATGAAACTATTTTACTTTACAATAAAGTTGCACTCCAACACTCATTTAACATACTACTCACATAACACTCAAAAAGATCAGAAACTAACTTGGGTAGAGCTTTAGTTGGACAACTGATTAAGATTGGCTATTTGTTGAAGACTATAGCAGAGTCGATTGGAAACAACCGGGGTTCAGCCGATAGAATTGGCAAAGGAGGGAGCTATCTACTTTGCCTTAGGAAATCGGCTGATTTCCGTTTGAAGGAGAAATTGGCAGAAACGGTCTCTGTATATATAAGCAGAAGAGGTTAGCCGATTTGAGTTCACCTGGGGTCAAATCAGCTGATATGGGTACGAATGTTAAAAGTACAGTACTTTAAGAACAGACAAAGGAAGGATCTTGCCGATTGGATTATCAGCAAGTTTTTGGTCTATCCGATTGGTTGGTTCATTGGCCTTGGCCTTAGCCGATTCATGTGCATCAGGTCTAGTCGATTGGATATCTACTGGTGCTAACCGATTGGCTAACGCTGTATTGGTCGTGCCTAACAGAGACTCTTACTGTGCTAACTTGCCGATCTGTGGTGGTGTGTTTCGGCAGGTGCAGCCGATATGCCATCTAAATCGGGTGTCTAGCTGATCACTATGCGTATCGGCACATTAGCTGATTTACACATTAGGTAGAACTAGTCGAGTGATGTATCGGCATAGCTAGTTGACTAGTGCGAGTAACTAGCCGATGGTGTACTAGTAGACTAGTCGAACTATGTATCCGTATGATCTGTGTCTCAGCGTATTCAGTCGATTGGTGGGTTGGCTGTGTAGCTGGTTTTCACCCTTAATGTTCTCTTATATTTACTGGGTCATATCAGCCGTGTAGCTGATTGTCCTACTCTGTAATAACTGTGCCTAACTAAGATGTGCTTAAGTGTTATTCTAGGTAACTAGGTGTGGTTGTATCGACTTGATTACGTCAGTATAATAATCAATTGACGTACAGCCGATGGGTTCATCTAAACCGAACTTGCTACAAAGAACTAGGTGGAACAGAACACTACACTTGGTATAGGCTGATGGAACCACAAGCGCGGAACTAGACTGAAGAGGATGTGGTTGATAGGCTTGTGACGATAGATGTGCAGCTAAAGAAGGCATGTGATGGGTAGGCATCTAGCCGATGGGTGTTTTACAGACGCGTAGCCAAAAGGCATATGGCCGATAGGGTCATGCCTATAAAAAATCGGCTGAGCTAGTAGCCGATTGCTGAAGCATAGCTACAAAGGTGTATTGACTAAGCAGTCGATACACAAGACATAACCAGGATCTTTATATAGAAAGGGGCTCTAACAAGATTGCAATCAAGACAAGGGCAAAGGCATGAGCACTCTTGTGAAAAGGGTTACTAAACATTACACAGATCTACCACAAAAATATTTTGCATCACATCAGTTTGGCATACAAGTTGTAACACATACTTTTAGGTAAATCAATTTAACACCACTAAATTATAAGCTAATACTACCAAACTTATCAACAATTCAAAATAAACAATATTCTATTTACCAATCATATCATTCATTCTTCTACTGGGCAATCATTTATTGGGTATTAATTAAACTACCTAGTTACATTAAGTAACACGGTTGGTTACCCTAAACATTTAATTAACTGCATGAGGTAGCATATTTGATTATTTTATTTGACTAGCTAATGATATTTAATGATCAGGTGTAGAACAACTAGGATAAATAAAACTTGATATGATAATGCTATATTCCTGATTAATCAAATTAGGTCCATAAAGTTATATGACACACTACTCAAGAATAACACCTCAAAATATTCTCATAATTTTTCATGAACTAGAGCTATTGTTCATGAATTTTCTTTGAAAATAAGCATAACTTCATAATTTAGTGTATAGCCTAATATTAAGCCTAATATTTTTACTATGGGTTACGCATGCGAAAAGGAAGTTAGAGTATAAATTTCAGATACAAATATTAATAGAAACATCCTTAATAAAATCTAAGCATTGTATCACATACAACCTAAGTTCCAAAAATCAGCCACAACACATGCACATAACACGAGATACAATTAAAACACTCAATTCCTAGTATTTACGTCAAAAACTACACACATACAGCTTAAACTTTCTATATAAAAGTAGTCGAGGATAACTTAAGGATTCAACCAAAACTAGTTTGGTATTTTTATGATTTTTCTACAATTTCCTACGAATTTTACAAGTTAGCTGTTTTGCACACATGAAATAATAAAAGAGTTTCGCAGAGAGGCCCTCGGTTTCTCACCGGCGGTGATGGCGGCTTGCAGGTTAGCTTGTCAGGAAAGGCAGCGCCGGACAGTAGCATGGCCTAGGCATATCGTCGAACAGGTTCTGGGCGAGGAAGGCAACAACTTGGTTTCACCTTGCAGCTAGTCCTCCCGGTTGCAGACGTGATGGCGACGAGGTTCGGGAACAGCTTCTGGTTAGCGTGGTTGTCATCCAGTAAGCGATCGGCGGTGTTGGGATGACCGGTGATGGCGAGTTCCATCTGCTGCAGCTCGTTGCAGTCGTGGCGAGGGACACGACGGGGTCGCCGGACGTGGGGTCATCGTCATCATTGTGCTGCTGTTGTGCTTGCGTGAGGGAAACATGTTGGCACAGCCAGGAACTCTCCCTCTCCTGATCACTCGCGCACGAACGCAAGGAAGGAGACGCACAGTACTTCCGGCGACGAACGCCCCGGCCGCAACGACGGCCAGGAGCCGGCCTCCACGCCATGATCCGCAGGACCCGCTCGACGTCGCCATGAGCCAATCGCTCGTCCGGACAATGCGGCCTCGCCCATGCAGATTAGCGCCACGCACACCACTCCCCTAACTAACTTCAACCGTGGCCACCGGAGCTTCCCTGCAGCTCACGCACGACCCGGTCCACCAGCGCGCCGTGGCCACAGCTCATCTGCCGCCCGCGCCGGCCTTGGCGACACACGCCATGCGCACACAACTGCTGCTGGTGCGCTCGTTCATGCAAGAGCACGCACGCACGCAGCACACACACACACGTACACCTAACATGCTAACAAAAACGCAACTCACACCCACTAACAGACGCACGCACACTGCTAACACTCTCCCATGTCCAAATTATTGCTAACAAAACAGAGGGGGAAAAAGAGCAGGTGGAGGTGCTAGGATGCCGGGGTGCTTGCGGCTGCATGCCCTGCTCTGATTTGCTTTGCTCGGTGAAGAGAAAGTCAGAGACAGGGAGAGAGAAAGAAAAAGAGCTGGGTGGTCTGCTCGGCTTGGCTTGAGCAGGACGAGGAAGAAAAGGAGGGGAAGTAAACAACGCTGGGAGAGGATAAGGCCACGGTGGAGTTATTGGCCGTGCGTGGGTGACGCCGGCGGCCATGGCAGGGGCGGCGCAGAGCCCGCAGAAAAGAAATAGAAGAGGAAGCAAAGTGGAATGCAGCCGGGGACTTTTCTACAATTACAGAAAATATAGGGACCTTATTGTAAACCAAGTTTTCCCATTATTCTAGAGCTCAAATGAAAAAGTGTTTAAAATAAAAGTTGTGCAACTTTTCAAATTCTACAACTTTGTTCTAGAGTTTAAATTCAAAAACTCAAAGAATGAAGTGTTAATTTAAAACCTTGGACTAAAGTCAAAATTATAATATTTTTATACTAAAGGGTGTAAATTTCATAACATTTAGGACCCAAATGCAAGTATTTATGACATGTCATGATGACTGGATAGACATGTCATGATGACTGGATAGACATGTCATGATGACTGGATAGACATGTCATAATGACTGGATAGACTTGTACCTTTTTACACTTTAACTTTTAGTAACTTTAAAAGTTCCTTTTACAATTCACCTCTTTACACTTTTCAACATATACATTTCAAATGAAACTTTTGGATATATACATATTTTTATATTATTATATTATCTTATTATTATTTTATTATTAATTTTTTAAGGGGATAAAGTAAGAAAAACGTGTTTACAAAACCACCCTTCACTTATTTTGAAGTTACCCCTTATCCAATTATATTTTGCAAAAATAACCCTAGGTTTTTCTGTAATTATAAAAATACCCTTTTTATGTGCATTTAAATTTTTAAAAACTTCACATAAACACACACAGCTTTACACTAGCAAGCACATACTTTACACTAACAAATAATGTGCCTAGTTTACAAATACTTGAACTGTCACATTTCTTATCAAAGAGTTTTGATATGAAAGATCTGTGAGCTGATGCGATCCTCAACATCAAGCTTATTAAGGATGAGAATGGGATTACTTTGTCACAATCCCATTATGTGGAGAAAGTCTTAAACCATTTCGGTTACATGAGTAGCAAGCCATCTCCAGCACCTTATGATCCCAGTGTGATACTCTGCAAGAACAAGAAAATTGCTAAGGATCAATTGAGGTACTTACAGATTATTGGTTCACTCATGTACTTAGCTAGTGCAACGAGGCTTGACATATCTTTTGCTGTGAGCAAAATGAGCAGGTTCATGTCAACCCCAGGTTCTGATCATTAGCATGCACTTGATAGGGTTATGCACTACTTGATAGGCACTATGAGCTATAGGATTCACTATTCTGGGCACCCCGTTGTGCTAGAGGGATATAGTGATTCGAACTAGATTTCTAGTGCATATGAGCTTTATGCCACGATTGGGATGTGTTTATCCTTGGAGGTGGTGCGATATCACGGAGGTCTTGCAAACAGACCATTTTGGCGAGGTCAACCATGGAAGCAAAACTTACTGCTTTAGACACAGCAACTATTGAAGCAGAGTGGTTGCGTGAGCTCTTGATGAACTTGCCTATGGTTGAAAAACCAATGCCGGCTATCCTTATGAACTGTGACAATCAAACAGTGATAGTCAAGGTTAACGGTGCTAAGGATAATGCGAAGTCATCAAGACACGTCAAGAGACGACTGAAGTCAGTCAGAAAGTTGAGAAACTCCGGAGTGATAAGTGTGACTTATATCTCAACGGTGAAAAACCTGGCAGATCCCTTTACAAAAAGGCTTTCATGGAATGTGATTGAAAATGCATCGAGGGAGATGGGTATGAGACCCATATAGGTTGCTATAGTAGTAACCCAACCTATGTGATCGGAGATTCCGTAAATTAGGACCTGGGAAGAACAAGCTATTGGTTAAATGAGGAGATTAATTTTTCTTTTTAACCCTCTCTAAGTGAAGATGCAATACTCTCAAATGCTGTAAGGCAGGTTGGCTATATGACTTAATGTATTTCTATTGGCTTTGATAAGTAAAGGTGCTGTCCTACAGAGCGTTCTTGAAAGAACACACCTATATGAGCCTGATTGTTAAACATCGCAGTCTATGAGACTTGGGTGATCTCTAGCAAGCTCATGAAGAGATCAGGGAGTACGACATATATGCTCCACCCGCGGGGTAGGCTACTGGCAGCCATGTACTGGTTATGACTTTGAGTGAAACTTGTTCGTAGAAAACTAGCAATTCAAGGCATAGTCCATTGTCAAGTTGTGAATAAGCTTAACTTGAAGTTCTATACGGAAATTCAACTTAACAGTCTCAGCTAAAACACCAGTATATTAAACAGTGATAAGAACAGGCAAAACTCTAAATGGGCATTTGAAATCTGGTGGGTGATTGCTAGAATTTTAGTGGGCATGGCCCATTAACAAATTCAAAAATTCTAATAAATCTCAAAGCCCCATGTGTGCAAGAGGAAGTGGTAAAAATTTAGTCTCACCTTGCTAGTGGAGGAGTGGGATGACCAACATAAATATGAAGGTTGTCTCCACTCCTCTAAGCTATGTGATGGAGGAGGGAAGATAAAACACCACACGCGCGCGCACGCCTTGCCGGGCTCGGGCTCGGGCGGGGCGAAGGGCATGGGCGCGGCACCTGCATGAATGGTCCGTCGAAATACGGCCCCTTGCCTTGCGGGGGCGCGGCTTCGTTTTGATGTTTTAATTTTTGGTGATTAGGTCCCTAAGTCTACGAGATATGGAAGTCTAAACCCTAAACCTAATCGGTTTAGATCCCGATCACAACGCGAGATCGGTTTGTCTTCCCTATATATACGACTCATCGATCTCCACCAAACACACACCAAAACCTAGGGTTGTTGCCTCTTCTCGTTGCTGCGCCGCCACCATAGTCTTCTCCATCCCGAGCGCCGGCGTGCACCGACGAACGGGAGAGCAGGTCTTCGGAACTCTTCGCCTTTGGTATCCTGCACCGGGAGAGGGCGAATAAGATTTTAGGGAAGCGTTTTTGCGCGATTGCTCAAGATCTTCACCACGGCGCGTCTTCCACCCAACTCCATCGCCTCACGGGCCAACCGCCTTCGTCGTCTCCCGCAGCGGCGGTTCGTCGTCATCAATCCTCCAGCCAAGGCCTAGTACGTGTACATGTCAACATGTTGACATGTTGTTGCATGTACTAACCCAATTTCTATGAAATAATCCTGAATTCCTGGTTATGCTGTTTATGCTGACTAGTATGCTAGACTTATGCAGGCTAGTTTCTGTGTTCATCATGATTTATTTCATACAAAATTTAATAATGCATCTGTCTATATTCTCAACACTAATTGCTGGCTGGCTATCGAGCAATTCATGCCATTGATGTCTGGTTTTAGTCACATTGCGCATGCTACAATAAAAGTTAAGCACGTTGCACAAGTTACGACAAAATCAAACACCAGATGATAGATCACTGGCTTGGTGTCGGAGAACTCAAAAAGTTTTGAAACCTATCAAAATAGTATTCTAGATAAAAATGTTTAGGTTTATTTGAACACAGTTTCAGTTGGACCTTAGGCTTAGCTCTAATTTTAATCTTAATTCACCTGCTCCGACTCTCAGGATGGACACATTGATTCATCTTACCACCAGTATCAGAACCCGAACTCACACTTTCCGTAAATTTCTTTAGCACATTGTCAAACCGGCTCATTATAACCTTTAGGTTTCACTGCCGTGAATGCCGCATGTTTCGATGGCACAAGGTTCCAACAATAATATGTGCTTATCCAATGCTATCTTCAAGCAGAAGGACTCAATGTTTGGACTTCGGAGGGTCACCAAGCAAGACATGAAAAACCAAACAAAGAAAGGAAACGAAACAATGTCATTGCCCCAAGTATCCTTTTGGGGTCTATCCATGTTGGAATGTTCAATCAAAACAAAGATTCAAGTCTTAATTGCCTTGAATTACTCGGATGCAGATCCGGCTTGCCAGTAAAACTACTGAACAAAAATTTCAAGTCATAAAGTGCCTACGAGATCACACAAGGACATGAATCAGCAGGTGATCAAGGAATTTTGTCCGAATCTTTGGCCTGATAATGTCCAGTGCAAGCGTACGAAAGGGTCTGGTCCGGCACAATATGAAGTGTAAGGCTGTCTCCAACGGTACCCTCTAAACTATTTTCTACCTTATATATAGAGAAGATTCCGTTCTCTATTGCTCCAGCAGCGTTCTTTAAATGGTCCTCTAAAATAGAGAACGCTACAAGTTTTCTCTATATACAGAGATTCTCTCTCCTCTTCTCTATTTTTTCTTTACGTTTTAAACACTGAATTAAATAAAAAATAAAATATGTCTATAGCATTTGAGGTATGATAAATATGTACGTACAAAAATTTGGAAAAAATACATTTCTAATATAGGGATTAATGTATAGAGAACGAGATTTAGAGAACGTTGTTGGAGAGAAATAAGATATAGAGGAGAGAATCTTATAGAGAATTCTGTAAATGAAGGATATAAAGAATGATATCGAGAATGACGGTTGGAGATAGCCTAACAATACCAATAAAAATATATCATAACAGAAACAGAGCATGACCCTAGCCATTAGCCAACAATAAGGCCCCCCGCGCTCTCTGCTCCAACTCAGCAGCTCTAGCTCCGACTCCACTCGACTCCCGCTCCCTTCGGCTCCTTTGTCGCGAAATCACCGTTTGGTGGGGATTCTTCTCGCTCCAGCACCGGCGCGAGGGGAGAGCAGGCCTACGGTGCAAGCGGCGCGGCACCAGCGAGAGGGAGCTCAGGCCGGTGGCGCGGAACCGGCGGAGGCGGCCGGGATCTCGGCACGGCACCAGCAAGCAGGCAGCACACCAGCGAGAGGGAGCTCGGGCCTACAGGCTACGGCACCGGCAGCAAGGAGGTGAGATGAGGCGAGCAGGGGAGGTGAATCGAGTTCGCTGGCCGAAGGAGGGAGGCGAGCAAGGGGAGACGAATCAAGCTCCCGAAATCCTCGAGCAGGGAGGCGAGGGAAGGCGCAGCGGAGAGGGATCTTGCAGCCGACCTCGAGCCCCGCGGAGAGGGGCAGCAGAGCCTCGATTCGGAAGCGAATCAGGGGCTGTGGCTCCAAATCAACGAAGGGCCGTTGTGGGGATGAGCGGCAGTGGGGACGAGCGGCGGTCGGAGATGAGCGGCGGGACGAGCGGAGCGGAGCGGGCGTGACGGGGACGAGCGGGCGTCGGGGACGAGCGGCGGCCGACGCGGGTGGGGAACGGAAGAGAATGAGGGAGCAGGTATTTTTCGCTCCCCCTTCTACGTGGAATCGTTTTTTTCGCTCCGGGATCTTCGACCGATTTTCGCTTCCCCTTCTACGTGGAATCGTTTTTTCGCTCCGGGATCTTCGACCGAGAATCGGCCATGAAAATCGCTGTCCGCTCCGCTGATTTTCGCATGGAGTGGAGCCGCGGGACCACTACCAAACGGGCTCTAAGAACATCAACGTAGAAACTTCTGTTCGTCTGCATGGGCAGCGCTGTTACCTTGTACTCCCTCATTCCAAAATGTTGTCAGAACAGAAACAGCACACAAACATCTTAGGGCGTGATTGGTTCGTGAACCAGCCGGGCCTGGCTCGCATGTCAGGTACATACTCTCGCGGGCCTGGCTCACCGCATGCGACAGCCTCTTGTTTGGTTCTTGTTTGTATCCAGCCTGGTTCGTCAGAGACTCTGTTTGGTTGCATGCTCAACGCTCATCCAATTTACTTTTGCTCTCACTACACGCATACCCATGGGCTCACGCATGCACTGCGCGAGCTTGGCCGCGGAGATACGCTTGAATTCCTGCATCTAGCGAGCCTGGCTGGGAGAGACTGTTTGCACGGCGCGGACCAGTCTCAGAAGCTAGTTTAGCTAACCAATCATACCAATGTTGCATCCCACGGGCCAGGTTGGGCGGTATGCAGGAACCAATCACACCCTTAGCCAACAAAAAGACATCAGCATAGAATTTTCGTTTGTCTGGACAATAGGCGGCCCTAGCCAGGTTATCATCTACTCCCTCTGTTCTAAAATGTGGATCGTTTTAGTTTTATCTCAAATCATACTTTCCTAAGTTTTTACTAAATTTATAGAAAAATAGATTACCTATAATACTAAATAAATACACTATCAAGACATACTTCATAGTGCGTTTGATAGGATCAGGGGTGGTCCTACCATGGCCGCGGAGGTTGTAGGAGTAGGAGGGCGGCGGCCGGGGCTT
Source organism: Panicum hallii (assembly GCF_002211085.1). Taxonomy (NCBI): domain Eukaryota; kingdom Viridiplantae; phylum Streptophyta; class Magnoliopsida; order Poales; family Poaceae; genus Panicum; species Panicum hallii. The sequence continues at coordinate 22,351,463 of NC_038050.1, read as the reverse complement.
GAACCCCGGCGGCAAGTAGACGCCGTGGCGAGCAGGCGAGCGGCGGCAGCGCACGCGAGCGAGGGAGAGAGGAGGCTTGGGAGAAGGCCCCGTAAGGCCAGGCAAGATAATTGCCTTGCTTGATTAATTCCAAAACTGTTTAGAGGTATTTATCCCTCTTCTAACAAATCCAAACATGATCCTATTTTTATGGAAAAAAACCAAAATATTTAAGGAATGAAAATCTTGGGCAAGCAGCCCCTTACCATCGGCTTGGCCTAGCCATTGGAGGGCCCAGCGTTAGTACGTGATGCCGATCATAACATCTCTCCCCGCCTCTTCAAACAGCTCGTCCTCGAGCTGAAAGTCGGGGTAGAGGTTCTTGAACGACTGAAGCAGCTCCCGTGTGGCGTCGTTGCTGGCAGGCCGTGCTAGTGAACGAGGACGTGCCAGGCACCCCATTGTAGCTGGGCGCCCTGCACTTGCTCGGGCACAGGAAGCAGGCGGCCGTCTCGGACTGGTGGTACAGCCGGTGGAGTCGTAGGAGGTTCCCCGTGGAATGGCTTGAGCAGCACCACGTGGAACACATCATGTAGACAGGCGCCTGCTGGAAGCTGAAGGCGATAGGCCGCCTGCCCCACACGTTCCAGCACCTGGAAGGGCCCGACATATCACGGTCCCAGCTTCCCCTTGGGTCGGGACTCCATCGAGTGTGTCGGGTGGTGTAGGAGATGGAGCCACATCCGGTCACCCACCGCGAACTCCAGCTCCCGATGGTGATCGTCGTAGTAGCGCTTGGCCGCTACTGGGCCTGGAGAAGACGGTTGCGAACCTCCATGAGTAAGGCATCATGGTCGCATAGCAGCATGTCCACCACCTCCGTCTGGGCGGCCCTTGCAGCGTGAGGAAGTAGAGGCGGTGGTGGCTAGCTGTACACCACCTCGAAGGGCTTGGTGCTAAGCGTTGTGTAGAAGGAAGTATTGTAGCAATACTCTGCCCATGGGATCCAGTCTACCCAAGCGCACGGTCGGTCCCCTGTGACATAGCAGAGGTACATGGCGATCACCTTGTTGACGACCTCCGACTGGCCGTCCGTTTGAGGGTGGAATGCTGTACTCAAGCGGAGCTTGACGCCAGTCATCTTGAAGAGGTCGCACCACATGTGGCTGGTGAAGACCGGGTTGCAGTCGCTGACGATGGACGTGGGGAAGTCGTGAAGACGAACGATGCCGTCGAAGAAGGCACGAGCGACCGAGGCAGCTTAGCACGGGTGGATGAGGGCGATGAACTGTGCGTACTTGGAGAAGCGGTCGATGACGGTGAGGATCATGGTCTTCCCGTGGACCTTGGGTAGGCCCTCGATGAAGTCCATCGAGATTTCATCCCACACCTGTGATGGAACGTCTAGTGGATGAACAAGGCCGGTGGGTTGTAGGGTCGGCGTCTTGTTGCGCTAGCACGTGAAGTAGGCACGGATGTAGTCCTGGATGAGCGCCCTATCGCTGGGAATGTAGAAGCCTGCATGTAGTCGTTGGAGAGTCTTTTGGATACCCTCGCGGGCGGTGGTATGGGCCAGCGCGAGCACTCGCTGATGCAGGTCATGCTGCGCCGGCATGAAGATGCGCTTGCCGTGGAGCAGGAAGTCATCGTCGGTGCACCACAGCGCCCCGATGGAGGCGTCTTGCAGCTGCAGGAGGAGACGACCCATCTCCTCGTCGGTCGCAGTGACGGCGTGCACCTCGTCAAGGAGCTGGAGCGAAGGGCTCGAGAGGGCGTGCAGTGCGGCGGCGTCGGCACCGGTGTTGGTGTCGCGGCGCGATAGGGCGTCCGCCACCATGTTGAGGAGCCCGGGGCGGTATTCGATCGCGAAATCGATCCTGAACAGCTTGCTGATCCACGGATGCTGAGGAGCGGTGGATAGCCGCTGGATCAGGACGAACTTTATGCTATAGTGGTCGGTGCGGATGAGGAACTGGCGGCCCCAGAGGTACGGCCGCCAGCGCCACATGGCCTGCACTAGGCTAATGAGTTATCGCTTGTACACCGCTAGCTTGTGGTGGCGGGCGGCGAATGGTCGGCTGAAGAAGGCCACTGGCTCTGCCCCTTGGTGGAGAACGGCGCCAAACCAGTGCCACAGGCATCGCAGTCAACGATGAGCTATTGATCGAAGTCCGACATATGGAGGACTGGGCCGGTGGAGATAGCGCACTTGAGCGCCGCGAATGCCTCCACCGCCTCAGGTGTCTAGGCGAAGGTGTCCTTGCACAGCAACCACGTCAGGGGCGTGGTGATTGTCGAAGTCCCGGATAAATTTCGGTTGTAGCCGGCCAGTCCCAGCAAGCCGCGCACGTCCCAGGCCGATCGAGGCTCCAGCCAAGACAAGACGGCATCCACCTTGTCATTGTCTGTAGCGACACTGTTGGCGGAGATGATGTGGCCGAGGTAGGCGACCGACGACACCCCAAAGGAGCTCTTGGAGCGCTTCAAATGGAGGCTGTGGGAGCGGAGGGCGTCGAGGACGAGGCGAACATGCTGCAAGTGCTCAGACCATGATGAACTATACATCAGAATGTCATCAAAGAAAATGGGCACGAACCTGCGGAGGAAGGGCCTGAGGACGTCATTCATGAGTGCCTAGAGTATGCCTGGCTTGTTGGAGAGGCCGAAGGGCATGACGAGGAACTCGAAGTGGCCGTGCTGAGTGTGGAACACTGTCTTCTTGATGTCCGCCGGGTGCATCTGCACCTGGTGGTAGCCAGACCGCAATCTAGCTTGGTGAAGTACATGGCACCGTGGAGCTCATCCAGCAGCTCATCAACTACTGGGATTGGGAACTTGTCCTTCGATGTCTTGTCGTTCAATCCTCGGTAGTCGATGCAGAAGCGCCAGGTGCCATCCGCCAGCAAGACCGGAGCCAAAAATGGGGACGTGCTCGGCCTGATGATGCCCTGGGCCAACATGGCAGCACATTGCTGCTCAAGTTCGTCCTTCTAAAGCTGCGGGTACCAGTACGGGAGGATGGCCACCGGTACTGTGCCCGGCAGCAAGTGGATCTGGTGGTCATAGGGACGCGCCGGTGGCAGCCTGCGAGGCTCATCGAAGATCGTGTTGTAATGCTCGAGGAGGTGTTCCAGCAGCAGTAACTAGGGGTCCCCGACAAGGTAGTGGAGGGCCCGCTATGTGGCGGCGTGGTGGGGGGAACCCACCTCCTTCCAGAACACGCGGCGGACGCCCCTCTAGAAGGTCATGGACAGGTCCTCAAAGTCCCACAAGATGGGCCCCAAGGTGCGGAGGTAGTTGACGCCAAGGATGAGGTCGAAGCCGTCCAAGTCGATGCCGAAGCAACTGATGGAGAGGTCCTCCTAGCCAATGCACATGGCCACATTGCAGGCCACGCCGTCATAGGGAATGCGGTTGCCATTGGCCACCATGACCCGAATGGCGGCGCCCACCGGCACCAGCCCGACGCGGCACATGACCCCCGCATTGATGAAGTTGTGGGTCGAGCCGCTATCTAGGAGGGCGATGAGTCAGTAGCCACAGACGTCGATGTGGATATGCATAGTGTCCTCAGTGCGGATGCCGGCGATGGCATGAAGAGACACGACCAGATCATCAGCCCCATCCACGAGGGTTGCTTCGGCGCTCTCCTCCTCGGGTGCCTCGTCGGCTAGGTTCGTAGTCGGCGACCTCCAAGTAGAGGAGACATTGGCACTAGTGGCTCCGACCGTATGGCCCATCACAGTTGTAGCACAGCCCTTAGTGATGGCGTTTGGTCATCTCGGTCGGTGTGGGGCGGCGGAATTTCCTCGGGGGAGCAGGCACCCCTGTAGCTGGGGCACGCAGCGGGGCGGCTGGCGTCGAGGGAGGGCGCTGGGGAGGCCGGACGGCCCGCTACAGCTGGGGCGGCATGGTGGCTGCCCCGCGGCGCTCATAAGCCCTTGCTAGATACATGGACATCTGGAGGTCTTGGGTTCCCATAGCTCGATGTCGACCTGGATGTGTTCGGGAAGGCCCCCGACAAGGACAGGTCTGCCTTCTGGCAGGCCAGTAGATGTCGGTGTTTTACCGCCAAGTCCACCAAAGGTACCCTCGAGGTGGTGAGTTTTAGGTGGGGTATCACCGAGATCAGGAACTCGAAGGTGCAAGGAACACAAAGTTTAGATAGGTTTGGGCCGCCGAAAGTATAATACCCTACGTCCTGTGTGGAGGTTTGTATTGCCTCACGTGTGTATGTTTGGAGGGAGGTCCCTACCCACCCTTATATAGTATGTGGGGACAGGATTATAAGAAAATCCTACCCAGATACGAGCTTAGGAGTCCTAACCGAGTGGTACTCAGGTAGGTTCCTTCTATTCCGACAAGTTATACTACGGTACGTGTAGTTGCAACGGATGTAGGGTGTGGGCCATATCCCATCCGCTATCCTAGAATATGTACGCCATGTGCGCAGTCCCGTGGTCCCAGATCTGACAGCAGATGTGGTGCGTGGCACACCACTGCTTTAAAGCGCTTCTAGAAGTCCTAGACCGTGGAGTGGAAGGGCAGCCGCGCCAATTCCAGGAGGCGATTGGAGCGGATGGCGGGACTGGTGGTAGAGGTCCTTGAACCACTCCCACGACGGCACGCCTTCGTCTGGGCCCCGACGAGGTGGTACGAGGCGAGCCAGACCCGATCCAAAGCGAGCGTCGGTTGGCCCTGAAAAACTGCTCGCGGTGGTTGAGCCAATTCAGGGGGTCTTGCTTGCCATCATAGGTGGAAAAGTCCAACTTGCTAAAACGGGGAACGCCCACACCGGCGTACATCCCGGGTGCGCCTGTCGCTACGTACACCGGCAGTGTGGAGGATGGCGGCAGTTGTGGGAACATCGGCATGGTGGGAATTGGGGACGGTGAGTGGGGAAAATTGATCTGGTGGATGGGAGGGGGGGACAAAGCAGTGGTGACGGCGGAAGCGGGCTGCCCGGTGGACACGGTGGCTGTGGGGGCAGCGGCCGGGAAAGCCAATGAGCCGTAATCCAGCATCCCGAAGGGAAAACCCTGGGGCATGGCGCTCGCCGAAGAGGACGCCTTCTAGCTCTTCAAGGACACCATGCGGGTGGAGAGGTTCACCAGCTGCATGGCGATGTTGGCCATGGCTTTCGCGGTGGCGTCGGGGCCGACAGTAGAACCAGCGGCTGCCGGATCCTCGATGCCTAGCATCTCTGGTATGATAGGACCAGGGGTCCTACCGCAGCTGCGGAGGTAGGAGGGCGGCGGCCGGGGCTTGAACCCCTGGCAACGAGCAGGCGAGCGGCGGCGGCATGCGCGGGGGAGAGGAGGCGTGGGAGAAGACCCCGTGAGGCCATGCAAGATAATTGCCTCGCTTGATTAATTCCAAAACTAATCTAAGGGAAATCTTGGGCAAGCAGCCCATGACCGTCAGCTTGGCCTAGCCACTGGATCGGCCAGGCGTTGGTGCGTGATGCCGGTCATAACAGTGTTTAATAAAACTAATTTGACGTTATAGATATTGATGCAGTATTCTATAAACATGGTCGAAGTTAGCGCAGACTCAGAGCATCTAAAAACCGGCCTACATTTTGGAACAAATTGAGTATTAATCTAATTAAATTGTTACTCCAGAGCTATGATATTCCCCTTCTTATCATGTTTCTTAAGTTTCCATGCTGTAACTATACAAAATTATTAGTTATGCTCCTTCCAGGTATAGGGAAAGATAAGCAGTATTTTGGATCACATACAACTTATTTTCCTGGAACAACTGAAACATACACCAGCTTCTGTTAACATTTACTTACAAATATCACAAGAAGCTGAAGCAAAAGCAAGGTTGAGAAAACACATAGCACAAACTACTTCACCATTTCTTTTTGCAAGCAGGGCGGCATATCAGAGAACACAGTTCAAATGAGGAGCTGAATTCCTTGATGATTTGGATGCAGATATAGAGGATGATCTAGAACAAGAAATCATCGATGACATGTGCCGCCTCTAGCGACACCTGCAGAGGCTGTATCAGCAGAGGTATACAAGGGACCTTATTAGTTCAGCGGCAGCTTACCAGTTTCCACTACACCATACAGAAAACTCGGTTCTTTCAGATGAATAACAGGATAAAATTGGATGGCCAATGCAGGATCACTGAAACAGACATAACCAAGGTACATACAGATTTTGCTATCATTCAACCAAAGTCATGTCCTAACACTGATCAATCTGACAAAACGCAAGGTTCCATGACAATTAGGCACAGTGATACAGTGTACTGCAGGAAGAAGCATAACCATCCAGTTGTACCACGGAGATAATTAAATGAACAGGGAGTGTATATTTCAATTGAAGAACAATAAGTGTTATGCATCTTAAGGGGTTTTCTGGTGTGCCATTAAATAAACAATATCATGTAATTCAACTGTGTAGAAGCATATAACTTGTTCATGGAGAAACCAATAAAACATAATACTAGAATGGTCCAATAACAATCACTTGTGGAAGGGACAACTGACATAAATCATCGTGAAAATGAGGGAGTGAATAAGATTTACATGACAGTTATGGCCGCAGCAAAGCCCATATATTGGGCTGTGAACATGAAATAGAACGCAACCTCAGCCCATTTATTGGGATAAAGACTATTAAACTCCCACATTCTTAATGTGTACCATTGTATCATTATCATCTAATTTGACAGAAAAACATGCATACTGGAAACAGCACAATGCACTAGCTGTGCTTCAATAAAAATGTCATACAGTAGTTACGGCCTTGAACAATACACTCACCATAATCCAAGCATCCAACTATGCAAGGGAAATAATTCTTTGCCACATTCTTGAGGTACATTCTCAACCAGCAAAATGTATTCGCATAATAGTATTATCACACACACATACTAACGAGAGTGAATCATGTAAATGCTATCACAGGAACCCACGTGTGATCAGCAGAAAGGCATGCATGCACTACAGCAAGAAAATATTTAAGCACCTGGTAGTACCATGATCTCAACTAAAATCAATTTATCAAAAGATCAGAAATGGTGTTTGATCATAATATTCAAGGACAGATCCATGGTAGTGTGCAAACATAATTCCAAAAAATTTCTCAGTAAACTAAAAAGGGACAAAAGGAAATAGAGTACAGCAAATTAAAATAGGCATACATGGGCAATTGATTATATCAGACACCCAAATTGAAATAACCACAAAGCTATGTATTGACACCTCATTCAATTGAGCATAAACCTGAGTTTAGGAAATTTGGTACCACTAGTCTACACAGCCTGGATAACTTCGCTCCTTAAAACAAGATGCGGGGTATAAGCCTATTTACTGTAATCTCTGAAGCATGAATCAATCCTTAACTTCAAAAGGTCTGGTAAGAGCTTCTATCTACTGCTCAGCACCTGGTGGTATGTTGCTGCTGCCACCACCCAATCCAGCTTTCTGCCCCAATTCCGCAAGTTGGTGAATAAACTCCGCACCGCTAAGAATTTCTGTTGCACCATATATAACATGCTTCGAAGGCTGTGTGCGTTGTTCTAGCTCCATCAAGCTCCTGTACTCAATGTAATTTCCACCACCGATCATGAAAACAATAGCTTCTCTGAAGGGTCCTTTAAACTGACCACCAGTTCCTGACCTAGGGGCTCGTGGGTCAAAAAGGAGGTAGTCATCCACCTCTGGGTTTGGTTTCCCTTCCATCAGAGCTTCAACTGTCCTTGTCAACGCCAGCTGCCTCCCATCTGATAAGAGATTCTTCACGCCTGCAGTCACAGCGCTAAGGGACTGCCCATAAAGCTTCTCGGCCCAATCGACAATGTTGCTCTTGGTTGCTGTGCCTGATGCACCAGCAAATTGAGTGTTCAATGCCTTTATCCTCTTCACATACTGAAATGCTGACATATCTACTTCCGATTCCCGAAGTGCAGCCTCAACCTGCTCCAATTCCGATGATGGCGGTGTCTCAAAGGACAGCAGGTAGGTCACAGCTAGCCGAAGCTTATCTTCCTTAGTGCCCTTGCCTCTAAGGAGGCTCAGCAGTGTGTTCCGATCCACAGTGCCATTCACAAGCATATCATTCTCACAGTCACAGTATCCATCCAGAGACCTCTCCTTAATATGCCCAAGCAATGCTGTTGCAATGTTTGTGTGCTTATCAATTATCTTCTTCCGTTCTGTCAGCTCAGGGAGTGAATTCACCGCATTCATGAGATGCCTTGTGTTGCCAATCAGATCAGTTCCATCGAACTCAACTCCACTGCCACCACCAGTGCGCTGGTTCACCTCATCCACATCCTGCTTGTACTTGGCAAGCTGCGCCTCAATTTCCTCAGCGACTTTGGGGAACGGTGACCAGCTATTTGTGACCCAGAATTTATCAGAGTCATCTAATTCATACTTCTCTGCAGGTAATTTCAGCTTGTTAAGCTTCAAACCAAGCACATCATGGACCAACGGCCGGTAGCTCCAGTCGTGCTGCACTCCAACAGAGAGCTCGAAATTCCTGTCGAAGAGGCACAGCACAGGGCGCTGGAACGAGGCAACAGCGGCAGATGCAGCCTCCGTGAAGAGGTTGGGCTTGACAAGTAGGTGATCGCGGAGCCGGGCATCAAGCGCAGCGGCGACCATCTCTGAAGGGCCCCCGCGAGCGCACCTGATAACAGGCACCACACCGAGGGTGGCGAAGACGCAGAAGAGGCCCAGAGCGACGGCGTCGACGAGGGAAGTGATGTCGGCGTCGGCAGCAGCGGGGTCGTTGAGCGCGACGTAAGCACGGGGCTGGGCCAGCGAGAAGAGCCCCTCCTCGAGGCAGACGAAATCGATGTACTGGTCGGCGACGCGGGCCAAGCGGCCCGCGCACGCGGGAGGCGAGGCGGCGCAGGAGGCGGCGAGGCGCTCGAGCAAGGGCCGCGGAACGGAAGTGGAGAAATTGACGTGGAACGACGCGTAGAGGCCCGCAGCGGCGTCGGCGGCGATGCGGTCGACGTTGGACAGCGTGGGGCGGACAAGGTAGACGGCCGGCGCGTCGGCGACCGCCTGCCGCGGCCGGTCGATGCCGAGAGTGAGGGTGACGCCGTGGCGGCGGAGGTCGCCAACCTTGAGCACCGGCGAGAGGAGGGAGATGCAGGGCGGGTCCATCACCAGGAGCTTGTACGCCTCTTCCTCCCCCTGCCCCTCGCCGCCGTTCGGCAACTGCTGCTGGTTCAGATGCAGCATCCGCACGATCACATCTGGATCGGATGCAGAAAGCGCGGTCAGAGCCAGACATGGGCGGACACATAGGTGTAGAGAGGAGGACGAACAGAGAGTTAGGTCTTACCGAGCTGCTTGCGGCGGAGGCTGAGCGCCATGGCGGTGCCCCGGTGGTCGCCGGCGGGGATCAGATCGGATCTGAAAGGGAGAGGGGAAAATAATGGAATGGGGAAAACCACTGGTAGTTGGGAGAGTCGGGCGACTGGGCGAGTATGATTGATTCTCGTTAGACCAAACATCCAATCGCGGCCGTTGATTCGCTCGGTTCGGGCTGCTTCGATTCGAAGCAAAAGGTCGCTGTTACTAATTTGTTACCTAAAAAAATTAGAAAATTTTGGAGCTAAATAGTAGTATCGCGCAAAGGATTTCACAGCGTTGGAAGACCAGAAATGTTGAATTTGGATTTATTTTTCCAGAAAACACATAGAAATATTAGAAGAAACATTAATAGGTTAAATATAAAACTCTATTACGGCTGGCCGTATTCTCATCCATCTGAACAGCCGGCTGCATCCGTCGTCCATCCTGGATCCAACGGCGCGGCCAGCCGGCCACCCACGCGCCTCTAACCTGGCGGCCCCATGTACCAGCCAGCGGAGGTAATTTTTTATTCAAAACATCATTTTGCGCGCCCGTTCATATCCTCTACTCATCCCCTCTCTCTAAGTTCCTCTCTCACTCTCTCATCCGCCCTGGAGGCATTTGCTCGAATCCCCACCATCCGCGTGCACATATGGGCTCTTGTGAGAGCATTTCTAAGAGGGATTGAAGCGCAAACCCACCCCATGTAAAAGTTCGCCCCTTACGCCCCGTTTGAGGCATCTATTCCCCCTCGCGTGCAGCGTTTTTGATTTTCTCAGTTTGTTTTGTTCGTGGTTATCGTGGAGGTTATCCATCAAGGTCATCTGGAATCGGAGATGATAGGAACTGCAGATCAGCGCAGGTGAACCCCCCCCCATCCATGCCCCCTCGCCCACAGGAGTTTTTTGCGTTTGATTTTCTGGGGTTTTTTGCACGCAAAGGTGATCATAATGCTTGTTTGATTTGTTTGGTGGAGCTCATCGACGACCACATCCGTCGGGTCGTGGACGACTGGAAGCGTAGATCATCAGTAACTTGCGGCCCCTCCGCCATCCGGTGGTTTGGTGGAATCTCAATGAATCAGGTGAGCGATCCCCCAGCCTCCCAGCGTCTCCCCGGCACCTATTACTAGATTTCGGTAGGGGGTGTTGGTGTTTTACCGTCACGTCCACCGAGGGATATCCCGAGGTGGTGAGTTTGTAGGTAGGGTGTCGCCGAGATCAGGAACTCGAAGGTGCAAAGGAACACAAGATTTAGACAGGTTCGGGCCGCTAAAAGCATAATACCCTACGTCCTGTGCGGTTTGTATTGCCTTTGATGATGACTGTCCCCGAGGGGGTCTGTGACAGTTCATGTATTTGTAAACTAGATATATTTTGCTAGTGTGAAATATGTGTTTGTTAAGTGTAAAGTTTGTGTATGTTTATGTGAAGCTTTTGAAATTTTAAAGTGCAAGTAAGAAGAGGTATTTTTGTAATTACAGAAAAACCTAGCGTTGTTTTTGCAAAATGTGTTTGGATGGGAAGTAATTTCGAAATAAGTGAAGGGTGGTTTTGTGAAACGTGTTTTTCTTATTTTATCCCCTGTAAAAAGTTATGTATTTATTCGAAAGTTGCATTTGAAATGTGTGTGTTGAAGTGTGTAAAAATTTTGGGTAAAATGGTAAAAATAAGGGTGTTTATGTAATTTTATAAAAGCACAAGTCCTTTTACGCAAGTATTTGATTTACAAAAGTAACTTCCAAATTTACTTAGGGCTAAAGTGTAAAAAGTGCAAGTCATCATGACATGTCTATCCAATCATAATGACGAGTCTATCCCGTCATCATGACGTGTCATAAATGCTTGCATTTAGGCCCTGAAATTTTATGAATTACATTTCTAGGACAAAAGCAATTCAAATCCGACTTTTGTACAAAGATTCACGTGTAAAAATATAAGTTTTGAGTTTTTGAACTTGGGCCCTAAAGCAATATTGTAGAGTTTGAAAAACTCTCCAAATTTCGTTTTGGGCATTTCTTCATTTGGGTTTTAAATCAATGGGAAATTTTGTTTTACAAATAGATCCCTGCAGTTCTCTGATTTTACGTATAAGCTCTTGGGGAATTCCAATCCTCCTTCTTTTCTGTTCTTCCTCTCTCTTTCGGTCTTATCCTCTCCTGGCTTCTTTGTTCGGACGGTACCTCTCTCTCTTTCTCTGTTGTTCCTTCGTTCCTCTAGGCGACGGCAGGCCGGCTCCCTGGCGCAGGCGGGAGCGGGCCCAAGCGGCGACGCAGCTCAGTGCGCGGGAGAGCAGAGTGCGCGCGCAGGCAGCGCATGCGTCACGGATGGTGGGCCGGCGCTCGGCGGCGGGCCACGGGCACGGCTCCAAGCGCGCGGCGCATGCGGCCCAGACGCAAGGCGGCCGGCGGTGGCGGCTGGGCGAGTAGCCCAGGCCAGGCGGGGCGCGCGGACGCGCGGCCCAGGCGCGCGGGGCCGAGTCGGCTTCGGGCGCGGAGCGGAGGCGAGCGGCGGACGGCCGCAGGCGCGGTGGCTTGGGCGAGCGGCTCAGGTGGCGCGGACGGCAGCGGCTCGGCTGGGTCCGAACGACAGGCGGCGAAGCGCGCTGGCCGGCGCTAGGGCAGCGAGCGCGCAGGAGAGCAGAGGCTGGCGACGGCTCGGGCCGAGCGGAGTGCGGCCTGGCAAGGCGAGCGGCGCGGGCTGACGGTGGCCCAGGCGAGCGAGCGCGTGCAGGGGCCGGAGCGGCGGAGTGTGAGCGGCTGGCGCAGACGGAGTGCAGGTGCGCGGCAGCCGCGGCGGCGAGCAGGCGGCTGTGGCCGGCGCTGGGGCGAATGGGCAGTGGCTGCGGCTCGGCTTGGCGCAGGCAGCGCGGCTGCGGTGCGTTGGAGCGAGGGGCCAGAGGTGGAGGCTGACGACTGCGGCGTGAGTGGAGACGCAGGGAGCGGGCGCGATCCAGGAGCAGACGCGCGCGTGCCCAGCAAGCTGGTGGCGTGCGGGTGTGACGCAGACTCGTGAGCGGCACGGCTGGCAGTGCAGGAGCTCGCAGCGATGGCGCGCACGCGAGCGGGCGCTGGAGCGGTTTACGGGCGGTGCTGGAGCGGCAGGAACGTGGGCGGCGCCGAGCGGGTCGCGCGAGCGTGCGCGCGGTGACGCGCAGAAGTTGGCGGTGTGTGCAGGTGTTGGGCGGCCGGAGCAGAGCGGACCCATGGACATGAGCAGGCGATGCTGGAGTACGATGTGCCGAGCAACGGCACGCGCAGGAGGAGTTATGGTGGAGGGTTTCTGCGCGAGATACGGGTACACGGTGACATCGGCCCTAACTACGCCACGGAGATCTCTGAGGACGCAAGCGTGGCCGTGTCGAGGACGCGAGCTCGCTGGCACGTGAGAGGCACAAGGGGCAGCAAGCTGGAAGGAGAGGAGGCAAGTTGAAGGTGACGGTTACAGCACGGCAAGTTCGGAAGGAGCAACTGCGCAGCGGCAAGGCGGTCAGGACAGGAGTAACGTGGCACGGATTTGACACGTAGCGCAACACCGATGATGAAGTGGAGGCGGCAACCGGATGCGACAAGCTTGAAGGAGCCACGCGCGGCGAGCTCCCTTCATCCTTGCGGAGGCGGAGGGGCGGTTATGGCACGGCGAGTCAGAAGAAAGGTGGCGAAGCGAAGGCGAAGGTCCGAGCGGATTTGAACTGGCGCGTTCGCGAGTGCGAGCGGAAGTGTTTGCCAGTGGCCGGCTTGACTCGATTCAGCAAGCGCGTGCGTGTACAAGACAACAGGCCATCTTCCACCCACGGCAACCCTGCTCGGCAAACTTCTTCGTCAACCACGGAATCTCGTCATCGTCGAGCTCATCTTATCGCCGATTTTGTTCACCGCGGGAATTCACTTTCCGCGTGTTCTCCTTCATAACCGAGGCTACCCCAAGGTTTGCCCTGATTCTCTGAATCTTCTTAATGCTGGCGACTCCTTTGCCGGAATATCGTCATTAACTTCCTGTTACCTGTTTTCCCGGACCAGGGACTTGATTGCTATGTTTTAGAAAGTTCTGGGGTGTTCTTTGTAAAATTTCCAAAGCTTGCTATATTTCAAATCGATGAACTTCTAGATTTCATAGATTTTCGTAGGAAGTTCATAAAAATGTAAAATCAGTTTTGTTTGAAACCCTAAGTCAAACTCTACAAGTTTTATGTTATGATCTTGAGTTGAGGTCTTTGATGTGTGGTCTAGGTCAAATGTTAGGGAATGAATGTTTTATTGTGCTTTATATTGTATGCTTGTGTTATAGCTAAAGAGTAAGCTATAGAAGTTATGTCATAAGTAGAGATATGCGATATCTAGTTAATCCTTTCCCACGAAGTGCTCATATCCTTACCGTTAAGACGTTATCCTTGTCTTGATTGTCGTTTCCTTAAGATTCTCTTCGTATAAGGATCTTTGTTAATTCATGTGCATCTGTTGCTTAGCTTATACATCTCTGCAGCTGCGATTTAAAATCAGCTTTTGATTCAGCCGCTAAGCATCCATTTCTTTGAGTCTAGGATGTTTCTGTGTAACAGCTGTCAGTCGATACTTCTATCCTCGACCAATTAGCTGATACGATTGTTACCTTTCTAGTATCGGCATGTTCTATATCAACTGCACAGAGTCGATGTATCGGAGAAACACACACGATCTTAGGGTTTTTGCCATCGGCCGACCCAAGCCGATTTTGATTGCTTTTCCATATCGGTCAAACACGGCCGATCGATCCTTAGTTTTCCCACCCTTATCTATACACTTCTATCAGTCGATTTATCAACTGAGAAATCAGCTACATATCTATCGGTCCTATACCCTTAACCACACTCCATTCGACTATACGTCACTCAATTGTTGTGTTGACGTAATCGAGTCGATATAACCACATGTAGTTATCTAGAATAACACTTAAGCACATCTCAGTTAAGACAACTGCTTTAGGAATCATCCCTCTGCTAAAGTGATCGATGTTTTCATCGATCAATCCGGAAACTGGTGCACCTATCAATCGGCTACCCAGACCAAAGTACACAACCCTAGATCAATAAGATCGCACAGTAGACACGCCTCTGTTAGGCACGACCAAAGCAGATCAATCAGCTAAACCCCCATTGTTTCCAATCGGCTCTGTTGTAACTCTCAACAAGTAGCTGATTCTAGTTAGTTGTCCCCCTAAAGCTCTGTCTAGGTTTAGTTCAGATCTTTTTGGTTGATTATGTGAATAGTGTGTTATATGAATGCTGGATTGCAACCTTGCTGTAAAATAAAATAGTTTTGTGTGCACGCTTGAATGTAATGTTGCATTACATGTAGACACGACTACTTCAGCAACGGTACCTACGAGATCTCCCCGGAATCTGCAGAGGATGTTCCTGAAGACCAAATGAACATCACCAAGAGATCAACTGAAGCCCCGAACCAAAGTTTGGAAGATCTTAACTTCACTGACTTCAGCCCCACCAGTAAAGGCAAGCCCCGGACATAACCTACTATTTTATTACACTGCAATCTATATCTATTTACGTATTCTATGCATTAAGTTCTTAGGAATTGCTTGAAACCCTAGTTGCATTTCCCTAGGAACCAATGTATTGAGTAGTAGCACTTGAGTCCGACTAGCTGCTATGCTAATAGGACCGGTAGAAGTCGGGTGATTTCCTATCACTCGTGCGATATAGGAGTTGTAATGTTTACATTCCTGTTATCACTATAAGGATGCCGGACGGGAGTTTTGTGAGGTATCATGGTTGAGGTGATACCCCGTCTATGTTGTTGAATTTGATAAGGTCGCGGTGTGTGCCGATCGGGGTTAAGCGTTTGAAAGTACTAACCACATGCCGCGAAATATGGTAAGCGGTAAGCCTAGTAGCCAATCGGCCCGAGGAGTGGACATACCTCCCACCACTCGTCTTGCTTCTCCTGGTTACTTATGTTCGACGTGTGGGAATACGTGTTGCAAGGGCAACCAGTAGTACGGGTTTTGTAGTCACGCTACAGACGTACGTCCTGCACTTTGGAAGTGCGTATGGTCCTGCAGTCGCTTGTGGTGGCTCTGATCCACGAGTCGGAATGAAAGGCAAACGGTTGCTTCGGAACGACCCTTTGGTGTTCCAAGCGTGCGAGTTAGGTTTACCTTGCAAGGTTAAATTCGATTCAGAATCGTTCGCCTCTCACGATGATTGAGACTATTTAATCCCTTTATCACACAGAGTAACAAGAGCAACTATATGATGAGTAATACTGATGGTTGAGATTAAGAGCTCTACCTTGCTTGCTTAGTTATAAGTGCTTATCTAGAATGGATAATCACATAGAACTTGAAAGCTAAAAGTTGAAAATAAGGATCTACTCTTAGTTGCTTTTCAGCTGAAACTAAACCCAGAGCTATTATAAGCCTTCATAAGTCTAGTTACATGGCTATATATACCATGACCGGGTAAGCCTTGCTGAGTATTAGTATACTCAGTCTTGCTAGCTTTATGTTTTTCAGGTAAAGCCCTTGAAGACCCTACTCTTTTCCTGTCATGGCCCTGTGTTTTTCCAGAAGGTTAGTCCGTGGATTGGAATTCGTCCCCGACCAACACCAATAATCCCGAGTGATGTCGTGCCCGGGCTTAGCATGACATCCATCTTGACGACGTGCTGTAAATCATCGCGTATGTTTTCCGCTGCCAAAAACCATAACTTTAGCAGTTTGTAATGTACTGCTTTTGAAAACTCTTATAATGCAATTCCTTGTGATGTAAAGTATGATGGTGATTGTATCTCTGGACTCACCTTCGTGTGAGGTAACCTTATTTGATCCTGTGTATCGGTGGTTTATCGGGACGTTACCCGACAGGCCAAGGGATTATACCGTTTGAAGCACGTTGGAGCCCTCTGGAGTGGACTCGCGTACTTGAGCCGGTATAATTCAGGTTGGTTCTGCCACAGCTGGTATCAGAGCTATAAGGTTACTCTGGAGATACATTTTGCCTTAAAATGCTTTCAGTATAAAAGTTTGACCAACAAAATGTTTGGCAAAACTATGTTGGATTCGTTAAGGATTGAGCTTAGTACGTAAAGCTCTAGGGTAATGCTTATGAGGGAAATAGAGGTGGCTATAGTATATATAAATATAACCCTAACTACCAGCATTACTTTCTGTCAAAACTTAAATTTATGCACAACCCAACCTTACATTCTGTAACGACACTTTCGACGATGAGGTAAGGAGGTAAGGATCCTCAGCCAACTGAGGGAGCTTGGCCTTCCCGTCGGTGATGCAAACCGAACGCTGTTTCTCAAACAGTGGCTTACTTGAGATGCTGCCAATGTACCAACTTCGGTTGACTACATTGGGAGTATATAATTAGGTAAGGGGGTATGAACAGCAACATCCCCGCATTTTGCGGTACCCCCATGAATACGTTATCTTGATAACGTATGTTAACGTTGTCTGTACGACGGTAATTGTACAGATGCTATTTCTATAGTGAACAATAATGATTGGGGACGCTTTCATGACATGCTGGCATGAAAGGTTCAATATATACATCTTGTGGTTTTCTGCAGGTACGCTAACCTCGTTGCGTAAGCTTAAACGTAAGAACGACTAGCTATTATAGGGAGAGACGTATTTATATTGTGCCACCGTAACTAACCACGTAAGACCAAGATTACTTGGCAGTTATTTTTGTTTGCGAGGACGTGTAGAACGTGCATACATCATGACATCTTGGATTGACCTGATTGCCTTGGTTGTTACGTTGATGTACTGAAATATGTGCTTGTATCTGAATGCTTGTTTTGACTTTGTGTGGTAAGAGCCAACGTAATCTGCTAGGTTAACTTGGAGTGAGAAGGTCTTTTGTGAATCAAGTGAATTGGGTTATGTTTGGACCCTATCACCAATATCTTAGCTTGACAGCCAAATCAAACCCTTGATTTTGCTTTGAATTTGTTTCGGCAGAACCATTGAGCTTCTCCTTTGATGGTTAAACCTTGATAATCACCAGGAAATCCTTCAATCCATCATTCAGTGATTCATCTATCCTTTCTTGATATTGTACCCTATATTGTGGGCTATTCTGGTTACAACATCTGAAAGTTGCACCTTCAATTTTTGCTCAGAGGATTTTGGATAAATTAAAAAGATGTATGACCATAACTACTTCTGGATACAAAACTTCCGGCAAAAGTCATGCATCATAGCATATATCATCTTTGGTCAGTGCATGGTGTTGCATCGTCATCGACAATCCGTAGACTAACTAACGGGTGTGTCTCTAGTATAACTTTGGGTTGTCTTCGGTTTCCTAAGTCTTTCTTGCTGCTGTTGGCACTATAGGGTTGCTATTCCTCTTTTGTGGTGGTGTTTAATCACATGACCATGATGCCGTGTCGGAACCTAAGGCCTCATGTGTGCTGCAGCCATATGATTGAGCCATTAGGGGCGCACTGGTGACTAGGTAAATGGGACGTAACCCCACTGCAATCTCTTCTTATGCAACCTTACTAGTGTCCTAACTTTTGATCCTCGTTTAAGAATATAGAACTACCCAGGTGTTAGCTACGAAAGAACGGTTGCAGGGTGCAAGTCGTGTGCATCATCACCTCATGATAGCAGTATGCATCATACTTCATGCATTTCATACATGCATACATTGCAAGTATTATCATCCTTGCATCATAGTGTATGCATCACTTGGTTAACATCATGGTAATTGCATTGTATCATATGCATCATCTCGGTCATGCATGGGATCCCTCATCCTCATGTTGCACCATCATTGTAATCATACATCTCAACAGTGCATCATGATCATGGTTATATATCAAGCATTGCACTCTAAGTTGGAGTATTTTGTCATTATTCCTTGATTGCATCAATAGGCATATTTTGCAATCAACATTATCAAAGACATTCAGATAATGAACTCTGAGCAGGAATGTTTCGAACACCATTTATCAATCTCTTGTATTATCTTCATTTGCTATCCATAAGTTTTGTGATGAATGTCATCGACATTTATCATTTTCATGATTGTGATCTCAATTCTATGAGAACTTGATCACCTTTTCCTCTCTTATATTGTCATACTCATCCATGTACAATCTATCTAAGCTCTCGTCATACTCATCTCATCATACTTCAATGACTTTTATCATCAACATCAATCTTCCCTAGTGTGATTGCTCCCTGTTACTTTTGATGGGTAATTTGCTTCTCTTTCCTTAAGAGTCTTTCGTTCGAATCTCGGGACGAGATTCTTTTTAGGGGGGAGGGCTGTGACAGTTCATGTATTTGTAAACTAGATATATTTTGCTAGTGTGAAATATGTGTTTGTTAAGTGTAAAGTTTGTGTATGTTTATGTGAAGCTTTTGAAATTTTAAAGTGCAAGTAAGAAGAGGTATTTTTGTAATTACAGAAAAACCTAGGGTTGTTTTTGCAAAATGTGTTTGGATGGGAAGTAATTTCGAAATAAGTGAAGGGTGGTTTTGTGAAACGTGTTTTTCTTATTTTATCCCCTGTAAAAAGTTATGTATTTATTCAAAAGTTGCATTTGAAATGTGTGTGTTGAAGTGTGTAAAAATTTTGGGTAAAATGGTAAAAATAAGGGTGTTTATGTAATTTTATAAAAGTACAAGTCCTTTTACGCAAGTATTTGATTTACAAAAGTAACTTTCAAATTTACTTAGGGCTAAAGTGTAAAAAGTGCAAGTCATCATGACATGTCTATCCAATCATAATGACGAGTCTATCCCGTCATCATGACGTATCATAAATGCTTGCATTTAGGCCCTGAAATTTTATGAATTACATTTCTAGGACAAAAGCAATTCAAATCCCACTTTTGTACAAAGATTCACGTGTAAAAATATAAGTTTTGAGTTTTTGAACTTGGGCCCTAAAGCAATGTTGTAGAGTTTGAAAAACTCTCCAAATTTCGTTTTGGGCATTTCTTCATTTGGGTTTTAAATCAATGGGAAATTTTGTTTTACAAATAGGTCCCTGTAGTTCTCTGATTTTACGTATAAGCCCTTGGGGAATTCCAATCCTCCTTCTTTTCTGTTCTACCTCTCTCTTTCGGTCTTATCCTCTCCTGGCTTCTTTGTTCGGGCGGTACCTCTCTCTCTTTCTCTGTTGTTCCTTCGTTCCTCTAGGCGACGGCAGGCCGGCTCCCTGGCGCAGGCAGGAGCGGGCCCAAGCGGCGACGCAGCTCAGTGCGCGGGAGAGCAGAGTGCGCGCGCAGGCAGCGCATGCGTCGCGGATGGTGGGCCGGCGCTCGGCGGCGGGCCACGGGCACGGCTCCAAGCGCGCGGCGCATGCGGCCCAGACGCAAGGCGGCCGGCGGTGGCGGCTGGGCGAGCAGCCCAGGCCAGGTGGGCGCGCGCGGACGCGCGGCCCAGGCGCGCAGGGCCGAGTCGGCTTCGAGCGCGGAGCGGAGGCGAGCGGCGGACGGCCGCAGGCGCGGTGGCTTTGGCGAGCGGCTCAGGTGGTGCGGACGGCAGCGGCTCGGCTGGGCCCGAACGGCAGGCGGCGAAGCGCGCTGGCCGGCGCTGGGGCAGCGAGCGCGCAGGAGAGCAGAGGCAAGCAACAGCTCGGGCCGAGCGGAGTGCGGCCCGGCAAGGCGAGCGGCGCGGGCTGACGGTGGCCCAGGCGAGCGAGCGCGTGCAGGGGCCGGAGCGGCGGAGTGTGAGCGGCTGGCGCAGACGGAGTGCAGGTGCGCGGCAGCCGCGGCGGCGAGCAGGCGGCTATGGCCGGCGCGGGGGCGAATGGGCACTGGCTGCGGCTCGGCTTGGCGCAGGCAGCGCGGCTGCGGTGCGTTGGAGCGAGGGGCCAGAGGCGGAGCCTGACGACTGCGGCGTGAGTGGAGACGCAGGGAGCGGGCGCGATCCAGGAGCAGACGCGCGCGTGCCCAGCAAGCTGGCGGCGTGCGGGTGTGATGCAGACTCGTGAGCCGCACGGCTGGCAGTGCAGGAGCTCGCAGCGATGGCGCGCAGGCGAGTGGGCGCTGGAGCGGTTTGCGGGCGGTGCTGGAGCGGCAGGAATGTGGGCGGCGCCGAGCGGATCGCGCGAGCGTGCGCGCGGTGACGCGCAGAAGTTGGCGGTGTGTGCAGGTGTTGGGTGGCCGGAGCAGAGCGGACCCATGGACATGAGCAGGCGATGCTGGAGTACGACGTGCCGAGCAACGGCACGCGCAGGAGGAGTTATGGTGGAGGGTTTCTGCGCGAGATACGGGTACACGGTGACATCGGCCCTAACTACGCCATGGAGATCTCTAAGGACGCAAGCGTGGCCGTGTCGAGGATGCGAGCTCGCTGGCGCGTGAGAGGCACAAGGGGCAGCAAGCTGGAAGGAGAGGAGGCAAGTTGAAGGTGACGGTTACAGCACGGCAAGTTCGGAAGGAGCAACTGTGCAGCGGCAAGGCGGTCAGGACAGGAGTAACGTGGCACGGATTTGACACGTAGCGCAACACCGACGATGAAGTGGAGGCGGCAACCAGATGCGACAAGCTTGAAGGAGCCACACACGGCGAGCTCCCTTCATCCTTGCGAAGGCGGAGGGGCGGTTATGGCGCGGCGAGTCAAAAGAAAGGTGGCGAAGCGAAGGTGAAGGTCCGAGCGGATTTGAACTAGCGCGTTCGCAAGTGCGAGCGGAAGTGTTTGCCAGTGGCCGGCTTGACTCGATTCAGCAAGCGCGTGCGTGTACAAGACAACAGGCCATCTTCCACCCACGGCAACCCTGCCCTGCAAACTTCTTCGTCAACCACGGAATCTCGTCATCGTCGAGCTCATCTTATCGCCGATTCTGTTCACCGCGGGAATTCACTTTCCGCGTGTTCTCCTTCATAACCGAGGCTACCCCAAGGTATGCCCTGATTCTCTGAATCTTCTTAATGCCGGCGACTCCTTTGCCGGAATATCGTCATTAACTTCCTGTTACCTGTTTTCCCGGACCAGGGACTTGATTGCTATGTTTTAGAAAGTTCTGGGGTGTTCTTTGTAAAATTTCCAAAGCTTGCTATATTTCAAATCGATGAACTTCTACATTTCATAGATTTTCGTAGGAAGTTCATAAAAATGTAAAATCAGTTTTGTTTGAAACCCTAAGTCAAACTCTACAAGTTTTATGTTATGATCTTGAGTTGAGGTCTTTGATGTGTGGTCTAGGTCAAATGTTAGGGAATGAATGTTTTATTGTGCTTTATATTGTATGCTTGTGTTATAGCTAAAGAGTAAGCTATAGAAGTTATGTCATAAGTAGAGATATGCGATATCTAGTTAATCCTTTCCCACGAAGTGCTCATATCCTTACCGTTAAGACGTTATCCTTGTCTTGATTGTCGTTTCCTTAAGATTCTCTTCGTATAAGGATCTTTGTTAATTCATGTGCATCTGTTGCTTAGCTTATACATCTCTGCAGCTGCGATTTAACATCAGCTTTTGATTCAGCCGCTAAGCATCCATTTCTTTGAGTCTAGGATGTTTCTGTGTAACAGCTGTCAGTCGATACTTCTATCCTCGACCAATTAGCTGATACGATTGTTACCTTTCTAGTATCGGCTACTGCCGATACAATTCTTTTGTTCTGTTCTATATCAACTGCACAGAGTCGATGTATCGGAGAAACACACACGATCTTAGGGTTTTTGCCATCGGCCGACCCAAGCCGATTTTGATTGCTTTTCCATATCGGTCAAACACGGCCGATCGATCCTTAGTTTTCCCACCCTTATCTATACACTTCTACCAGTCGATTTATCAACTGAGAAATCAGCTACATATCTATCGGTCCTATACCCTTAACCACACTCCATTCGACTATACGTCACTCAATTGTTGTGTTGACGTAATCGAGTCGATATAACCACATGTAGTTATCTAGAATAACACTTAAGCACATCTCAGTTAAGACAACTGCTTTAGGAATCATCCCTCTGCTAAAGTGATCGATGTTTTCATCGATCAATCCGGAAACTGGTGCACCTATCAATCGGCTACCCAGACCAAAGTACACAACCCTAGATCAATAAGATCGCACAGTAGACACGCCTCTGTTAGGCACGACCAAAGCAGATCAATCAGCTAAACCCCCATTGTTTCCAATCGGCTCTGTTGTAACTCTCAACAAGTAGCTGATTCTAGTTAGTTGTCCCCCTAAAGCTCTGTCTAGGTTTAGTTCAGATCTTTTTGGTTGATTATGTGAATAGTGTGTTATATGAATGCTGGATTGCAACCTTGCTGTAAAATAAAATAGTTTTGTGTGCACGCTTGAATGTAATGTTGCATTACATGTAGACACGACTACTTCAGCAACGGTACCTACGAGATCTCCCCGGAATCTGCAGAGGATGTTCCTGAAGACCAAATGAACGTCACCAAGAGATCAACTGAAGCCCCGAACCAAAGTTCGGAAGATCTTAACTTCACTGACTTCAGCCCCACCAGTAAAGGCAAGCCCCGGACATAACCTACTATTTTATTACACTGCAATCTATATCTATTTACGTATTCTATGCATTAAGTTCTTAGGAATTGCTTGAAACCCTAGTTGTATTTCCCTAGGAACCAATGTATTGAGTAGTAGCACTTGAGTCCGACTAGCTGCTATGCTAATAGGACCAGTAGAAGTCGGGTGATTTCCTATCACTCGCGCGATATAGGAGTTGTAATGTTTACATTCCTGTTATCACTATAAGGATGCCGGACGGGAGTTTTGTGAGGTATCATGGTTGAGGTGATACCCCGTCTATGTTGTTGAATTTGATAAGGTCGCGGTGTGTGCCGATCGGGGTTAAGCGTTTGAAAGTACTAACCACATGCCGCGAAATATAGTAAGCGGTAAGCCTAGTAGCCAATCGGCCCGAGGAGTGGACATACCTCCCACCACTCGTCTTACTTCTCCTGGTTACTTATGTTCGACGTGTGGGAATACGTGTTGCAAGGGCAACCAGGAGTACGGGTTTTGTAGTCGCGCTACAGACGTACGTCCTGCACTTTGGAAGTGCGTATGGTCCTGCAGTCGCTTGTGGTGGCTCTGATCCACGAGTCGGAATGAAAGGCAAACGGTTGCTTCGGAACGACCCTTTGGTGTTCCAAGCGTGTGAGTTAGGTTTACCTTGCAAGGTTAAATTCGATTCAGAATCGTCCGCCTCTCACGATGATTGAGACTACGTAATCCCTTTATCACACAGAGTAACAAGAGCAACTATATGATGAGTAATACTGATGGTTGAGATTAAGAGCTCTACCTTGCTTGCTTAGTTATAAGTGCTTATCTAGAATGGATAATCACATAGAACTTGAAAGCTAAAAGTTGAAAATAAGGATCTACTCTTAGTTGCTTTTCAGCTGAAACTAAACCCAGAGCTATTATAAGCCTTCATAAGTCTAGTTACATGGCTATGTATACCATGACCGGGTAAGCCTTGCTGAGTATTAGTATACTCAGTCTTGCTAGCTTTATGTTTTTTAGGTAAAGCCCTTGAAGACCCTACTCTTTTCCTGTCATGGCCCTGTGTTTTTCCAGAAGGTTAGTCCGTGGAATGGAATTTGTCCCCGACCAACACCAATAATCCCGAGTGATGTCGTGCCCGGGCTTAGCATGACATCCATCTTGACGACGTGCTGTAAATCATCGCGTATGTTTTCCGCTGCCAAAAACCATAACTTTAGCAGTTTGTAATGTACTGCTTTTGAAAACTCTTATAATGCAATTCCTTGTGATGTAAAGTATGATGGTGATTGTATCTCTGGACTCACCTTCGTGTGAGGTAACCTTATTTGATCCTGTGTATCGGTGGTTTATCGGGACGTTACCCGACAGGCCAAGGGATTATACCGTTTGAAGCACGTTGGAGCCCTCTGGAGTGGACTCGCGTACTTGAGCCGGTATAATTCAGGTTGGTTCTGCCACAGGGTCCCTGTCCGCCCTTATATAGTCTGGGGAACAGGTTTGCATGGAAGTCCTAGTCGGGTACAAGCCCAGGAGTCCTGCCCGAGTACTTCTCAGGTAGTTTCCTACCGTGTCCGACTAGTTTTACTACTGTGCGAGTAATTCTACTGCATTACGAGTAGTTACAACAGATGTAGGGCATGGACCATGTGACAGTTCATGTATATGTAATCTAGACATATATTTTGTTAGTGTGAAATATGTGTTTGTTTGTATAAAGCTTATGTGTGTTTATGTGAAGTTTTTGAAAATTTAAAAGTGCGAGTAAAAAGGGTATTTTTGTAATTACAGAAAAACCTAGGGTTGTTTTTGCAAAATGTATTTGGGTAAGGGTAATTTCAAAATAAATGAAAAGA
Source organism: Panicum hallii (assembly GCF_002211085.1). Taxonomy (NCBI): domain Eukaryota; kingdom Viridiplantae; phylum Streptophyta; class Magnoliopsida; order Poales; family Poaceae; genus Panicum; species Panicum hallii. The sequence goes on along the minus strand of NC_038050.1, from coordinate 22,326,830 downwards.
TGGTTTTGTAAATATGCTTTTCTTATTTTATTCCCTGTAAAAAAATATATATTTATCCAAAAATTGCATTTGAAATGCATGTGTTGAAGTGGGTAAAAAGTTTGGGTAAAATGGTAAAAATAAGGATATTTACGTAATTTTATAAAAGTACAAGTCCTTTTATGCAAATGTTTGATTTACAAAAGTAACTTTCAAATTACTTAGGACTAAAGTGTAAAAAGTGCAAGTCATCATGACATGTCTATCCAACCATTATGACGAGTCTATCCCGTCATAATGACGTGTTACAAATGCTTGCATTTAGGTCCTGAATTTTATAAAATTACGCTTTTGGGACAAAAGCAATTCAAATCCGACTTTTGTTCAAAAGTTTACGTGTAAAAATGTAAATTTTGAGTTTTTGAACTTGGGCCCTAAAGCAATGTTGTAGAGTTTGAAAAACTCTCCAACTTTCGTTTTGGGCATTTCTTCATTCGGATTTTAAATCTACCGGAAATTTTGTTTTACAGTCAGGCCCCTGCAGTTTTCTGTATTTGCATTTAGGTCCTTGAGAAAGTCCATCTGTTCTTCTCCTCTTCTCTTCTTTATCCTGACGCTTCCCTTCTGTTCTTTTATCTCCACCGGCGGCACATGTTCTGGTTCCATCCTATCCCCACTGTTTTCTCTCTCTCTCTCCGTTTACTTCCACACACAGCAGGCAGAGCAAGCGAGCCGGCGGCTTGGGCAGACGGAGGCCGGCGCGAGGCCTGAGGCCGTGGGCAGGCTCGGGCGGCCTGGGCGCGGGCGTGTGCGGCGAGGCCGGGTCCTGGCGGCGCACGCGCGGGCATCGCGGGAGATGGGCCCAAGAGCAAGCGGGGCGGGAGCAGTAAGCAGCAGCGCCAGAGCAAGGGGGGTCCGAGTGGCGAGCGGAGCACCGGAGAGCGAGCGACGGCAGGAGCTTGGGGGCGCGCGGGCGCTACGCGGCGCAGCGCGGGCCGCGGGAGCAGAGCGGCAGGCAGGCTAGCGGCAGCTCCAGGCGGGCAGGCGACGGCTCGGCGCAGCGTGCGACGCGCGGGCGCGGCCAGGCGTAGGCGAGCTGGAGCTGCAGAGGCGCAGGGAACGGCGGGCCCAAGCGGTGGTGCAGCTCTAGCGGGGCGCGCGGACGGCAGGCCAGCGGTGCGGCTGCAGCCCTGCAGGCGGGCCCGAGGCTGATGTCGCGCAGGTGGACCGAGCGGGAGTGCGTGGGAGCGACGCAGTGCAGAAGCAGGTGGACAACCTGGAGAGGAGAAAGAAGGAGCTAACGAACGCCAACTGCAAACCAGGAGTTCAGAACACGAGCGAGATTGTAACTCCCATTGTTTCTGCTACTTGCCTCAACGATACCGAGATCATGGTTCAGGTCAGCCGGCAGAGCAATGCGGCTGCCACAAGTCTTACTTTGTCCAAGTGCATTGAAGTGCTGGAGCGAAGCAGCCTAGGCGCATGGGTGGAGTAACAGCAGCGCGAACAGGCACGCGTGAGTGGGCAAGCGCAGGACTGGAACGGTTCGCGAGCGGTGCCGGAGCGGAACGTGGGCGACGCCGAGCCCCTGCGCCAGGACCGGCGGTGCGTAGCGGGATTTCTGCGCGAGAAGCGGGAACATGGTGGCGTCGACCCTGACTACGCCACGGTGATCTTTGGTGGTGCAGAAGTGGCCGTATCGAAGATGCAATTAAGGTGTTCGACGAAATGCTGGCCGCGAGAGAAGTGATGCCAACTGCGGAGATGTACAACGCATCGATCGGAGGCCGTTGAGGAGAGGACAACGAAAGGCACGACCCTAAGGCAAGTGAACCACGGTCCTCGCGAAGGCGGAGAAATGGTTATAGCGTGGCGAATTCGAAAGGAGCAACTGTGCGGGTGTGCCGACCATGTCTCAGCGGCACACGCGCATGGGCAGTGAAGGCTTAACCCGTGAACAAGAGGACCTTGAGGTTCGCGGAGGATTTGGCATAGCGAACCAATCCGGCTCTGTCGTCTCGTCCCAGGAGTCCACGACACCCAGCAATTCCTTTTCCTCGTCGATCACTGAGCAAGACCACGAGTCACCACGGAGACTATTCCTTCGGCTATCTTCCACCCACGGCAACCATGCTCGGCAAGCCCCTTCGTCATCCACGGGATCTCGTTATCGTCGAGCTTTTCTCTTCGCCAATCCTATTCACCGCGGGAATTTACTTTCCGCGTATTCTTCTTCATAACCAAGGCTACCTCAAGGTTTGCCCTAACCTACTGAATCTTCTTAATGCCAGCGATTCCTTTGCCGGGATATCGTCGTTAACATCCTGTTATCTGTTTTCCCCGACTAGGGACTTGATTGCTATATTTTAAAAAGTTCTAGGGTGTTTTCTGTAAGATTTCCAGAACTTTCTTTATTTCAAATCGATGAACTTCTATATTTCATAGATTTTCATAGGAAGTTCATAAAAATGTAAAATCAGTTTCGTTTGAAACCCTAAGTCAAACTCTACAAGTTTTATGTTATGATCTTGAGTTGAGATCTTTGATGTGTGGTCTAGGTCAAATGTTAGGGAATGAATGTTTTATTGTGCTTTATATTGTATGCTTGTATTATAGCTAAAGCGTAAGCTATAGAAGTTATGTCATAAGTGGAGATATGCGATATCTAGTTAATCCTTTCCCACGAAGTGCTCATATCCTTACCGTTAAGACGTTATCCTTGTTTTGATTGCCGTTTCCTTAAGATCCTTTTCGTAAAAGGATCCCTGTTAGTTTATGTACTTTTGTTGCTTAGCTTATACACCTCTACGGCTATGCTTCAACGTCGACTATCAGTTCAACCGCTAAACATTCGTTTCCTTTGAGTTTAGAATATTTCTGCGTAACAGCTGTCAGCCGATATATTTCTTGTGATATGCTTCTACTATCGGCTAGTTAGCTGATACGATTGTTACCTTTCTAGTATCGGCTACAGTCGATACAATTCTTTTATCTATCCTACATCGACTGCACAGAGTCGATGTATCAAAGGTATACACACAATCTTAGGGTTCTTGCCATCAGCCGACCCAAGCCGATTTTGGTTGCTTTTCCATATCGGTCAAACACGGCCGATCAATCTTTAGTTTTCCCATCCTTATCCACACACCTCTATCAGCCGATTTATCGATTGAGAGATCGGCTATCTATATCTATCGGTCATGTATCCTCAACCACACTCCCATCGGCTGTGCGTCACTCAATAATTGTGCTGACGTAATCGAGTCGATACAACCACACCTAGTTACCCAGCATAATCCTTAAGCACATCTCAAATAGAACACAACTGTTTTAGGAATCATCCTTCTACCAAAATAATCGATGCTTTCATCGATCACCTAGGAAATCGATACACCTTTCCATCAGCTAAACCCTGTTGTTTCCAATCGGCTTTATTGTAATCTTCAACGAGTAGCTGATTCTAGTTGGTTGTCCCCCTAAAGCTTTGTCTAGGTTTAGTTCAGATCTTTTTGGTTGTTATGTGAATAATGTGTTAAATGAGTGTTAGATTGCAACTTTATTGTGAAGTAAGATAGTTTTGTGTGCATATTTGAATGTGATGTCGCATTACATGTAGATACGACTACTTCGGCAACGGTATCTACAAGATCTCCCTAAAGTCTACGGAGGATGTTCCTGAAGATCAAGTAAATGTCACCAAGGGAATATCTGAAGCCCCGAACCAAAGTTTGAAAGATGTTAACATTTCTAACTTCAGCCCCACCAGTAAAGGCAAGCCCCGGACATAACCCACTATTTTTATTACACTGCAACCTATATCTATTTACGTATTCTATGCATTAAGTTCTTAGGAATTGCTTGAAACCCTAGTTGCATTCTCCTAGGAACCAATGTGATGGATACTAGTACTTGAGTCCGACTAGCTGCTATGCTAATAGGACCGGTAGAAGTCGGGTGATTTCCTGTCACTCGCGCGATATAGGAATTGTAATGCTTACATTCCTGTTATCACTATAAGGATGACGGACGGGAGTTTGTGAGGTATCATGATTGAGGTGATACCCCGTCTGTGTTGTTAAAATTACTGATAAGGTCGCAGCGTGTGGTGATCGGGGTTAAGCGTTTGAAAGTACTAACCACATGCCGCGAAATATGGTAAGCGGTAAGCCTAGTAGCCAATCGGCCCGAGTAGTGGACATACCTCCCACCACTCGTCTTGCTTCTTTTGGTTACTTATGTTCGACGTGTAGGCATACGTGTTGCTGGGCAACCAGGAGTACGGGTTTTGTAGTCGCGCTACAGACGTACGTCCTGCACTTTGGAAGTGCGTATGACCTGCAGTCGCTTGTGGTGGATCTGATCCATGAGTCGGAATGAAAGGCAAACGGTTGCTTCGGAACGACCCTGTGGTGTTCCAAGCGTGTGTGTTAGGTTTACCTTGCAAGGTTAAATTCGATTCGAATCGTCCGCCTCTCACGATGATTGAGACTGCTTAATTCCTTTGTCACATTGAGTAATAAGAGCAATCTTATGATTATCAAAGATGATGCTTTGATTAAAGGTTCTACCATGTCTGAGTAGTTATAGGTGCTTACCTAGAATGGATAATCAACTAGAATCTGAAAGCTAAAAGTTGAAATTAAGGATCTACTCTTAGTTGCTTTTCAGCTGAAACTAAACCCAGAGCTATTATAAGCCTTCATGAGTCTAGTTATGGGCTAAAGTATACCCAATCCCGGGTAAGCCTTGCTGAGTATTAGTATACTCAGCCTTGCTAGCTTTATGTTTTTCAGGTAAAGCCTTTGAAGACCCTACCCTTTCCTTGTCATGGCCCTGTGCTTTTCCAGAAGATTGGTCCGAGGAATGGGATCCGTCCCCGGCCAGCACTGGTGATATCGAGCGATGTCGTGCTCGGGCTTAGCATGACATCCGTCTTAATGACGTGTTGTAATCATCGCATATGTTTTCCGCTGCTAAAAACTATAGTTTTAACAGTTTGTAATCTTTTCTCTGAATTTTAAATCTTCGTACCTCTTTTGGAACCCTTGTAACGTAATTTTCTCTGTAATGTAAAATGTGATGGTGATTGTATCTCTGGACTCACCTTCGTGTGAGGTAACCTTATTTGATCCTGTGTATCGGTGGTTTATCGGGACGTTACCCGACAGGCCAAGGGATTATACCGTTTGAAGCACGTTGGAGCCCTCTGGAGTGGACTCGCGTACTTGAGCCGGTATAATTCAGGTTGGTTCTGCCACAGCTGGTATCAGAGCTATAAGGTTACCCTGGAGATACATTTTACCTTAAAAAATGTTTTCAGTATAAAATTTTGACCAACAGAGTATTTGGCAAAACTACGTTGGATTCGTTAAGGATTGTACTTAGTACGTAAAGCCCTAGGGTAATGCTTATAAGGGAAATAGAGGTGGCTATAATATATATATAATACTAACTACCAGCATTACTTTTCTGTCAAAACTTAAATTCATGCACAACTCAACCTTACATTCTGTAACGACACCTTCGACGATGAGGTAAGGAGGTAAGGATCCTCAGCCAACTGAGGGAGCTTGGCCTTCCCGTCGGTGATGCGAACCGAACGCTGTTTCTCAAGCAGTGGCCTACTTGAGATGCTGCCAATGTACCAACCTCGGTTGACTACATTGGGAGTATATGGTTCGGCGCAGGGTATGGCGATCGCAGTTCATACCCCCGCATTTTGCGGTACCCCCGTGAATACGTTGTTTCGACGACGTATGTTAACGTTGTCTGTACGGCGGTAATTGTACAGATGCTGTTTCTATAGTGGACAGTAATGATTGGGGACGCTTTCATGACATGCTGGCATGAAAGGTTCAATATATACATCTTGTGATTTTCTGCAGGTACGCTAACCTCGTTACGTAAGCTTGAACGTAAGAACGACTAGTATATATAGGGAGAGACGTATTATTATGCCACCGTACTTAACCACGTAAGACCAAGACTACTTGGCAGTTATTTTTGTTTGTGAGGACGATAGAACGTGCATGCATCATGTTATCTTGGATTGACCTGATTGTCTTGGTTGTTACGTTGATGAACTGAAATATGTGCTTGTATCTGAATGCCTGTTTTGATTTTGTGTGGTAAGAGCCAACGTAATCTGCTAGGCTAACTTAGAGTTGAGAACGCCTTTTGTGAATCAAGTGGAATGGGTTATATTTGAACCCTATCACCAATCTTAGCTTGACAGCTAAATCAAACCCTTGATCTTGCTTTTCCTTAAGGGTTAAATCTTGATAGTTGTCAGCAAACCCTTGGATCCATTATTTAGTGAATCATCTGTCCTCTCTCGATGTTGTACCATATCTTGTTGTCTATTCTGGTTACAACATCTGAAAGTTGCACCTTCGATTTTTGCTCAGATGATTTTGGATAAATTAAAAAGATGTATGACAATAATTACTTTTTGCATACAATTCTCCCGGCAAAAAAGTCATGCATCATAACATATACCATTTTGGTCAATGCATGGTGTTGCATCATCATCGAAAGCCCGTAGACTAACTAACGAGTGTGCCTCTTGTACAGCTTTAGGTTGTCTTCGGCTTCTTAAGACCTATCTTGCTGCTGTTGGCACTATAGGGTTGCTATTCCTCTTTTGTGGTGGTGTTTAATCACAAGATCATGTTGCCGTGTCGGAACCTAAGGCCTCATGTGTGCTGCAGCCATATGATTGAGCCATTAGGAGCGCACTAGTGACTAGGTCTATGTGACGTAACCCCACTGCAATCCCCTTTTATGCAACCTTACTAGTGTCCTAACTTTTGATCCTCGCTTAAGGATATAGAACCACCCAGGTGATTAGTTACGAGAGAACGGTTGCAGGGTGCGAGTCGTGTATATCATCAACCCATGATAGCAGTATGCATCATACTTCATGCATTTCATACGTGCATGCATTGCAAGTATCATCATCCTTGCATCATAGTGTATGCATCATTTGATCAACATCATGGCAATTGCATTGTGTCTTATGCATCATCTCAGTCGTGCATGGGATCCCTCATCCTCATGTTGCACCATCATTGTAATCATACATCTCAGTAGTGCATCATGTTCATGGTTATATATCGAGCATTGCACTCTGAATTGAAGCATCTTATCATTATCCCTTGATTGCATCGGCATAAATAGGCATGTTTTGCAATCAACCTCATTTAAATCATTCAAGTAATAAACTCTGAGCAGAAATGTTTCAAACCTCACTTATCAGTCTCTTGTGCTATCCTTACTTGTTGTCCATGAGTTTTGTGATGAATGTCATCGACATTTATCGTCCTTATGTATAATCTCTTATCTTGTTAAACTCATCTATGTACCATCTCTTCAGGCTCTCGTTATACTCATCTCGTCATGCTCTTGTCATCAACCTCAATCTTCTCTAGTATGTTTGTTTTCTGTTACTTTTGATGGGTGAATTGCTTCTCTTCCCTTAAGAGTCTTTCGTCCGAATCTCGGGACGAGATTCTTTTTAGGGGGGAAGGCTGTGACAGTTCATGTATATGTAATCTAGACATATATTTTGTTAGTGTGAAATATGTGTTTGTTTGTATAAAGCTTATGTGTGTTTATGTGAAGTTTTTGAAAATTTAAAAGTGCGAGTAAAAAGGGTATTTTTGTAATTACAGAAAAACCTAGGGTTGTTTTTGCAAAATGTATTTGGGTAAGGGTAATTTCAAAATAAATGAAAAGATGGTTTTGTAAATATGCTTTTCTTATTTTATTCCCTGTAAAAAAATATATATTTATCCAAAAATTGCATTTGAAATGCATGTGTTGAAGTGGGTAAAAAGTTTGGGTAAAATGGTAAAAATAAGGATATTTACGTAATTTTATAAAAGTACAAGTCCTTTTATGCAAATGTTTGATTTACAAAAGTAACTTTCAAATTACTTAGGACTAAAGTGTAAAAAGTGCAAGTCATCATGACATGTCTATCCAACCATTATGACGAGTCTATCCCGTCATAATGACGTGTTACAAATGCTTGCATTTAGGTCCTGAATTTTATAAAATTACGCTTTTGGGACAAAAGCAATTCAAATCCGACTTTTGTTCAAAAGTTTACGTGTAAAAATGTAAATTTTGAGTTTTTGAACTTGGGCCCTAAAGCAATGTTGTAGAGTTTGAAAAACTCTCCAACTTTCGTTTTGGGCATTTCTTCATTCGGATTTTAAATCTACCGGAAATTTTGTTTTACAGTCAGGCCCCTGCAGTTTTCTGTATTTGCATTTAGGTCCTTGAGAAAGTCCATCTGTTCTTCTCCTCTTCTCTTCTTTATCCTGACGCTTCCCTTCTGTTCTTTTATCTCCACCGGCGGCACATGTTCTGGTTCCATCCTATCCCCACTGTTTTCTCTCTCTCTCTCCGTTTACTTCCACACACAGCAGGCAGAGCAAGCGAGCCGGCGGCTTGGGCAGACGGAGGCCGGCGCGAGGCCTGAGGCCGTGGGCAGGCTCGGGCGGCCTGGGCGCGGGCGTGTGCGGCGAGGCCGGGTCCTGGCGGCGCACGCGCGGGCATCGCGGGAGATGGGCCCAAGAGCAAGCGGGGCGGGAGCAGTAAGCAGCAGCGCCAGAGCAAGGGGGGTCCGAGTGGCGAGCGGAGCACCGGAGAGCGAGCGACGGCAGGAGCTTGGGGGCGCGCGGGCGCTACGCGGCGCAGCGCGGGCCGCGGGAGCAGAGCGGCAGGCAGGCTAGCGGCAGCTCCAGGCGGGCAGGCGACGGCTCGGCGCAGCGTGCGACGCGCGGGCGCGGCCAGGCGTAGGCGAGCTGGAGCTGCAGAGGCGCAGGGAACGGCGGGCCCAAGCGGTGGTGCAGCTCTAGCGGGGCGCGCGGACGGCAGGCCAGCGGTGCGGCTGCAGCCCTGCAGGCGGGCCCGAGGCTGATGTCGCGCAGGTGGACCGAGCGGGAGTGCGTGGGAGCGACGCAGTGCAGAAGCAGGTGGACAACCTGGAGAGGAGAAAGAAGGAGCTAACGAACGCCAACTGCAAACCAGGAGTTCAGAACACGAGCGAGATTGTAACTCCCATTGTTTCTGCTACTTGCCTCAACGATACCGAGATCATGGTTCAGGTCAGCCGGCAGAGCAATGCGGCTGCCACAAGTCTTACTTTGTCCAAGTGCATTGAAGTGCTGGAGCGAAGCAGCCTAGGCGCATGGGTGGAGTAACAGCAGCGCGAACAGGCACGCGTGAGTGGGCAAGCGCAGGACTGGAACGGTTCGCGAGCGGTGCCGGAGCGGAACGTGGGCGACGCCGAGCCCCTGCGCCAGGACCGGCGGTGCGTAGCGGGATTTCTGCGCGAGAAGCGGGAACATGGTGGCGTCGACCCTGACTACGCCACGGTGATCTTTGGTGGTGCAGAAGTGGCCGTATCGAAGATGCAATTAAGGTGTTCGACGAAATGCTGGCCGCGAGAGAAGTGATGCCAACTGCGGAGATGTACAACGCATCGATCGGAGGCCGTTGAGGAGAGGACAACGAAAGGCACGACCCTAAGGCAAGTGAACCACGGTCCTCGCGAAGGCGGAGAAATGGTTATAGCGTGGCGAATTCGAAAGGAGCAACTGTGCGGGTGTGCCGACCATGTCTCAGCGGCACACGCGCATGGGCAGTGAAGGCTTAACCCGTGAACAAGAGGACCTTGAGGTTCGCGGAGGATTTGGCATAGCGAACCAATCCGGCTCTGTCGTCTCGTCCCAGGAGTCCACGACACCCAGCAATTCCTTTTCCTCGTCGATCACTGAGCAAGACCACGAGTCACCACGGAGACTATTCCTTCGGCTATCTTCCACCCACGGCAACCATGCTCGGCAAGCCCCTTCGTCATCCACGGGATCTCGTTATCGTCGAGCTTTTCTCTTCGCCAATCCTATTCACCGCGGGAATTTACTTTCCGCGTATTCTTCTTCATAACCAAGGCTACCTCAAGGTTTGCCCTAACCTACTGAATCTTCTTAATGCCAGCGATTCCTTTGCCGGGATATCGTCGTTAACATCCTGTTATCTGTTTTCCCCGACTAGGGACTTGATTGCTATATTTTAAAAAGTTCTAGGGTGTTTTCTGTAAGATTTCCAGAACTTTCTTTATTTCAAATCGATGAACTTCTATATTTCATAGATTTTCATAGGAAGTTCATAAAAATGTAAAATCAGTTTCGTTTGAAACCCTAAGTCAAACTCTACAAGTTTTATGTTATGATCTTGAGTTGAGATCTTTGATGTGTGGTCTAGGTCAAATGTTAGGGAATGAATGTTTTATTGTGCTTTATATTGTATGCTTGTATTATAGCTAAAGCGTAAGCTATAGAAGTTATGTCATAAGTGGAGATATGCGATATCTAGTTAATCCTTTCCCACGAAGTGCTCATATCCTTACCGTTAAGACGTTATCCTTGTTTTGATTGCCGTTTCCTTAAGATCCTTTTCGTAAAAGGATCCCTGTTAGTTTATGTACTTTTGTTGCTTAGCTTATACACCTCTACGGCTATGCTTCAACGTCGACTATCAGTTCAACCGCTAAACATTCGTTTCCTTTGAGTTTAGAATATTTCTGCGTAACAGCTGTCAGCCGATATATTTCTTGTGATATGCTTCTACTATCGGCTAGTTAGCTGATACGATTGTTACCTTTCTAGTATCGGCTACAGTCGATACAATTCTTTTATCTATCCTACATCGACTGCACAGAGTCGATGTATCAAAGGTATACACACAATCTTAGGGTTCTTGCCATCAGCCGACCCAAGCCGATTTTGGTTGCTTTTCCATATCGGTCAAACACGGCCGATCAATCTTTAGTTTTCCCATCCTTATCCACACACCTCTATCAGCCGATTTATCGATTGAGAGATCGGCTATCTATATCTATCGGTCATGTATCCTCAACCACACTCCCATCGGCTGTGCGTCACTCAATAATTGTGCTGACGTAATCGAGTCGATACAACCACACCTAGTTACCCAGCATAATCCTTAAGCACATCTCAAATAGAACACAACTGTTTTAGGAATCATCCTTCTACCAAAATAATCGATGCTTTCATCGATCACCTAGGAAATCGATACACCTTTCCATCAGCTAAACCCTGTTGTTTCCAATCGGCTTTATTGTAATCTTCAACGAGTAGCTGATTCTAGTTGGTTGTCCCCCTAAAGCTTTGTCTAGGTTTAGTTCAGATCTTTTTGGTTGTTATGTGAATAATGTGTTAAATGAGTGTTAGATTGCAACTTTATTGTGAAGTAAGATAGTTTTGTGTGCATATTTGAATGTGATGTCGCATTACATGTAGATACGACTACTTCGGCAACGGTATCTACAAGATCTCCCTAAAGTCTACGGAGGATGTTCCTGAAGATCAAGTAAATGTCACCAAGGGAATATCTGAAGCCCCGAACCAAAGTTTGAAAGATGTTAACATTTCTAACTTCAGCCCCACCAGTAAAGGCAAGCCCCGGACATAACCCACTATTTTTATTACACTGCAACCTATATCTATTTACGTATTCTATGCATTAAGTTCTTAGGAATTGCTTGAAACCCTAGTTGCATTCTCCTAGGAACCAATGTGATGGATACTAGTACTTGAGTCCGACTAGCTGCTATGCTAATAGGACCGGTAGAAGTCGGGTGATTTCCTGTCACTCGCGCGATATAGGAATTGTAATGCTTACATTCCTGTTATCACTATAAGGATGACGGACGGGAGTTTGTGAGGTATCATGATTGAGGTGATACCCCGTCTGTGTTGTTAAAATTACTGATAAGGTCGCAGCGTGTGGTGATCGGGGTTAAGCGTTTGAAAGTACTAACCACATGCCGCGAAATATGGTAAGCGGTAAGCCTAGTAGCCAATCGGCCCGAGTAGTGGACATACCTCCCACCACTCGTCTTGCTTCTTTTGGTTACTTATGTTCGACGTGTAGGCATACGTGTTGCTGGGCAACCAGGAGTACGGGTTTTGTAGTCGCGCTACAGACGTACGTCCTGCACTTTGGAAGTGCGTATGACCTGCAGTCGCTTGTGGTGGATCTGATCCATGAGTCGGAATGAAAGGCAAACGGTTGCTTCGGAACGACCCTGTGGTGTTCCAAGCGTGTGTGTTAGGTTTACCTTGCAAGGTTAAATTCGATTCGAATCGTCCGCCTCTCACGATGATTGAGACTGCTTAATTCCTTTGTCACATTGAGTAATAAGAGCAATCTTATGATTATCAAAGATGATGCTTTGATTAAAGGTTCTACCATGTCTGAGTAGTTATAGGTGCTTACCTAGAATGGATAATCAACTAGAATCTGAAAGCTAAAAGTTGAAATTAAGGATCTACTCTTAGTTGCTTTTCAGCTGAAACTAAACCCAGAGCTATTATAAGCCTTCATGAGTCTAGTTATGGGCTAAAGTATACCCAATCCCGGGTAAGCCTTGCTGAGTATTAGTATACTCAGCCTTGCTAGCTTTATGTTTTTCAGGTAAAGCCTTTGAAGACCCTACCCTTTCCTTGTCATGGCCCTGTGCTTTTCCAGAAGATTGGTCCGAGGAATGGGATCCGTCCCCGGCCAGCACTGGTGATATCGAGCGATGTCGTGCTCGGGCTTAGCATGACATCCGTCTTAATGACGTGTTGTAATCATCGCATATGTTTTCCGCTGCTAAAAACTATAGTTTTAACAGTTTGTAATCTTTTCTCTGAATTTTAAATCTTCGTACCTCTTTTGGAACCCTTGTAACGTAATTTTCTCTGTAATGTAAAATGTGATGGTGATTGTATCTCTGGACTCACCTTCGTGTGAGGTAACCTTATTTGATCCTGTGTATCGGTGGTTTATCGGGACGTTACCCGACAGGCCAAGGGATTATACCGTTTGAAGCACGTTGGAGCCCTCTGGAGTGGACTCGCGTACTTGAGCCGGTATAATTCAGGTTGGTTCTGCCACAGACCATGTCCCATCACATATCCTAGGTGAAGTGTGCCACGTGAACAGTCCCGTGTGCCCGGGTCTGACAAGCCCCCGAGCTCTTGTAGCCGAGTACTGCAGGCGTCCGAGTACTTCTAGAGGCGTCTTCGAGTTCTCCCGAACTTCATCTTGAAGGTGTCCTCCGAGTGCTTTTCTGGCTGCGTCAAGGCTGTGAGATGCTCATACCTCGAGTAGTTGTCCAGACTTCTTTTATATGGGGTGCGATTAAACTCACACTCCATATGGAGTAGCCCCGAGCCTTAGGTTGACTCATAGAATCAGGCTGAGAGTCAATTTAATCTTGAATCTTTTATCCTTATCTTCCAGCAGATTTAAAAAAATAAGTCGCTGATGACATGTGTCCCACAGCCCCCGAGTCTTGAATCCAAATCCCCAAGGTTTTGGAATAAAGGATCCAAAGAATCATGGCATGCAATAAATGACGGCAAAGATTTGATGGTGAACATGGGTAAATTGGTGTAGTAAATTTGAAAACCTCTTTTTTCAGGATGAATTCCCTAAAAAATAGTTAAACAAATAGCATCACCAACAAACACCTAAAATTACCTCTTAAATCAATCTTTGTGCCCTGAGGCAATGACTACATAAGACCTCTGGTAATAATATGAACAAATCCCTTATTTCGGAATAAAATTCCTGAAATAATGGTTAATAAACATCTACCCAAGATAAATCTTAAAAAGCCTCTTGGATCGGGTATTGTCGATTAATTTTACAGCGTCCAGCATGTAAGCATGAGAGCTGTCACTTGAGGCACGCTGAGTGCCTTGTTCCATCAAGCCCCCGAGCCGAGGCACCAGATGAATATCATAGAGTATACATAGCAATCGGTGATGTCAGCCCCCAAGCCCAGGCGTTGGGCAAGTAGCCGTTGGTGATTGAACAGTCGATGAAGCCATCTAGTCGGAGTCGATCCCGGCTAGGGTTGTAGGCAAGGCAAGTAGTCAAAGTAGTCGAACAGGTGTACAACTAGTCATAAACTAGTAAACTTCTTATCAAGGGAGTCAGGCCCCTTCAATAACATAGTGTACAAGTCGAAAACTAGTAACATATTACTGGAAATAAGGGAGCGAGGCTCCTTCAGCAAACTTGCACATAGTACAAGTCGTAAATGAGTAAAACAGAGTTGTATTGGAAGTATGAGCACAAAGCCCCTTCATTAACCCAAGAGACTAGTCGGAAACTATCAATTAGGTACTAGAAATATGGGTGCGAGGCCCCTTCAGAAAACTTGTGCGTAATACCAGTCATGAACCGGTAAAATGGAGTTGTGAAAGGCCCTTGTTTGGTTTTGGTAATTGAGTGACAACTTAGGTGGACTAATAAGTGTTTATGTTGAGATACATAGGAGATTAGTCCACACAAAGACACTAGTATGAGCAACATGTGCCATGGAGGAGAAATGGCTAAGGGTTGATGCTATGCTCATATAGTGTGATCGAGGAGCTCATTGCATATGAGACATAACATGGAGTTATGTGACCAAAATGGAGAAGATCAAGACAAGGCTTGGCTTAATGGACCGGTTGCAATGGAGAAGGGCAAGTCAAGGCTTTGAAGCGAGGGACCGCGAGGCGGTGAAGCTTGGGCAAGATTTGGCGCCGATGGACCGAGGCAACGGTGAAGAGCGAGCAAGGTCAAGATCGATGGACCAAAGAGGTCATGTGATGATATGGAGTGGATCATATCATTCAAGGAAGATCAAGCCAAGTGTTGACTTATGAAGATGATCAAAAGGCTTGATGAAATTTGGTGCTTGTGTGGCATCAACATTTGGGAAAATGAAATGAAATGCGCAAGGCAAAGGTATGACTTTTAGGCCATTTCATTTCACCGGTCAAAGGTTGTGTAGAGAAGTGCATGCCCGGATTTAGGATAGATGGCCGTACTATCAAGAGGGGCAAACTTGTTTGCATATCGGTCATTTAGTGCCACTTGAGCGATCTAACATTGCGATGTTGCTAGGATCGAGTGGCGTGGTGAGATCAAGTGAAAATCCTTTGAAAATGATTGTGAAATGCTAACACCCATGCACATGGTGTTGTTCATGTGGTGGTGTTGGCACATTTGCAAAGGAGAAAGAGTTGGAGTTGATGTTGATCAACTTTGGGAAGAGGAAGGTTTTTCGGTTTTCTCCGGAAATTAGGTTGTCTCTTGGAGTGGAATACTGCTTTGATCCATTGTGTTTTGGACCAAGTATTTAGTTGGGTTGTGTAGCCCTCTGAATTAGCTTTCCATAGAGTCCAAGATCACCTAATTTGGACATCGGAGCTAAGAGTTATGGCCGTTTTACCGAGGTACATTTCTGCTGGAAATAGACCTGCGGACGGTTCGCCCATGGGGGGCGGACGGTCCGCCGTTATCCCGGATGAGCTCTAATAGAGCCGTTTTTGGCTCTGTTGGTGGTCCAAAATGAACTGCAGACCGTCCGGTCCTTGGGGGCGAACGGTCCGCCTCCTTGGGGCCGAACGGTCCGCCTCCTACTGAAAATTCTGGGATAGAAACACTATGGTTTCTGTGTGTGCTCACTTTTTGAACTGCGGACAGTCCGCCCATGGGGAGCGGATAGTCTGCCGGTCACTTCCAGATTTAGTCAGAGACGTTTGCAAATCGGTTGGTTCGAAGTTTTGAACCGCGGACAGTCTGCCCCAGGGGCGCGGACAGTCCGCCCGGGGCTCTAACGGTCGACTCTGACACATAATAATTGCAGTTCTAGCCGTTGGTTTTGAATGGCGGACGGTCCGGTTTCTGTGAGGCGGACAGTCTACGAAATCTCTGTTTTTACGGGATTTGAGTGTAACGGCTAGTTTGGGGCCTCCCTCTATAAATAGAGGGTGTGGCCGGTCATTTGAGGGTGCTGAGCACCTTGGGGACTTGGTGTCCATGTGTGAGAGTGCTTGAGAGCCCTCTACTCACTCTAACTTGATAGTGATCATCCGATTGAGTGAGAGAGCGATTCTAGTGCGATTGCTTTGAGAGATTGCATCAAGTGGCACTAGATGATCGTGTTGCAAGCCGGTGTGCTTGTTACTCTTGGAGGTTGCCACCTCCTAGACGGCTTGGTGGGAAGAGGCTCCGTTGAAGCCCGCAAGAAGATTGTGTGGTGCTCCGGAGAAGAGATTGTGAGGGGTATTGTGCTCTCCCCGCGGGAGCCGCGAAGAGCAACTCTAGTTGAGCGAGACGTGAAGAGCAACAAGTGGTTCGTCCGGATCATGTGCTAGAGCTCGGTGTGAGCACTCCACGTGGGAGAGTGTGCCTTGAGAATCACCACTAGCAAGAGGATCGGCGGCAACATTGGAGCTTGTCTCAATGGGGATTAGCTTGGTGGCAACCAAGTGAACCTCGGGATAAAAAATCACCGTGTCAATCTTGTCTACTCTTCTCGGTGGTTTGCATTCTCCAAATCACAAGCCTTGTATTTACATTCATATATATCTTGTGCTTGTGTAGTTGCTCTCTAGTGTTTAGTTAGTTTGTGTAGCTTGCTAATCATCTTCTTGCTTGTGTAGCTAGAAGTAGAGATCATAGTGTAACTAGTTAGCTTGTGTAGTTTAATTAGTTGCTCTTGCTTAGATTGTGTAGCTAAGCAAGTTGAGCTCTTGAGTTTGTATTGTGTATTCTTATCCTTGAGCATCTAGTGAGCTTAGGTTTGGCTTTGTGCTATTGCCCATTAGAATTGTGTAGGAGCTCCCCTTGTTTGTGAAGTACTAGTGCTTAGACTTGTGTGGCTTGGCATTAGAATTGTTAGGAGAGCTCTTTCTAGCTTGGCACTCCATTTGCTTTGTGTAGGATCTTTTTGGAAGTGCCTTAGAGTCATAGTTAGAGGGGTGAAGTCTTGGCTAAGCGAATAGTTTCAATTCCGCATAAGTTTCGGTTAGCCGGCGCAATTGATTTTAGAAAGGACTATTCACCCCCCCTCTAGTCCGCCATCTCGATCCTACATGTGGTATCAGAGCCGAGGTCTCTCATTTGTGGTCCTTACCGACCCGAGAGGATGGCGTCTTATGGGCTAGATGTTGAGTGTCCACACATTTTTGATGGCACACACTTTGCACGGTGGAAAAATTGAATGACACATAATTTTAAGTTTTTTTGCCCTCAAATGTGGTGGATGGTAGATGTAGGTTTTTCTCATGTGTTGGATGAAAGAAATCTAACTCAAACACAAGAGAAATGCCTAGATCTAGACATCCAAGCTACTAACATATTATTTAGATCTTTGCATGATTGCATTCTCTGTGAGGTCATGGACAAGGAAACCGCCCATGAGATTTGGAGTTATCTAAATGAGAAATATGGGGCGGCCTCCGATGATCATGATGATTTTAAGGCCATACAGGAAATACATGAGGATGGTGAGCACATCCACGATATGGTAGTTGTGGAAGATTGCTCCACCTCATGGTCAAGTGATGATGATGATGATGATGATGATGATGATGATGACCAATGTACAATTAGCTCACTTGACATGATTGATGGTGATGATTCAAGTGATGCAAATGATGATCCTACTCCAAGCACACTTGATGATCAAGTTGGTTCATACATGGATGATATTTCTACTTCAAGCTCATCTCCATCATCACATTGCTTCAGGTCACAAGGTGACACAAAGGTATCAAATTGCAAGGTGATTGATCCTAATTCATATAATGAGCTCTTGAATAGATATACTAGCATGAATAAATTATTTGAGAAAGTGTTAGCCAAAACAATCAAATTGGAAAAAGAAAACTCATTTCTCAAAGACACATGTGAACAACAAAAACATCTACTTTATGTCATGAGTTGTTCACATGAGGAGCTGAAATTGACTCATGAGGAGCTTAGTGTTGCTCATGAGAACTTGGTACTAGACCATGCTTTACTCACTAGCAAGTTTTCTAATAAAGAAATTAAAACTAGTGAGAGCTCATCACATGGGTCAAAGGATCAATTGCAAAATATTGCTAACCCTTGTGATGTAGGCAAGAAACATGTATCCACCTCATGTGATGATTTATTGTCTATGCCATGTACTTCACATCTAGATGCTTGTTCTTCTTCTACTGTGCAATATGAGACTAACCTTGTAGAAGAAAATAAAGAGCTCCAAAGTCAAGTGAAGTATTTGAGCAACAAGATAGAGAGATGGACAAAATCAAAAGTCACCCTTGAAAGCATAATAAAAAATCAAAGAAACTTCGATGACATGAGCGGCATTGGTTCCAACAAGAGCAAAGCCAAAGGCAAGAGATGGGGCAAGAATAAATATGATAGGAAAATAAAGAAGCAAGAAGAAATGAAGCTATCTCATTTCATGTGCTTTCAATGCCATGAGATGGGACACTTTGCAAATGGTTGCCCCAACAAAGAAAACCTCAAGTTGAAGAAGGAAGAAGAAAAGATTAAACATGTCAAATGCTTAAATTGCCGCACTTGGGGTCACCTCACCTCAATGTATCCAACCAAGCGATTGGTGAAGCAACAAGAAGCTCAACCAAAGCCACAAGTTGAGCAAGAGAAGGCACCCCAACCTCAAGTCAAGATCAACCATGATGATCAAGTTGATGACTTGAAGATGATGAAAAAGAGAACAAGAAGGGGTGGCAAGGCAAGAGCAAGACATCCAACTCATATTCAAGATGCCAAGATGTTGAGCAAGTATAAGATTCAAGATAAGAATCCACATGCTCACATCAAGTGCCATAGTTGTGCAATATTGGGTCACCTAGTTTCGGGTTGCCCAAACAAGTTTGAGAAGAAGGCTGAAGCAAATAATAAGAAGCAAGGCAATGAGAAGCATCAAATGAGTAAGGAAGGAAAGGCTCAACAAAAGAGAAGATGCTACTTATGTCGGGAAAAGGGACACATGGCTTGTTCATGTCCCTTAGGTAATAATTCTAAGCCTATTTCAATTGATGCACATATTATGCTTAGAAAGGATGGTAA
This sequence comes from Panicum hallii, assembly GCF_002211085.1. Classification (NCBI taxonomy): domain Eukaryota; kingdom Viridiplantae; phylum Streptophyta; class Magnoliopsida; order Poales; family Poaceae; genus Panicum; species Panicum hallii. The sequence goes on along the minus strand of NC_038050.1, from coordinate 22,307,900 downwards.
TGGTACCTCATTTGTTGCTATTACAAAATATCCCGCTATTCATACTAAGGCTTTGCCAAAGTATGTTGCTCCTAACTTGAGAGGACCCAACCTAGTTTGGGTACCATCAAAACGTGGATAAATGTGTGTAGGTACCAATGACATTGGAGGCTTGACTTAATTGGTTTTATCTTGTTCATTATGTGATTGGTTCAGTAATTGAAGCCTAGTGCTATTCTCATCCCAATGTCCAGTCAAAACAATGAAGTCCAAGTACTACAACATACAAATGTCTTATTCTAGTTGTGATGATTTATTGGAAATATTTGATGGCTTGCAAATTTATTTGAGTTGAATCTTGTTTTGGATGAAAAATTATTTTGCATATTGGAAAATGAGTTAAATGACATTGACTTCTCAAAAATGATTTAAAAACTAGTACATATGACATTTGGTTCTTATGTATACTCTTTGTTCCATTTTTCTGAATTTTTGAAGCAATTTTGAGCCATTTATGAGTTTTTATGATTTTACTCATTTTATTTTTGAATTCTTGTTGTAACTTGTTCATATGAGTCTTTGGAAGGTTTTCATGTAAGATTTGAGATTTTTAGATTTTTATATGAGCAATGATACCAATTCAAAATTGAAATTATGAAAGTTGGCAAAACTCTGGGCTGTCAGAATTTTGGTTGAGCGGACAGTCCGCCATTGTCCGCGGACGGTCCGCCAGACGCACCGGCAAGCTTCGGTTATACCGATGGTGTGTCCACTAAGCAAGTGCGGATGGTCCGCCAAGGAACGCGGACAGTCCGCTCATGCGGTTTTCGGGTGGATCCAAGCAGCTAAACTTATCATGAGCTACAAAGGTATATCCCTAGTTGATCACATTCATTTGGGTGCATATGAGATGCTTGAATTGGATATATATATGCTCTTATTGCTTGCTATAAGATGTTTGAATGGATTAAATGCTTGTAATCAAAATTGAGTTAATTTGAATGGATATGATCATGAGATGACATTTAGTATGTGATATAATTGGATATATGTTTTGTGAGAGTATTCAAATAAGTTGACATCAAGTTTGATTCAATTTGATGAAGTATAGCTCAATTGCTCAAAATCTGTCCTTTATTGAAAATCTGAGTAAGCTGAGAAGATAGCCATAGTTGGATGATCAAATCTATTTGGATTGTCTTGAAATTTGGTATCCATGCCCTACACTTATGGTACTAGTTGCTGTACAAATTTCATGAGAATATGATGAGAAATACTTTGGTTTTGGAGCAGATCTTGTCAATGCATGTGCAGCAGTTTTCAGCATGCACCCATGAGTGAAGATGTGAAACCTGGTAGCAATCTAGAAATGCATTGAAGCTCAAATTTTTATGGCTACTAGATGACTTAGTGCCACACATCTCCACAAATTTTCGTGGCAATTCAACATGTACTTTGAGAGATTTGATGTATTCTTTGAGAAGTACAAAATCTGCCAGAAAAGTGACAAATATTGGATTGATCTTGAGTCACTTAAATTGAAATGTCCTCAAGTTGGAATCATCGTTATAAGTGGTTGAGGAACCTAGGTTTGGTTTTGAGAGGAGCTAGAAGCATGACAAGAAGCATGACAAGTATTAGGTACAAGGCCATTTGATTGTAGTGTGTGCTTATCATATTTTTGGTACTTAAATTGGAAGATTAAGAAAAACAAGCAACACCGAACATAGAGAGATTCATGATAATTCAAGTGATATTCAAATGGTATTCTCTCATGCAAGCAAGGATCAAAGAGATGAAGCAAGCCAACCACAACAAGATAGTGGATTTCATGATAAGTGGTATTCATTTCATATGGGTGAAGAATGGTTTTCATATTGGTATTCATTGTCTTCACCAAGCTATTATAATTGAACTTCATGATGCTATTTGGAGAGCTAAATTGGAAGCTAATGACTATCCTCTACTCCAACATAGCAAGGTGAAATTGATTGACATATGCATTCATACTATGCTAAGGACATGATTAGTGTATATAGTCATATATAGTGATCATTCATGAAAAATAAAATAATTTTAAATGTTTTATGATGCCACTATTGCTTCTATGCTTGATATGATCTAGTGGTAACATATGACATGTTTATGAGCTAGTAAACCTAAGTAGTTGATCTAGAAAATGAGCTTTCAAGTATTTAACTCAACATTGTCAAGATAACCCTTAGAATGAGGTGTGAAGAAGCTTGTCATTGGTCCAAACCGAGTTGAATTATTTGGGCAAGTAGTCTAGATCAAGTCAAAGAGAAAGAAGCTCATGGAAACAATTTAGTTCAAGAATTGATTATCAATGTCCAATTCAACAAAGTGGTCCATCATGATTTTACAAGTGATACTAGATTCAACAAAAGGTATATCACTATATCTCTACAAGTGATATACATGGTCATACAAATGGTATTCATTCAAGTAGATCTAGTGCAACAATGGTGGTTTCACAAGTGATCCTCTACTTTAAGTGATCAATTCAAATCAAGAAAACAACCCTCATCAAGAAAAGCTCAACATTCAAGTAGATTGACAAACACTTTGACATAGGGGGAGGAGCCCCACTACAAGGTATCAAGGTCAAGAATCCTACTAGTATCCTACATGTGGCATGTCAATGTGGTCTTCATGCTTTCACATGTTGTTGTTACAAGTGGTGTCAATTTTAATCAAATTTAAAGTGTCCATCAAAAATGAAGATTCAAGACTCAGCCATCTACCCAAGTCCAACTCTTTGTATCAAACCACAAGCGCTTCATATGATTGCCTACAAGGGGTATTCAAGTGGTAACCCTACAAGTACAAGAGATACAACTTCAAGTGGTAGCCATTGATCTTCACATGGCAAATTTCATGTAGTTTCGGCCCTTTTTTATGGTCATTGATGACAAAGGGGGAGAGAAATGAACAAAGATATGAATTATCTTTGGATGACAAAGGGGGAGATGAGATGAGAGTGCGATTATGGACATGGATCAAGAGGAGCAATATTGAGGAGGATCAATATTCTTGGACAAGAGGAGCACACAAGTAGGGGGAGCAAGCTCATGAACTTAGTTGTTTGCATTTGATATGTGCATATTCATGTGCTTGCTTGCATTTGCATAAGTTTTAAAATATATATGCATTGCGTGTGTGTGATATATGCTAGTCATAGAACTTGATTGATGATTTGATAACTAGCATGCATAGATTGTAGCTAGACATTTTTTTTTACAAATGAATCAAGAGCCTTTCTAATATTGTTGATCTCATGAGGTATCTTGAGTTTTTGATGAATGTCTAATTACTCATTGATGCTAAGGAATGAACTTCAAGGATGCAACTCAAATTGGTATCACGCTTCAAAGGTTTATCCTATATACCTTAGCATCACTTAGTAGTGATAACAATCCCACAAATTTTATATTTATGCATGTGTGTGAGTCTAAAAATTAAATCTCTTGAGCACACATGTAGGGGGAGTTATCACTACCAAGTCGGATCTTTATGGTGCTTATCCAATCTTTCACAAGTGGTCTTAATGATGGATAAGAAATATAAAATCCAAACCAAGTTAGCTATTTACACGTGTGTAAAGTGCTAGCTTGGAATATGCTTAATTTCCATATCTTTGTAGAGTCATCATCAATTACCAAAAAGGGGGAGATTGAAAGACCCTTGTTTGGTTTTGGTAATTGAGTGACAACTTAGGTGGACTAATAAGTGTTTATGTTGAGATACATAGGAGATTAGTCCACACAAAGACACTAGTATGAGCAACATGTGCCATAGAGGAGAAATGGCTAAGGGTTGATGCTATGCTCATATAGTGTGATCGAGGAGCTCATTGCATATGAGACATAACATGGAGTTATGTGACCAAAATGGAGAAGATCAAGACAAGGCTTGGCTTGATGGACCGGTTGCAATGGAGAAGGGCAAGTCAATGCTTTGGATTGAGGGACCGCGAGGCGGTGAAGCTTGGGCAAGATTTAGCGCCGATGGACCGAGGCAACGGTGAAGAGCGAGCAAGGTCAAGATCGATGGACCAAAGAGGTCATGTGATGATATGGAGTGGATCATATCATTCAAGGAAGATCAAGTCAAGTGTTGACTTATGAAGATGATCAAAAGGCTTGATGGAATTTGGTGCTTGTTTGGCATCAACATTTGGGAAAATAAAATGAAATGCGCAAGGCAAAGGTATGACTTGTAGGGCATTTCATTTCACCGGTCAAAGATTGTGTAGAGAAGTGCATGACCGGATTTAGGATAGATGGCCGTACTATCAAGAGGGGCAAACTTGTTTGCATATCGGTCATTTAGTGCCACTTGAGCGATCTAACATTGTGATGTTGCTAGGATCAAGTGGGTGAGATCAAGTGAAAATCCTTTGAAAATGATTGTGAAATGCTAACACACATGCACATGGTGTTGTTCACGTGGTGGTGTTGGCACATTTGCAAAGGAGAAAGAGTTGGAGTTGATGTTGATCAACTTTGGGAAGCAAGGAAGGTTTTTCGGTTTTCTCCCGAAATTAGGTTGTCTCTTAGAGTGGAATACTGCTTTGATCCATTTTGTTTTGGACCAAGTATTCAGTTGAGTTGTGTAGCCCTCTGAATTAGCTTTCCATAGAGTCCAAGATCACCTAATTTGGACATCGGAGCTAAGAGTTATGGCTGTTTTACCGAGGTACATTTCTGCTGGAAATAGACCTGCGGACGGTCCGCCCATGGGGGGCGGACGGTCCGCCGTTATCCCGGATGAGCTCTAACAGAGCTGTTTTTGGCTCTGTTGGTGGTCCAAAATGAACTGCGGACCGTCCGGTCCTTGGGGGCGGACGGTCCGCCTCCTACTAAAAATTTTGGGACAGAAACACTATGGTTTCTGTGTCTGCTCACTTTTTGAACTGCGGACAGTCCACCCATGGGGAGCGGATAGTCTGCCGGTCACTTCCAGATTTAGTCAGAGACGTTTGCAAATCGGTTGGTTTGAAGTTTTGAACCGCGGACAGTCCGCCCCAGGGGCGCGGACAGTCCGCCCGGGGCTCTAACGGTCGACTCTGACACATAATAATTGCAGTTCTAGCCGTTGGTTTTGAATGGCGGACGGTCCGGTTTCTGTGAGGCGGACAGTCCGTGAAATCTCTGTTTTCACGGGATTTGAGTGTAACGGCTAGTTTGGGGCCTCCCTCTATAAATAGAGGGTGTGGCCGGCCATTTGAGGGTGCTGAGCACCTTGGGGACTTGGTGTCCATGTGTGAGAGTGCTTGAGAGCCCTCTACTCACTCTAACTTGATAGTGATCATCCGATTGAGTGAGAGAGCGATTCTAGTGCGATTGCTTTGAGAGATTGCATCAAGTGGCACTAGATGATCGTGTTGCAAGCCGGTGTGCTTGTTACTCTTGGAGGTTGCCACCTCCTAGATGGCTTGGTGGGAAGAGGCTCCATTGAAGCCCGCAAGAAGATTGTGTGGTGCTCCGGAGAAGAGATTGTGAGGGGTATTGTGCTCTCCCCGCGGGAGCCGCGAAGAGCAACTCTAGTTGAGCGAGACGTGAAGAGCAACAAGTGGTTCGTTCGGATCATGTGCTAGAGCTCGGTGTGAGCACTCCACATGGGAGAGTGTGACTTGAGAGTCACCACTAGCAAGAGGATCGGCGGCAACCTTGGAGCTTGTCTCAACGGGGATTAGCTTGGTGGCAACCAAGTGAACCTCGAGATAAAAATCACCGTGTCAATCTTGTCTACTCTTCTCAGTGGTTTGCATTCTCCAAATCACAAGCCTTGTATTTACATTCATATATATCTTGTGCTTGTGTAGTTGCTCTCTAGTGTTTAGTTAGTTTGTGTAGCTTGCTAATCATCTTCTTGCTTGTGTAGCTAGAAGTAGAGATCATAGTGTAACTAGTTAGCTTGTGTAGTTTAATTAGTTGCTCTTGCTTAGATTGTGTAGCTAAGCAAGTTGAGCTCTTGAGTTTGTATTGTGTATTCTTGTCCTTGAGAATCTAGTGAGCTTAGGTTTGGCTTTGTGCTATTGCCCATTAGAATTGTGTAGGAGCTCCCCTTGTTTGTGAAGTACTAGTGCTTAGACTTGTGTGGCTTGGCATTAGAATTGTTAGGAGAGCTTTTTCTAGCTTGGCACTCCATTTGCTTTGTGTACGTGCCTTAGAGTCATAGTTAGAGGGGTGAAGTCTTGGCTAAGCGAATAGTTTCAATTCCGCATAAGTTTCGGTTAGCCGGCGCAATTAATTTTTGAAAGGACTATTTACCCCCCCTCCTCTAGTCCGCCATCTCGATCCTACAAGTTGTGCTAGAAGTATCCATCTCCAAGCATCAATAAAAGATGTCGTCCCCAGTTGATCAAGGATGAAAATGATGTAGATGCTCAATATTCCAAGAATTTGGTACCTGCTGGCCATCAGGGTACAGTAAGCGATAAGATTCAGGGCCTGTAACTTTGGTCCTTCCCATCATGAAATAAGCTTGTGTAGTTCGGTATCATCCTGGATTCATCGAAGAACCATATCTCCAACATTAAAAGAGCGTTATTAAACGTTCCTGTCGTGGTAACGACGAACTCCTTGTAAGTAGCAAACCGACTGGAACAATATGTTGCATCAGATTTACTCTTCTAAGTCAAGTTCGAGATGTCTTGCAGTGTCAACCTCGCCTTCTTCAAACATCTCCAGTCGTGAAGACTTCCACATCACGTCAGCCGGTAATTTGCTTATCGGCAGTGTCTCGACTCTTGACTATCAAAGTGTTATAAATATAAGGCAACAGCTTCAGACCCATATACGAGAAAGAAAGGTGACTATCCTGTGGCTTTGCTTGGTTGTGTGCGAAGCCTCTAGACCTGATGAGATCTCATCGATCCACTTGCCGCCCTTTTTTCTGTTCTCATCATAGAGTCTTTTCTTCAATCCATTAAGAATCAAGCTATTGGCGCGCTCAACCTGGCCATTGGCCCGTGGGTGAGCCACTGAAACATATTTGACTTCAATGGAACTGCGTTCATAGAAATCCCAGAACTGATGCGAGTGGAAATTGGATCCCAAATCTGTAATGATGGTGTTGGGGAAGCCAAAATGATGTAAGATGTTGTAAATGAAAGTAACCACTCGATCCGCTAAGAGCGTTGCGATTAGCTTGTACTCGATCCACTTGGTAAACTTGTCGATGGCCACCAACACATGTGTGAAACCTCCCGGTGCAGTTTTTAAGGGCCCTATCATGTCCAGGCCCCAGCATGCAAACGGCCATGAAGGTGGTACGGTGATGAGGTTATGAGCCAGGACATGAGGCTGTTTGCCAAAGAATTGGCAGTTGGTACACCGGCGAACGAGTGCTTCGGCATCTACAAAAGCAGTCGGCCAGTAGAAACCAGATCGAAACACCTTGCTGACTAGTGTGCGAGAAGCCGCGTGGTTCTCGCACACGTCTTCGTGAATCTCTTGGAGTATCTCTTTCCCTCCTCCATGCTGACACACTTCATGAGTATGCTTGATGCTGATCCACGATTGTATAGATTACCCCCCACTAGAACATACCCTTTTCTGCGCCGTAGGATGCGAGTAGCTTCAGCACTTTTTGGGTCGATGCTGGGGGGTAGTTTGTGCTCCTGGATGTAGTCGATGAAGGCCACCCTCCAGTCGACCTCGATCATTAAGACCTCTCGGTCAGGTTCCATGGGACCCTGAGGGATGGAACTTGAGTTTGTTACCCTGATGGAAGGGTGATGCAACTCATGAACGAAAACTCTCGGTAGGACATTAGCTCGATTAGAACCCAATTTGGAGAGCACATCCGCGCCTACATTGTTGTTGCGAATCACATGGTGAATTTCTAACCCCGAGAACTTGTTCTCGAGCTTGCGTATTTCCGTAACGTAAGCGTCCATGGTATCCTTGTTGATGTCTCACTCCTTGTTGACTTGTTGAACCACCAGTAAGGAGTCACCATAGACGAGTAGTCGCTTGATGCCCAGGAAGACCGCCAGGCGTAGCCCGTGCAATAATGCCTCGTACTCGGCTTCATTGTTAGAAACCTCGAATAGTATTTGAAACACGTACTTGAGATGTTCTTCTCTCGGGCTAATGAAAAGTACTCCCACACCACCACCACCGAGCTTGAGTGAGCCGTCAAAGTACATGACCCAATATTTGGTTGGTTGGTTGGGGCTTCCACTTGGTATTCTCGCCGGTCTGCCATGAAATCGACTAGTGCCTGCGACTTGATGGCTGTGCGGGGCTTGAAGTTGAGTGTGAGGGCTCCTAGCTTCACTGCCAACTTGGAGATGCGCCTGGTAGCGTCCCGATTATGGAGGATATCCGGCAATAGGAAGTTAGAGACCACCAGGATATTGTATGCGTCGAAATAGTAGCGAAGCTCCTCGAAGTGATGAGTATACCGTAAAGTATTTTCTGAATCATTGGGTAACAAACCTTAGATTCAAAGAGGACTTCGCTGATGAAGTAGACTGGTCGCTGCACCCTGAAGGCCTGGCCTTCCTCCTGGCGTTCCACCACGATTGCCGTGCTAACAACATGAGTAGTCGCGGCGATGTAGAGTAGTAGATTCTCACCTGGTTAGGGAGCCGTCAGGATGGGTGGCGACTGCAGATGGTGCTTGAGGTCTTGCAGCGTCTGGTTTGTTTCCTCGGTCCACTTGAACTTGTCGTGGAGCTTGAGCAATTTGAAGAAGGGTAGTCCCCTTTCTCCAAGTCGGGAGATGAATCGATTCAAAGCTGCCATGCAGCCTGTGAGCTTCTGGACATCCTTGATCATCCTTGGAGTGTCCATAGCTGTGATGGCGTTGATCTTCTCCGGTTTGCTTCAATTCCTCGGTGACTAACAATGAACCCAAGTAGTTTTCCTTGTGGCACGCCAAAGACGCACTTCGTCGGGTTAAGCTTCCATCAAAATCGTTGCAAGGTGCTCAATGTCTCCTCGAGATCAGTGATGAACTCATTGTGGGATCTGGTCTTGATGATCACGTCATCCACGTAAGCTTCAACGTTGCGGTGTAGCTGGTCCGCAAGGCATAGTTGGATGGCCCGTTGGTAGGTGGCTCCTGCGTTCTTCAACCCAAATGACATTGTAGTGTAGGCATATGCTCCAAAGGGGGTGATGAACTCCATTTTGATCTGATCTTCTTCCTTGAGAGCTATCTGGTGGTAGCCCGAGTAGCAGTCGAGGAAGGAGAGCAAGACACAGCCAGCCGTAGAGTCGATGACTTGGTCGATGCGTGGGAGCATGAAGGGGTCCTTTGGGCAGTGTTTATTGAGATCAGTCTAATCCACATACATCCTCCATTCATTATTATTATTTTTCAAGACTAGTACAGGGTTAGCTAACCACTCGGGATGGTACACTTCTTTAATAAAACCAGCCGCGAATAGTTTTGCTAGCTCTTTCTTGATGGCCTCCCTCTTGCGGGGGTGAAGCATCGTAATCTTTGCTTCTTTGGAGTGGCTTTAGGATCGACTTTTAGGCAGTGCTCGATCAACTCCTTGGGCACCCTTAGCATATCCACTGGTTTCCACGCGAATATGTCACGGTTGGCCCTAAGGAAGCTAACGAGCGCGCCTTCCTATTTGTCGCCTAAGATGCCCCCGATCAAAGCAATCTTGCGGGTCGCCTTCTTGTAGCTGGATGGTCTTGATGCCGACGTTGCTGGGGTTGGGTTTAACCCTCGAGTGGGTAGGCCGCTGGTTGGGGATCTCGATCTCTGAATTGGTCAGCTTCAGCATGGCTGCGAGTACTTCTGTAGAGAGTTCTGGCACGTGTGATGTCATGGCGTACTCGATCGCCTCCTGGTCGCAGTCGAACAACTTCTTCAAGTTGCCACGGAGTGTGAGTACGCCTGTCTTGCCTGGCATTTTAAGTAGCAGGTAGACATAGTGGGGCACGGCCATGAATTTGGCTAGTGCCAGTCTGCCAAGGATGGCATGGTATGACGAGTCGAAATCCGGCACCTCGAACTTGATGTACTCGATGCAGTAGTTGTCATTCATCCCAAAGTTGACTGGCAGGACCACTGACCCGAGTGGTGTAGCCGCATTACCCGCAACGATGCCGTAGAAGGGAGCTTTGCTAGGAGTGAGCATCTTGGAGATGTCCAGTCTCATCTTCTTCAGAGTACTCGCGAAAAGCAGGTTGAGACCGCTCCCACCATCGATGAGTACTCGGGTTAGCTGTGAGCCAGCCATGATAGGGTCTAGGACGAGCAGGAATTTTCCCGGCTCGAAGAAGCTGGTCCATTAATTGTCCTTGGAAAAGAAGATCGAGACCTCGCTGTATCTCAGAGGCCTTGTCATGGCCGGCTCCACAGAGAGTATTTCGTGCAGGGTTAACTTCTGCACGTGCTTGGAGGGGAATCCACCAAAGATGACGTTGATGACGTTCTTCGTATCCTAGAAGTGTTGAGCCCCTAACTTGTCACCTCCTTCATCATCCTCCTGGTCCCTTTGCTTTCCTCCGTGAGGGAGGAGTGGTGCATTGAGTGACTTGCGGATGGTGACGCAATCGAAGAGCGTGTGTCTCAACTTCGGGTGTATCGGGCACTTGTCACCTCCTTCATCATCCTCCTGATCCTTTTGCTTTCCTCCGTGAGGGAGCAGTGGTGCATTGAGTGACTTGCTCGTATTGTGTTTGGTTGTTCCCCGACTTCTTGCCACGCGGATTGCGCTCAACAGCCGTGACTTCTAGGTCTGGCTTGTGCTTTTGGGTGTTCTATGAGTGGTTCCGCTGTCTTTTGTTGAAGTGGCCGTTGCCATTGCCTGGCTTGTCGTGGTTGCGCTTGGGAAGCGGTCGTTCTCCTCGTCCTCCTGGGTCAGCCCACCGTGTCATCATGTCATGCAGCTCCACGGCGGTAGTCGGGCGGTTGCGCCCGAAGTCGTGGTACGTGTGCTTCAAGAAGAGCTCATTCTGGAAGCAGTGGATGACGTCCTCATCGGTGATGTTGGTGATGGTGGCGCGCGTCTTGAAGAAACGCCATGTGTAGGACCTTAGGGTCTCGTTCATCTCTTGCTTCACCTGGGATAGATCGTGGCGAGTGCCCACCTTAATCATGGATCCCTGGAAGTTGTTGATGAAGGCCCACTTGAGGTCCTCCCACGAGTTGATGGAGTTTGGCTTGAGGCTTTCAAGCCACATGAGGGGTGCGAACTCAAGAGCCACCGGGAAGTAGAGAGCTTTGGTGGAGTTGGATCCCCCTGAAACTTCAATAGCGACGGAGAAGCATCAAATCCACTGGCGCGGGTTTTGCTTACTGTCGTACTTGGGGATTCCGACTAGTTTGAAGTCCTTTGGTTAGGACTTGTCGGTGATGCTAGTGGTGAAGGCGGGGAAGCGGTCGCTGTCGTCATCATCGTGGCGCCTGCCGGTACGGTCCCTTCTCCTCGCTTCAATAACAAGCCGCACATCATGGCCTTCATTGATCTTCTGCCTGAGGTCGATCGTGGGAGCGTCATGAAGGTTGGCCTCGAGTGGATCTTGGCCTTGATGCCTTGCCCCACACTGGTTGCGAGTTGGCTGTTGTACTTCTTGTTCATTGTTGCCATGCGCGGACGGGTGGCCCTCGTTGCGCTGGCGGTTGTCGTTCCTTCGACCCCCGGGGCCTCCTCCAGGGGTGCAACTGACTAGCGCGGTATCACCATGGCGCTCAGACCTCGAGGGCTGATTCCGAGTGGAAGACACTGGATGTTGCCCATCGAGTTGCACGAGCGCACGCTGGGTGAGATACTGTAGCCTTTGTATCTGAAGATTGGGTGGGAGTTATTGAGCTAAGAGTGTTGCTTTTGCGATGGCGCCAATCAGCGTACGGTACTCGTGATAAGCAACTGCTGCAAAAGCGTTGTTGAGATCCCTTGGTTCACGGGCACGATTCTGCGCGTTGAGCCTGCGTTGAGCACGCTTGGCATTCTTTACCCGCCGGATTCTTTGGTGCTCCTCGTCTTCATCTTGGGGAGCATCAGCTGTGGGCTCGTCGGCTGAGACGTCTGCGAGTTGTTCGTTGTCGTACTAGGGGTCCAGCTCGTCATCCTCCGCGTTGTGAAGGGAGGCCATGCAGACTTGACGATCCGGCGAGTGGTTAGCCATAAGGCTGTACTCGAGTACCTCTGTGCTATTTTCTCCTTCGTCCGCAATGGGAGAGAGGGGTCTAGCCTCCTAGAAGGGTAGTTCCTGCGTGAAGGCCACAAGACGGGACTCGTAATTGAGTAGTTCGGAGGGTTCAAAGCCCTTCCAGTAGATGAAACTTCCTTGCGGTGTTGATGTGATGGTTAAACCCAGAAGGCTGCCCGAAAAAGAATCGGTGTGGCTGTCGGGTTGCGAGTGGTTTTAAGGGCGGGGGCCGCCCGACGAGCGGTGGCTCCCTCGTCTTCGAGTCCTTCTCGGGACCGGTTTGAAGGTGTAGTACTACGCGGGGAGTACTCTTCGTTGGAGTCCAAGTGGATGTCAAAAATGGGGGGCCACCAGCAAGCGGTGGTGCCCACATCCTTGATCTTGAGCAGTAGATCCAAATCCTCCTCCAAGTTGGAGAAGGATTTAGATCGTGTGGTCTTTTCAAATCGGTTTGAATCCGACCCGACTAGATTTGGTGCGTCACGAGTGGAAGTTGCGTTGAAAACGGATATCTTTTCGATCTGCTGGGCCAGATCGGGAAATGACAGATCATCGAGGTTGTCGATGAACTCATCGAGATCGCTGCTTAGAGTTGATGAAGAGGCCTCTGACTCCTTGGAGTTGGCTAGGTGGCTGTTGAAGCCATCCAAAACGTTGGCGACGCAGATCTTGGAGCCAAAGATGAAGGTTGTGTCCTCGTCGAGCATAGCGCTTGTGAAGTTGAAAGATGCCATCGAATTCTCTGGTGGATGCTCGATGAACACCCCTACGTAGCGCGCCAGCTGTCAGTATTTTACCGCCACGCTCACCGAGGGATACCCCCGAGGTGGTGAATTTGTAGGTAGGGTGTTGCCGAGATCAGGAACTCGAAGGTGCAAAGGAACACAAGATTTAGACAGGTTCGGGCCGCTAAGAGTGTAACACCCTACGTCCTGTGTGGTTTGTATTGACTTTGATGATGATTGTCCTCAAGGGGTTCTCTGCCCGCCCTTATATAGTCTACGGGGACAGATTTACATGGAAATCCTAGCCGGGTACAAGCCCAGGAGTCCTGCCCGAGTACTTCTCGGATAGTTTCTTACCGTGTCCGACTAGTTTCACTACTGTGCGAGTAATCCTACTACATTATAAGTAGTTACAACAGATGTAGTGCGTGGACCATATCCCATCCCATATCCTAAAAGAAGTGTGCCACATGGACAGTCCCATGTACCCAGATAGGGGGTTTCTCATCCCGTGAATTTTTGCTACAGGGCTCACACCCAGTGGGGGGGAAATCTTATCAGGTGAGTGAATGCCCCCTACCCCTACCCCTGCACCAACCAAATTCAAGCATGTGCTCCGTGATTTTAGGCTTATGGTAGCTCGGACAATCATATCATATATCTGGTTGGATCGAATAGGCTGTTGGTTACATGTGCAGGCGCTCTGGAATTTTTTACGTTGAATTTGTGATTGTAGGCTCGCTGCGGTTTTGTGATTTTTTTTAGGGGTGAATGTGTATCAGTTTAGGGGTGAATTTTTGCTATTGTAGGCTCACTGTGTGCATGTGCACTGAGTTTTTTAGGATGATATTTGTTATTGTAGGCTCACTGTGTATTTTTTAGCCCGCGCATGTGCTTTGTGATCTTAGGCTGAAATTCTGTTCATGTTGTCATGTTTTTTGCAGTTTAATCTAGTCATTCCGAACATGTCTAGTTATTTTGCTTTTTCTATTTTTTCACATAATTAAATCTGAACGTGTCTAGTTATTAGCTTTTTTTCTATTTTCAGACAATTAAATCTGAACATGTCTGGTTATTAGTTTTTATATTCAGATAATTAAATCTGAACATGTCTAGTTATTTTTCCCTGAGCATGTGTATATATACATGCTCACTTGTCTGAACATACTTTGCTCAAGCGCACATATTGTTCTGCTATCGATTATGTTAAGAGAACTAGACTTTTTCGGCATTGAGGGGGTACTTTTTTTTGTCATTTTTCTATGGATTACCTGTCTCCCACACAACACCACCAGCAGCACTACCGCCACCACCAGAACTAACTTCTTCATTTGTTAATGTGCAGTTTTTTTCTGAAACACACACCAATTACAATGCTAAGAGCACAGAAGCAGCACGCAGCCCGTGCGACATCATCTAATGCAGTATGTGTTTCCTCCCCCCCTTTTTTTCATGCAATAGCCCCAAGTTACAGTTAGGCCATAAATCTTTTTCAGCAGAGCAAATTCATGCATCTCATTAGGCAATTTCTGAGCTTCCACTGTATTTTTTTTGTCCAAATGTGTGCAGAACCTTAGAAACAGGGCATCCCCAGCTAGACTTGTCAAGCTATATAAATACATGTCTGAAGATCAGCGCAAGATGATTCATGAAGTCAAATTCGATGGTTGGCTGATGGTGGAGTGCTTTGATGCTGAATCATCAGAACTAGTTTTCCCTAGGAGGGGTAGGATTTCAGTGACATCAAAGTCTATGGCTGACATCCTAAACTTGCCAAACAAGGGCGATGAGGTGAAATACGAGCTTGATGTGGATGCGATCAACTTCATCCACAGCAAGTATGGGATTATTCAAGGGCAAGCACCCAAGATTGAAGAAATGATGGAAAGGGTCAAACAAAACAACCACGCAAATGAGGATTTCTTGAGGTCTTGGCTGAAGATAGCGGTGTCAACTTTTTTGTGTCCGCCCACCAGTTTGGGAATAAGCCCCAGATGTTACCTAGCACTAGTTGACCTTACGTGCGTGAAGAAGCTGAATTGGTGTCAATTTGTAGTTGACCAACTTAAGGATGCAGCTAGAAAAATAGACAAGAAAAATTCTGTGAGGGGCTGCTTCTTACTACTTGTTGTAAGTTCCCGTTCCTTTTTTTCTACTGTAATACCTTCTGCGTCTTTTACCTTTTTTTTGCTTTTTTTCCTGCATTTGCATCTCTTGCATTGTTTTTACCTTTTTTTCTTATATTTTTTTTTGCAGATCCTCTACGCAGATCCTCTAGCTGTTGGTAATGTTCAAATTCCAGCAACCCAGCCCAGGATTGCTGCATGGACAAGGAAACTTTTGGACTAGATTATCAAGCTTGATACAAATTGCAATGTATCTTTTGGTAAACTAAAGGTAATCGACTAATGCACATTCACTGCAGTAAAATTAGGTTATGTAGATGGCCTCACACAACTTTCTGGTGTTTCTCCATTTTTCCAGCTAAAATTACCAGGGAATTCGGTGGCCCAGGTTTTGGTTTCCCAGATGGATGATGTCAACAGATTTGTAGCATCAAAGGTGCCCCCACAGATGGCAATTGAGGTGTGTTTGTTCTTCCTTTAAAATAATTTAGGTTTCCTCCATAGGAAGTTTCATAGGATGTATCCATCAAATCAGTATGCAACAATGAATTTCACTTTTTAATGTCTTGCAGAAGAAGAGGAAAATTGCTTATGCTGTGAGCAAAGTTCTGAGTGGAGTGTCAGACTTGCTCGACACGTTCATACAAGACATGGCCGAGGCTGAAGACTCTCCCAGGCCGGACTTGGGAAGATCAAAGCGGAGGAAAACTGCAAAACAACATGAAAACGATGACGAAGAAGAAGACCACAAAGATTCAGACTACGCTGAAGATGAAGAAGAGTAGATTAGCAGCAGCGAGGATGGTTCAGACCAAGGATTTGAGAATGAAGATGATCATGAAGAAGAAGAAGAAAAAAAAGAACAACAACAAGAAGAAGAACAAGAAGACCTTATCTCCCTTAGTAGACGGTTAAAAAGGATGCAATCAGCCACAAGCCAAGCAGGCAGAGGGGAAACAGCACCTGCCACTGACAGCATTGGAGGTGAACCTACACGTCAAGAATTGGCGAGCACAGGACCTGAAGTTCAACCACCCATCAAGGCGGGCAATCTGATCAGCAGGCGCTCAAGATTAATGCTGCCAGACAAGCCAACTAATGCAGCGGAGCCCGATAAGGATGGTGGTTCAGATCAAGGTTGCACGGGGACAAAAAAACCTGCCAATGAAGCTAGTTCATCGAATGCAGTTCTTGGTATTGCCGAAGGGAGTTCATGGGATTTCCTCGCCCCTGACTGTGATATTATGAAGTTCATTGAAGAGCCCACACCACCTCAGAAAGGATCTAACACAAACGGCCATGAACCACCAGGTAACAAGTTCAATTTTTTTATTTTTCGCTGCCACCACATCTATTTTTTAATGCATTAGCAAGCAAGTTCATTAAATTTCACCATATGTCTAATCATTTTTCAATTCTCTTTTCTCTCAGGAGACCCGGGGTCTGCATGGTCATTGGATGGGCTAGATGATGCTGTATATGAAATTTTGAAAGCACAGGCTATTCAGATCAATGAACAAGCAAAGGCCAGGCATGGGGATGCCACAATATCAATGGCGCCAAGACAGAATCTAACATCAGCAAGTATTCAGGAGCAACAATTAGAGTTGCAGGAACACCTCAATCTATCGGGACAACATCTTATGCACCACCACAGGTGCCAAGGACAGATTCCAGCAACAGCAAACATTCAGGAGCATCAACAAAAGTTGCAGGAACACCGCTAGCTATTGGGACAACCTCCTATTTAGCAGCAACAGCGAAAGTTGCAGATTCCACTGCAGCAAGCTATCAGGAGCAACAGCAAAAGTTGCAGGAACACCGCAAGATGTCGGGACAAGCTCTCATGTAGCAGAACAGGTACCACAAGTTGGAGACTACTCCATCACACCAGAGTATGCACCTCCACCAAGAAGGGAGTTCAAGATGGCTGCTGCACTGCAATCTTCTTATGTTCAAGCTGCACGGAAGATTTCGTTCAATTGCAGCAGAGCTGTGACGAAGGTTTACGACGCAGTATGTATGTGCTCAGGAAGGTCGACGAGGTGTCGAGGTCCAAGAACAGGAAGTATGTATATCATGCCCGCCACTAGTACATATTTTTTTTTTACTGAAAATCAACACCTAGTTTTTCTGTGCGCTCACAAATTCTAAATTGTGTATGTGTTACTGTTTTTTGGTTTTGCAGTGTAGTCATACTCAACTATTTGTTCACCCACGCTACATTGGGACATTTAGTTGATTCAGTAAAACCAAGAGGAAAGCTAATCAACACCGTCGTGGAGATAGGCATTTATGTAATCAATGGCAAGAAGACAAGGGGTGCCACCAGATGGGTCATGCCGCTTCACATTACAGTGAGTTTTCGAGCAACCTTTTTACTTTTCTGTCCAATGACAACATTTTCTATCCTTTTTTTTCTCCGGTATCTTTTCATATGATCAAACCACATTGCAGACATTACTTCAAAGTCAACAAATTAAAGCACGTGCAGTCAAACATGCATTCACAAAAACCGAAACAATATGAACCACCGGCAACTGGTATGTTGCAAAGCCAAACTTTTTTTCTCTCTATCTATTTATCCTTCTAAGTTTTTTTTTCCAAAGCTCTTATCAGTTTTCTTTTGTGAAACAAAATACACAGGTATTGTTCCCTGTATTGCAGAAGCTCGTTCAGAACGACGAACACTCAGGGCATTACTTCCTGATTGTTGTAAATCTGCGGAATAACAGGTTCGAAATCCTTGACTCCATGAGGACATTGGAGAATGAAGCGCTGGCACAGTGCTCCGCCACTATCATCAACACAATCAAAAAGTTGTGGGAAACCCACTACGCTGAGACAAGCAAGCAAATAGAGGACTATGAAATTGTTCAAATTGGAGTTCCAAAACAAGCAAACAAGTAAGCAAAAAACTGTGTGTTTTTCAATGTATGCAAATCAGATGAAACTGCATCTTATTTTCCTAGTTTCCATATGCAGCTGCGACTGTGGGTTCCACATGTTGATGCATGCTCAACATTGAGATGGGCGTTTAGTTTGCAACTTTCAAGATATTTGCAACATGCGGAAGATCCTGACACACACGTGGCTCAATTTTGAAGAAAATGATGTAAACTGGGAGAGTATCTTGAATTTGGCATAGGTATGATTCTTTTTTGTCACGCAATCAAATCAATATAGTTTATTAGGCATCTCAAGTATATTCAACAAGCATTTTTTTTCCATGCCCATACTAGCATATTGTACTAAAGTAACTAAATCAGAGCTCAACCATCACAAGCAAATCAACATAGTACATAAAAGCATCTCAAGTGTATTTATGAAGCATTTTCTCATGAGCACAATAGCATTTTTTTTCTTTTCCATACTCAGCAATGGCACTTTGTATTGGTAAATTTTACTGTCATAAGACAGAATATATATGCTAAGAAAGCAGATAAATATAGCTTCTCTCACACACTGTCACTATCCCCTAAAGCTCCCCAAAGCATGGACACTCCCCAACTTTGAAACTTTCTCCCCCGCCTTTTCTGGACATCTTGCTGCATTATGTTCAGTGAACTTGCAAATGCTGCACTTGTTCTTCCAATTCGCTTCTGCGTTCATCCCTTTTTTTCAGTCTTTTTCCTTCTTATGGCCTTTCACTTTTGACCTCGGGGGGTTGCCCACAGGGTCTGATAATGCACCAGCACCGGGGTTGTTAGTAGGCCCAACACCGCCACCTGCAAAATAAAGTTTTGAATATGTGTCAGAACAATTTTGCATGTGACAAAGTCACTAACCAGCAGATTAATCTAGTGCATAGCACCAGGTTAGACAGATTATTCTTTCCACACATGGTTAGATATTAGGCAAAACATTTGTAGTTGCAATTGCGCCTTCGCTAGATGGAGCAGAATGCATATAAGTAGCAGGAGCTGAAACAACTAGCATATCTGCAGCACTTTCAGGTGTAACACTAGGCATACTGTCCCCTCTAGGAGGCTGAGCGTTTGCACGGACCCTCTGCCTGCTTGGTTTCTTCCTCTTCTTGATTTCATTTAGTCCAGAGCACATCATTTTGATATGACTGTCCATAAGATCATAAGTTTCCCTCGAAACACACCCTTCAGCAGCTAATCCTGCAAATGATGTTGACAGATTTGTGAATCATAGAGTCATCTTGTTGTTTAGGGGCATACCACGGGCAATAAAGTCGGCTTGCACATGTGTATTAGCATTACTATTCTCTTTCTCAGGGACCGATTCTTGTGTGCATGTTTTCAATATGAAACGGTTAGGTATTGTTTTCACACCCAGCCTAGTCATTATCTTCATAATGTGGCAGCATATCACACCATCTCAATCAAATTTGCTGCACTCACAGTAATAACTCCCCTCATCCTCAATCGCAGTCACGAGATATGTCCACTTGCCATAGCCATAAACAAATTTGTTGTTAGGCACGTATTGGAATTCCCCTTCAGGCTTGACATCATACTCAGCGGTCTTCTCAAATTCCTTTGAGAATCTGTAGAATAGGTTTTTAGTGTACATAGTAGATGCGTGTTTCTCAATAGGGTATTTAGACCACCTTCTTCTGTCTCTATCGTCAGTCCTGAAGTCTTGCACATCCTACGCAACCAAACATTTGCCTTGAATCTTCTGGTATTGCTTGACAAAGTGCAGAACAGACATGTTGGAGTTCACATATTTCTTTAGGACAGCATTGAACCCCTCACTCCTCTGTGTGGACTGCAAAAGGGGTAGAAACAGTGCATGTAGTATGCTGGCACAAAGCTGCTCCTAATTGCATACAAGCGCTAAAAATGGACATTGTCATGCAACCCATACTTGTTTATCATAGCAACCCAATTTTCTTCAAATTCTTGCGGTGTCACAGTGTGGTTCATGCATTCTTTGAAGTCCTCTTCCAGCTCTTCACCCCCCTCTAACACAGGCTCAATTGTACCACTGAACTTGTCCATAATGCGCCACCGACAATTCCGGTGGTTAGTATTAGGGAATAGATGAGCAATCGCACACCTCATAGCAGCATCTTGGTCGGTGATAATGCTCACAGGCGCTTTGCCTTTCATTGCCTCTAGAAATGTTTCAAATAACCAAGTGTAGCTAGGCGTTTTTTCATCCCTTAGGAAGGCACACCCTAACATGAATGATTGCCAATGCCTGTTGATCCCAATGAAAGGAGTAAAAGGCATATCATACATATTTGTCATGTAGGTTGCATCAAAAGACACATAATCATGGTATGACTCGATGTAAGCATGCCTAGCTGCACCATCAAACCAAAAGAGGCTCTCAACCCTGTGCTCGGCATCAAGTTTAATCTTATGAAAAATTCAACATCCTCATGTTCCAGTTCCCTAAAGTAGTCCAATGTCTTCTGCATGTCTTTGTATTTTTCTGTTCTTCGAATGTTGGAGCGGAAATTGCCAACATCCATCGCTTCATATGGAACTAGCTGCGCAGACTCATAGAACTCATTCATTAGTTGCATTATTCTCCCAGTACTTAAGTTGCAACCATGCAACAATGCAATAAAATCTTTCCCTTGCCTAGGAATGCCGTTGTGAGACCTCATGAACTTTTCCAGGGAAGGCTTCACTATAAGTTCATGGTTGTGATCCGGAGCAAAGAAAATCACATGCCATCTATCACCAATTAGCTTTACAACCATTCTTGCTTTGCAATTTGTATGATGCATCTTCTCCCTTTTCCTTCTCTTTCCACCATCCAACTTCTTCTTCTTCTTAACATCTTCATTGTCATTTTCTTCGTTGTTATTCTCAAGTTCAGAATCCCCCACCTCATAATTGATATCATCAGATTCAGCAGCTGACTTGCCTTCTTTCATCTTCCTTCCATGGCCTTCTTTGCTATAAACAAACAGAACCTTCCGCTGCTCCCTTGTTAAACCTGAGAGGCGTGAAGTCCCTGTATGAACTGAGAACCCAATCCGTTTTGCATAAGAGTTGTAGAACTCCCTCACCTCTTGTTTAGTGGAAATGTTTGCCCAGTGTATGGCACTGGAGGTGTTGACCAGATCTCTTCCACAATTTGTAAATCTTGGGTGTCATCAGCATTTGCCCGCACACCTTGGGTGGCTTCAGCTAGATTGTTGCCAACAACAGCTAAATAGATGCCGATAGGAACTGCAGCTTGATCTTGATTTGGAACATGCTCAATATCATGTACTGCCCCAGCCACCCCCCCCCCCACCAACTTCTGCCTTAGTGCAATAGGACGGATTTACATACGACTCATCAAGGAAATCATAATCAAATTCTGGTGGGAGCTCATTTAAATCCATTTTCTAATCTTTTTTGCAACTCTTCTCCTGCATAATAATTCAGCAGGTCACAGACCTGATTTAGATAGAAGAACAAAAACACTTTGTACATGCATCAAAAAGCAACTAAATGTGATTCAGCAGGCAATAATGTACAGTTAAACAGGCATATCGGTTATTTTTTGTTTTTTATGTATACTTTTTCCTAGTTTGTTCAGCAGCACAATCAATCTAATCAAGCATTTTTTTCTTTCTGCATGAATGAAGGCTCTACAACAGCGGATTCAAATCTGGTTCAACAAGAGTGGATTTCTACTACAGCATATATTGCACATTTGCATTTGAAGATCTGCTGTCTTTTTTTGCATTATGGGGGTGATGTGATTTCCCCCTATGGATCTTGGTTGTTGTTGGAAACCTAGGGGAATGGAAGTTGCAAACGTTTGCCGCATAGAAGACTTTTTTTATCTGTGTCACACACCTTATCTGTTGTGTTTCCCCATTTTTAGCTTCGGTGGCTCCTATTTGGCTGGTGGCTCCTATTTGGCTTCGTTGATCTGTGTATCGCAGAGGTTGCTCGCGTTGCCGCCCTTTTGTGTTGTTTCTCGGTGCGGCAGGATGAGGTGGTGGAAACTAGGTTGATATTTTGACAAAGCAATTCTAGCGGTGGCGGAGGAGAGGGGAGGCGGGATAGGGGGTTTCATGGGGCCCGCAGGATTGTGTTGCGCGACAAGCGCAAGTCGGCGCCAAAAAAATTGGTGGCCAGGAGGTTGAGACAGGGTTGCCGAAGAAAGCAAATTTAATATACTTTCCAAAAATGGATGGACCGTGCGGGGAGGTTAATTTACGGCCAATTTAACCGGATCCTATTAGGTTAAATGGAGCCAAAGCATTCTTTTTTGATAATTTAAAGCATTCTTTTTTATAAATATTCCATAGAGACAAAGCATTGAAATTGTCAAAGAAAAATGTTTGTGGATCTCACGTTTAAGTAATCGGGTTCTTTAAATTTTAGAGAGGGAAAGCGGGAAGTTTTTATGTTTAAAAAATTGTCTTCCACTAATATGAGAATTTTTGTAATTCCCTTTAATTTAGAAGGGCTTTCCACGACGGTTCCTAAGTGAAATGGAGGTGCCATGACCTTAGTAACATCTATATAGTCTAATGGCAACATGTTAATAAGAATTGAATTCTCTATAGCTTCTAAACACTTTAGCTTATAAAACTCTACAATTTGCTTGTATAAAGTTCACTATTTTTCTATGGGACTAGCTATTTGACATGCTCAGGAAGAAATAAGCCTCTCTTTCTCGAGTGATGCCTAGTAGCCATCCAATTTCTATCCAGCTCGCTAGACTTCTTCAACTTATATTATTCTTGCCTTCACTGCTCTCTCACAATAGTCCTCTTCATCGTATCGATCACTTCCACACTAACCACACTAAACCCATTTTCATCGAGTCTTGTGCCACTATGTCCACACCTATCTTTGTAATACTCCTAATTGCTAATACATAGAGCATGTTTGGATCAAGGGTTAATTTTTAGTTAGCTAAAAATTAGCTCTAGCCGATCCACATTGCGGGATACTAAAAATCAACCAACCCCAACTAAAATTTAGTCCATTAGCTCTCAAAACCCAGCTAATAGGGCTAATTTCTTTACACGGATAACAAAATACTGAAATACCCTCCCCAAATGTTATCCTCTCATAGGGCATACTTGGCACAAGGTATAAGCTACTTTTGTCATACTACAATTAAAATTTAGCCAAGGTATCTAAATAGGACAAGATGAATTTTAGCCCACTAAAATTTAGACGTCTAAACATTAGTTTTGACTAAACTCTAGTTCTAACCCATCCAGGCATGCTCATATATGTTAAGAAGATTACAAACAATTGTCGACTATGGTTCCTAAAGGCTTTGGCTTTCGAGGTTCCCTATGCAATATGTTTCTTTATCCTCCAATGTATACAAAACAACTAAGCAGTATTTCACTAAGAAGAAAATAGGTCTAAATGGGAAAAGACTAGAAGACTCGATCTTGGATGATAGGGGTATACACCCACACGGACAGACCTCTGTCTCCTCAACCCACCAACACAACACAACCGCGTGCCATGGATGCATACAAAAGTTCACATTCTTCTCAGAGAGTTAGTCATAATTTTATTCATGGTGTATATATACGACTCCAACTAAATCCAAGTACTCATCACCTAGGGACAAATTACATGCAACATTAGATCGTGCGCACCTCCGCTCTAAATTATAGGTCGTTTTGGCGAATCTAAATACATAAATTATGTATCTAGATATAGTGTATATCTAAGTCCATAGCGAAAGTTATATATCTAAATTCGTTAAAATGATCTACAATCTAAAATGGAGGAAGTAGATACCAGCGCTTCAGCGCTGAAGCGCTGTCATCAGCAAGCAACCATGCGTGGCCCCAACTCCTAAACTCTCATCATGTATAACGGCTGCAATTCAATCGAGCCTCAGCTGATGGGTCTACGACATGATGATGCAGGAGTAGTTGTCGGGGTCGACCAGCGCCGGCACGAGGTACTTCCTGCCGTTCCTGCCCACAACGTTGTACCCCGCACCAGTGACCGTGTCCAGCCTCACCGCGCCGGGGTACCCCGGATACGCGCCGCGGCCGTAGACACCCGGGCACGCGGCCGCCACCTCGACCGGTGCGCCAGGGTCGCCCTGGAAGAATCCGTGGCCGTACGGGTTGGTGACCGCGCCGGCTAGCATCGCCGCCAGATTGACGAGCATGCCGTCCACGCCGACGTCGCCGTTCGGCGCGCGCAGTGTCTCGCCGCCGCGGCCGCTGCGCCCGGGCGCGTGTCGCGCGCCGTAGGCCGCGCCCTCCGCGGGGTGGAACGGCCACGCGCACCGGCCGGGGCACTGCACGGCGGCGTTGCCCACCCAGACGTGCGCTGCGCCCCCCGGCGCGGAGGCCCCGTGCGCCCCGCACGCGCTGCTGCACTGCCCCTCGACGGCGACGTCGGCTGCCGTGAGCACGACGGCCACGCCCCCGGGCGCCACGCCGAGGCGCACCGCCAGCCGCTCAACCTGGAGCCTGGAGAGCGTCTTCCCAAGGGAGCACGCCTCGTCGTGCACCTGGCTGGCCAGCAGCACCCGCGGCGGGTCCCGGTCGGCCTTGCGCACGTACCGGTCCACGGTCTCCCACCATCGCGCCACCGACGGCGCCGGGGCGGGGCCCGGCGCGCCGAACCAGTGGTGCTGCGGCTGGCGCCCGCGCGGGGAGAGGGAGAGCAGAAAGTCGGCCACGATGGCCTTCTGGTGCGGCGAGAAGGCGCCGTAGTAGAGGACGGAGACCGGCACGGCGCCGTCGAGCACCGCGCCGGCGTGGTAGATCATGACGGGCGGCGGCAGGTGGTACAGGGAGGAATGGCACGGGCGCGCGAAGGCGATCACCAGCAGGGCGAGGAGGAGGCGGCAGCCGGCGCCGAACGACCCTGGGTTCTCCATGGCCGAACAGTATGCGACCGTTAAGCTTAAGCAGGGGTTGCAATGCAGCGACAATATATATGTATATATAGGGTGGGTGTGGATTATTGCATTGGTGACGTGCTGGGTATCGTTGTTGCTTGCTCGAGCCGTCGAGCGGGGCGAGCCGAGCAGGCAAGGCAAGGCATGCATGGAAAGGAATGGATACCCGGCGTGCGTGCGGTGCACCGTTGCAAAACACCCGCAGGTTGATGGGGATTGCTTGGAAGGCAGGCTAGGCGAGACACCTATTAGTTAGATTGTGCATGGAAACGTATATGCTTCTTTGCTTCGTGGTGAGATTTGGGGTTTAATTCCTGGTGCCTTCGGGCATATTTGTGGCGCTTTTGTTTTCCAAACGATGAATTCATCAATTGATCTTCAGCCCACATCGCAAGTGATAACAGCCCGAGGCCCATGGAGCATGCTTTAATAAATTGTTAAATCAAAAGGAGCACACAAACCGACCTTAGCTCAGTTGGTAGAGCGGAGGACTGTAGTTGTTGCAGATAAATCCTTAGGTCGCTGGTTCGAATCCGGCAGGTCGGAAGTTTATTTTTGCTTTTTTTTTCTCACTGCATCTTCACTAATCATGTATGCTGCTCGATATCTTGTCTCCTCTGTTGGGGCTTCAACTTTTTGGCAGAAAATTAACGAGAAGGCTAATCAATTAAATAGGATAGGAAACGTTGATATCAACCTTTGATCTTCAGTACTTCATCATCCGAGAATTTGGGCAACGTCATCTTAAATTGCACTTTTGCATCTACAAACAATCCATCAAGCCCGTAGTAATCTAACCAAAATCTCTCAATCTCCCTCTGTCTAAAGAGTATGTACTTCAATTGTTCCATCGCAGTTCTCTGAGATCCGGGCAGGCAGGCATGACCAAAATGTCACACGCTGGAGATGGAATTCATAGCGTTTGCCTCCGATCGGTTTCATTTCACCTCCTCCAATCCTCGTCCTGCCTCAGCCGTGGTGCCTTCCCTTAGACCTGCTCCTCACGCTGCCGTCCCCACCGCCGCTACGGCCCCTCGTCAGCGACGACGACCGGGGGCTCTGGGTGAGCCGCCGCGACGCCCTCTTCCGCAGGCTCCGGCTGCCGGAGCCCGACCCGCCGAGCGCGGCGCGCGCGACGCTGTCCGTGGCCACCTCCCGCGCGCTGCGCTGCGGCTTCACAGGCTGCTTGTTCAGGTAGGCCAGGTTCGGGAGGAGGCCCGTCACGGTCCGGCGCAGCGCGTCGTCGCCGACGTTGGCCTGCACCGGGTTGCCCACCAGGTTGAGTGCCAGGAGGGAGTGGTAGTTGGCCACCAGCTGGCCCAGCGCCTTGGCCGTCGTGATCTTGTTGAAGCTCAGGTCCAGCACCGCCAGCTTCAGCAGCCGGTGGAGGCCCTCCACGTCGCTGATCTTGTTGCCAGCCAGGTACAGCTCCCGGATCGCCGTGCAGTTCGACAGCCCTGCAGAAAAATCCAATGAGAAAAACAATCCAACAATTGTGCTTCTGAACATCATGTTTGCAAGCTCTGTATGGCTCCAGCCTCCAGCAAGGACCTGCTCTGATTGAATTCGTTCTGCAACCATTTCCAAGGACCTGCTCCCAAGTCCTAATTGATTCTGAAAATCATGTGATCGGACAAGCTAAGCTAAGATGGTATCATGAGCGATCAGAGTACCAGCTCAGACATGCAAATGCATATACGGACATCAAGATACAGGGGTCAGCAAAATGCCAGGGTTTTCCTCATCTCAGCTGTAATGGTCCCAGCTCCCAGGTCCCTACAACGGTGTCCACTGACCGCTGGCAGAAAAGATATGAAACAGATACCACAATGTGGGATGTCTCGTTCAATGATTCTGATCCAAATCGACTTGTCGGCTAGATGCCATCATGCATGTGTGCAATGGATAACAGACCCTGGTCTCTGTCAGTTACTACAGACATGGAGCAGTAACCTGAACTCTGAAATTTTGGAAAGACTAGTGGCAGTTCAGAACAGGCGTGCTTACCGTGCCCGATGCGCGAAATCCGGTTGTAGCTGAGATTCAGCACGCGCAGCTTCGTCAGCTCCCGGAGCCCCTCGATGTTTGCAATCTTGTTCCTCGATAGATCGAGCGAGTGCAGGCCCTTCGGCAGCGATCCTGGGGAGATGTGAACTGAAAGAGAAACACAGATTCAGCACTTGTCCGGCAAAAGAAACTATATAGTTATTACAGAAAGTACTACTCGTACTACTGTTAATATTGTCCTAGTCCTAGCTAGATTTTGTTGGCTGTCAGTGCTTACCGATGAAGTTGCTGGAGAGGTTGACGGCTCGGAGGCTCGAGAACGGCGCGATCATCGGCACGACCTTGAGCCCCATCCCAGATATGTGCGCCACCGACGAGAAGGCGTTCAGGGACTGTACGATGGTGTTGGCCTGGACGACCTCGTCGGCCGCCGCGCAACGCTTGGACTTGCCGTGGTTCTTCCCTGAAGATGACTCCACCAGCTCGACGGGACGCGGGCGCGCCGCGCACTCGCCGTGCTCATCGTCGTCATCCATGTTGCCCACTCCATCATAGTTTTCGTCCACCTCGGCGATGCGGAACGGAGGCTCGTTCTCGATGCTGCACACCCAGGCGCTGACGCGGTCGTGGAGGGAGTTCTCGGCGCAGAAGGCGACCCACTGGTTCGACGCAGACGGCGAGTCGTCAACCATGATCTTCTTGTTCTTGCGGTCTGCGGCCGGGCCCTCCTCGAGCGTGTCCGAGGTGTATCCTCCGTGGCGACCCGGAGAGCACGCCTCGACCGGGCGCGCCGACCCCGGTCGGTGCAGGTTGCGGTGGCTCCAGAGGAAGAGCCGCCACCAGAGCTTCCGGCTACGCGAGGGCAGCACCTGGCTCGACGACCGCTTCTTGAGCATGACGCGGTCGGCAGTGTGCGACGTCTTGACCGATGCCGGGCTCGCCTCCGGCGCCCCGTGCGGAGTTGCCGACGTGTCCAGGGCGAGGCCACCGATCAGATCCCCCAGATCGCCGTAGGAGCGCGACCGCGCCGGCATCTCCAGCGCTTCGCGTGGGCCGGGCCGCTTGGTCTCGATGTTGGAGCAAGACCGCTTCAGCTTGGGCGACGGCTCCGCCTCCGCGTCGCCCGCGATCACCGCGGCGTTCGCTGCCGTGTCGGTGGCTCGCTTCTCCACGCCGTCGCCGTCTGACTTGTTGGGCACGTGGAAGTCGAATTCAAAATCTGACAGATCGCCCCCCTTAACCGACGCCTTGGCGGCGACGAATTGATCACCTCCTTCGTGGGACGCCACGGGGACCATATCCGCGGCGGCGGCGAACTCGACGTCGCGCGGCGCGACCTTGTTCTCGAATTCCCCGCCGCCGGGAGCAACTGGGGCATCGATGAACTCGACCGGCTTCACCTTGGGGCACTCGTTGCCGCTGACCTTGGCGGCGGCGACCTTGTGGTTCTTCTTCTTCCTGCCGGCGGCGAGCAGAGTGGGGAAGCAGCTCATCTTGGCCATCCCTTGTTGCGCACGTCTGCTGGCGTTCAAGGACGGAATCAGCAACAGCACTTAGCCGTTATCTACGGGAGACGCCCTCCGCAGCAGCGACGCGGCGATCGCGAGGACGACGACGGCGAAGCCGGAAGAGGGCAAATTCGCATGCTCCTCGCTCAAGCTGCGAGGCGGCGGTGGAACGGGGAAGGCCAGAGTGAACGGGGGAGAGCCGGAGGCGCTTGAAGCCGGAGAGGTGCCGTCTTGGCAGCTAGCCCTGCATCAATCAATCAATCAACGACTCGTCAAGAACCAATTGGTTGGGAATCCTTCATCGAAATTAAGAAAAAGAAGAACTGCAGCTAATACAGGCACACACAGCGATCAACCACCATGCCCAGCAACTGATCTCGATCCGTGAGGCAAGGAGAGGCAGTGCGGAGAAGAAGGCTCTGTTTCTTGGTAGGCTGCTATACGATGTGGTATCCTAACAGACGCGCACGACGAGTTCAAAGCAGGCCCAACCTTTGGTCGGAGTCGTTGCCAATAATGGAGCCACGCAAATAAGCGACAATTCTGGAGCATTCATGCAACAAATTCAATTAAAGTATTCCTCCACGAATCGAGCTGTCAAGGGATCGCGAAACGCTGCGAATGATTGAACGGAATGGGACAGCCGTGAAGTTTCAGGCCAAAATTATCGTGGTAAACTAGTGAGCGCATGAACAACAAGTGAGGGGGAGAGGGAGGGAGAGGAATGGTTTGGTCTGCCTTGTGATTGGACCTGTGGGTAAAACTCCAAGGAAAAGATCATCAGACTCTTATAGGGAGGAACTGATCTTGGTTTCCTCTCCGGTAACTAACTGGCAGCTGACAAATTCAGAATCACACTGAAACGGATGGACAGGGAAACACCAACAAGAGACGGAGGCAAACCAACAGTCAAGGCTTGGACCCTCTTCTTCCCCTAGCACTACTGATCCAGAATTCAGAACCATAAGAAGAAGAGAATCATAAATCAAAATCATAGCTACAAAAATTCAGAAAAGAAAAAAAGAAGAAGACGAACCCAATCCAGAGCAACAGGGTTCATGAATTTACCGCGAGATGGAAGATTGTTTCCAAGAACTCGATAACGACGGCCAAGAACGTTGTCAGGGCCTGCTTAGAATGACTTGTGGGGGGGGGGGGGGGGGGGGGGGGTTGCTTTATTGATTTTCAGATTCTAGTTCGAGTTGGAACCAAGTCCTAAGGATTTGAATTCACAACCCCCCTTCTCCAAACAGGCCCCAACGGGGGCCACACAGGTACGCGCAGGCACAGACGAGATCGCCAAACAGGGAGAAAACATTTATGCACGACGAAGACGAAGCTCAGGCGCCCACGATGGAAACAGAGCAAAACTAGGTCGCAGACAGCGAGGCCTTACCTTCGCTTCGCCTGGCAGCTTCGGAGGGGAGCGAGAGGGTCGAGGGTCCACCTGTTTGGTTCGTTACGGGGCGCCGGTGGATCGAGTTGCTCTTGCGGCTAAAGATGGGTGGGAGGCTCGAGGCAGGGAGGGAAGGCCGGGGAGGGGGTGGCGCGGGGGGACTGGAAGGCGAGGGCGAGACGAGGTGGTAGAAATAGAGGGAGGGAGCAGATCAGAGCAGAGCACGCGGTGGCCACACGGCGACGGTAGATTCGGACGTCACTCCCACTTGGGGCCGGTGAGAACTGAGGAGAGCTAGGGAATACGGTCACCTTCTGTGTATTTTCAGTTTTTTTTGTACCTCATCTTTTTTTTCTTGTTTGAAATTCCTTTTATTTGTCTTTTGGGAATTGTTTTGTTCGGTTTTCGGAGCTTAGGTAGTTGAATCCAATACGGTGCTGGTTTTGCTGGAATTGTGTAGGCTGGAGCCTTTTCGGTGGCTGCTACTACATATAGGAATAAGGTGGTTTAGTGGCATATTTTCTGTGAAGGGATAAATTTTATTCAGTTTATGCATGGAGACTTTTTTTGAGATGGGCCGTTCCTGCCAAATTTAAATTTTCACTTGAAGAACTTCAATCGATGTAGAAACAAATGGTCATCAATATCTACGCTCCAGACAACTTTTTTCTTTACGCTTTCGTAGCTCCCGAGAGAAAATGACTTCTTTGGAATTATGTTAAAAACGATCTGGGAACTAAAATACCATGGATCTTCAAGGGACTTTGACTTCCTTGGAGTTAGAATTACCTCACAGTTGGTGGAAAGATCATGGATCCTTTTACACTCTTTTTGCGAAATTTTCAATGGATCCATATGTTGAAGCAGAGATGGTGGACACAATTACACATCATATGCACTGTTAACAAAGTGTAATCATGTCGCCCGAATAAAATTCTAAGCTTATTGCACCAAGAAAATAATCAAAGACCTTTTTCCAGGACAACAGATATCGGTCGTGATACAGTTTTTTTTCTTTCTATTACTTTTGCAGGACAATGCATATGCACATCTATAATTCATCTTCTTCTTAAGTTTTTTTTTATAGACCGGCCAGTACATATGCAGTTAGGGGTGGTAAAGTGTTTTAAATTTTAGTCTAGATAATCTAAGGGCCGGGCTAATCTTATATAATTTTGAGCTAAAAATATATAAGGATCAAATTGGATTGTAAAGAGAGCACTAAGGCCATGATCCATTACCATATGCATGCAGTACCGTTTATGCTCAACTCAACATTTAGAATAATGTGTGTAATTTGCACCTAAGTATTGATTTAACCAAGGATCTGATTTTATTTGACACACATTTCATCTCTATAACAATATTTCAATAAATCAAGCCATGAAGCAGCAAGCAAGATATATCCATTGTCCATTTTCAGATATGCAGGTATGAAGACGGGCACCTTTTAATATTTTCCCACACGCTTGTGTGTCTCATCAAGCTTAGATTAGTACCTAGATATGTGAAATCAGATGCCAAAAAGTGAAGTATGCAGGTCAAAAGGCTCTGGGACGAGACAGCGGAAGCCTGACCAGTGCCACCTGATCTGGGGTTGGCAGTGGTTGGGAGACGATTCAGGGAACGGGAATGTACTTCAGGTTCTCCATTCGCGCACTAACACGGGGAATGGGATGCCATCTCACCATCTCATGTGCGAGGGGTGGGCCCACCGCTCCTCCTGAACCACACATTCGTAATCTTGGGTTAAGTATGTAGATGCTACCTGTGACAGTCGAGTCGATTTCTAGCTTGCAAATTAATAAGCAAAGGTTTAACTGAGCTGAGTACAATGGTTTTAGTATATTATCACTCGTTTGTGTTCAAGCGAGAGTGACACAGAAAGGAACTTGTTTTTATTTGGGCATATACATGTGTCAGACATATAATCTATTTTACATGAGCTGACTAGCTTGTAATAAATGTCATATATTTAAAAGTAGTAGGAATATAATCTTTAGACCCGGTTTTTGAGTATACGTGTTTTACAGTTACTTAAAGGGAGAATGGGACTACACATTCCTTTTCTGTCATGTTCCAGAATTTGGAACAAGAAATTAAACAAGGAGTTACTAGCTGTCATCTATCTACGCCGATTTACCTCGAGAACGCATCCAGTGTTACCACCTTGTTTGGTGTTATCGTCTTATTAAACACGAGCATATGAACCGGTGCATTAAAAATTCATCCAAGAATATAAGGCCGCGTTGGTAGCGCTCTAGACGCGCACCGCTCTGCTCCGCTCCTCGCTCCTTGCTGCTCCCGATTCTGCAGCTCTTGCCCTCCCAAATAAACGTTTGATGATGCTTCTTGTAGCTCCCGCTCCACACGCCGCCGCCGCTCTTCCAGACAGCGGCGGGGAATTGATCTCCAGCGATGCGAATGGAACTCCAGCAGTGCAAATCGACCTCCGCAAACTAGGGAGAAGGGTGGCGTGGGCGGAGAGCTCCGGCATGGTCTCGTTGACTTGGGCGGGGAGAAGGACGGCGTGGATGGAGAGCTCTACCACGGCCTTGTTGACTTGGGCAGGGAGAAGGGCGGAGAGCTCCGACTGGCCTTGTTGACTTGGGCGGGGAGAATGACAGCGCGGGAGGAGAGCTTCGGCATGGCCTCGTCGAGGGAGATGGGCGGCGCGAGTGGAGAGCTCCGGCTGCCCTCGTCGATTTGGCCGGGGAGAAGAGTGGCGCGGGCGGAGAACTCCGACTCGGCCTTCCTCTACTTGGGCGCGAAGAGAGCGGCGGCCGGAGAAGATGGATATGCATGCGTCGGGCACGAACGGTGAATCTGCAGTGGAGCGGGGGGAGCAGGTTTTTTTTCACTACCCACGTGACATGAAATCAGTTGAATTGATTGTGCCCGATTCGTAGGCGGAGGTATCGCTGTTTCTCCCGTTTGGTAGTGCTCCGCAGAATCTTGCACGGAGCGGAGCGGAGGGAGCGCTGCCAAACGGGAATTTATAGAGCACGCAAGCATCTATTATCTAAAGTTTAAGCTTGATAAAAAAACTTGAGCAAGGATCGGAAAAAAAAAAGAAACTAGCACTTGAATACGTGTGTAGATGTGGGAATGGATCTTGAAAATTCAAAATCCAATTGGACATTTTCCTTCAGTACTTTCTTGGGCTGGACTGCATTTGGAAGTGGATATCCACACGCTACAAGTCCAAACGTATTATGGACTTTGGATTACGTATGGATAAAAAACCTCGATGTCCAAGCATGTATTGGACTGCGCAGCTGCGAATTCAATCCCCCGGCGATGGCGGCGCTCCGGTCGTGATTGGTGGCCGAACGGGCTGAGCTGCATGTGGAGTTGGCACTACTAGAAAAAAGACTTATACTCTTTAGTACCAACCGTACAAAGTTAAGATTAAAAGATTTGATCTTTGTCACGGGTAAAACATGCGGCAGTAAAGGGAACTTTTAGTACCGGATGGAGTTTATGCCAAAAAGTCTCGATCTTCTTCATAAGTTACGCAATTTTTTCACGCAAAATACGCGCGCGTGCGGTGCGAGGAGATCTCTTGCCTCGCGCGATACTTTCATACCATCTCATCTACACAGCACTTGTAATTAAAAAAGAAATGCTTTTAACCCGCGAAGAACCCTTTAGTACTAAGTGGTAACACCAACTGGTACTGGATGATGTTAAGGACCTATACTAGTATGGCTGGAGCCTTAGTATCGGTGGTAACACCAGCCGGTACTAATGTAAACTTTTTAATACCGGGTGGTTACCGGATCTAGTATAGGTCCCATAGCTTTTTCATAGCTTTTTAATACTGGTACTTATCATAGCTTTTTCTCTTACTAGTGTGGGATCCCACTGCTCTGGCACCCTCACGATTGGGCTAGAGCTCAACATCGCCGGCATTGCCCACACGGCAGCCATTGGAGTCATGCTCCTCGGCGGACCCTACACTTGCTTGCCCCAATCCTTAAATCCTTAACATCGGCAGGTATGGGCGTATCAGTATATGGCGGTAACCGTCCGTGCAGCCGCCGGCGAGGGCGAGCTTCCCTCCTCGTTGAGCCACCCGCCCACCGTACCGGACGACGCGACCTCAAAATCGACGACCTTGGCGGCATGATCTCAAAATCGAACACCTTGGACGGGTGTTCGAGCTTGCCAACGATGGACCTTGCAATGAACCACCGCCCTATGTCTCGCCTCCACCATTGCACCTTGCACTTCGTCAGTGTCTGCAACGACGAGCAGACCCAGGCTGGTGTTCACGTGCATATGCGATGCCTGAATGAGTGCGTTCATTTCTCGTTTGATATAAAAGCTCTTAATGCTCTTTGTTTTTTCGAAACACAGGCTCAGGCTGGTGTTCACGTGCATCCTATAAATACACGCACACCATCCATATAAACACATTCGAGAGACTGTTAATTGTGTAATTTTGATGGATCTTGAACTTTGAGAGAATGGATTGGATTGGATTGAGTTTTCTCATATCTAAATTGGCCAGGATTGGACGTGAACTTCATATATAGATGTAGATCTTCCTTGTATTTCTCTGATTTGGATATAGATTTTAATCCATTCCCACGTGTACGTGCACGCATCAACTAAGGATTTTGGCACGGGAGCTGCGTCTCATCTATTTTTGAGGACGAGCACGTCCCATATCTTAAAGGTACTATGTCGGAACCAAACACTAGAAGAACCGGAATGAACGTTTCTATCCTAACACATCCCTGGAACCAAACGCTACTTACCAACCAACATCCATAGATGTATAGGAAGAAGAGGTCAATGAATTTTCTAATATAGAATCTGTGATCATCAGTCCTAATCGAGCAAGCGAGCAAGAAATCTATGCAAAGAAGAGGACACGTCAAACTCTGTACCGCAGAGCAGCATCAGCAGTCATCATGGACCCAGACAAGATACACACCAGCAAAGCCGTACAATACGTGTCCCATTCCGGTTGCTGCTTTGCGCGAAACACATGGAACACCAAACCAACTTTGCCATTCGTTCACTCATTCATTCGTGCGATTGCGAGAGGTCGCTATATGCTGGACGTCCAACAAAGATCAGGTCGCCTGTGGTTTTGGGATACAGGGATGGGATCTGTGATTCGGTAAAAATGTCACACGTTAATTGGCTTTGTTTCGAGACACTTCTGATTTAAATATCAGCTTTCTTCATAAAATCTCCTTTGTTGAAATAAAACGTTCCCAAAGTTTCTAAAATACTCCTGCTCCCTCCGTCCCATAAAGAGTGCAATTCTAGTTTTTTCAGAAAGATTAGTGGTGGCGTGAAAAGACTTCCATATCCTCATTTATTTATCATATGCGGTTAGTTTATATGCAAATTAAATCTGATCACTTCATTAGATAGGTAGTTAAGATCCAATCTCTAGAATTGTATTTTTATGAGATTTTTTTTCAAATGAGAAATTACACTTTTTATTGGACGGAGAGAGTAGGTCGGATGGAGCTCATTTTCTTACCTTTTCTCCTCTCCTCCGCCATGTTTCTAAATCCTACTATTGCATGAATATAGTTTTTATTCTCTCTTTCTCTGTCATCAAAATCCGATGTATCACTAGTTTGCTACAAATTACCTCTCTGTGACATAGAAGCATCCAATTTGATTACCCTCAATAACACAGGGAAGTCGAACACAGGCGTGGTTGATGCTACTCAGATGCTCTAACCACTAGATTAGAGGCCCTTTTGCTTTTTTTTTGTTGCCACTTTTCCTTTTTTTCTTCACACTCATCTGCTCCATTGCTCCTGTCTATTTAAAACAAATTTACTCCCTCTCCTTCATATTTCTGATATGTTTTCTTAAGAAAATCTTCTTGGTACTTTTAAAGAATTCTTTAAAACTTGTATGAAGAAGTTACTATAATTATTTCTTTCAAGGGGCTGTTTTTAAAAATAATTTTTCTAGAAAAAGATTTTTAAAAATTATTTGCAGGCTATTAGAAATTCTGCATGAAAAATTACCTACTTTTTGTGAAATAAACTTCTCAAAAATAGAAGGCTACGAATAAAAAAATTATAGGAACGTGAAGTTAACCAGATGTAAAATTCGGGGTTATGGGACTGCGC
This sequence comes from Panicum hallii, assembly GCF_002211085.1. Taxonomy (NCBI): domain Eukaryota; kingdom Viridiplantae; phylum Streptophyta; class Magnoliopsida; order Poales; family Poaceae; genus Panicum; species Panicum hallii. The sequence goes on along the minus strand of NC_038050.1, from coordinate 22,272,069 downwards.
ACATGGCGTACATATCTATGATAAGGGACGGGACATGGCTCATACCATACACTAGTTGTAACTACTCGTACAGAGTAGGACTAGTCGAAACAGAAGGAAAGTACCCGAGTAGCACTCGGGTAGGACTCCTAAGCTCGTATTTGGCTAGGATTTCCATGTAACCATATCCCCCATACTATATAAGGGCGGGGAGGGACCCCCTCCAAACCAATCCACATCTAAGGCAATACAAACCACCACACAGGACGTAGAGTATTATGCATACTGCAGCCAAAATCTGTCTAAAGTTTCGTGTTCCTTGCACCTTCCTGATCTCAGCGATATCCTACCTACAATCTATCACCTCGGAGGTCTCCCTTGGTGGCCTTGAAGGTTAAACACCGACAGCTGGCGCGCCAGGTAGGGGTATTCATCAAGCATCCACCAGCAAACTCGATGACATCTTTCTACTTCATCAGCGATGTGCACGAGGAGGGCACAACTTTCATCTTTAGCTCCTGAATCTGCATCGCCACTAGCTCGGGTGGCTTCAGCATTCATCTAGTCAACACCAGAGAACCGGAGGCATCTGCAGCAACCCTGCGCAGCCGTCTCAACGAGTTTGTCAACAATCTTGACGAGATGCTGCTCCGTGACCTAGCTAGGGAGATCGAGGAGGAGTCCATTTTTGACATGATTTCGACTCATGCTGCACCTGGGCTTCTCAGGTCAAATTCAATCCGATCTAGGGAGAGGCGTACCTGACTCAAGTTCGGGCTACACAACACGGCTTCTGTCCTAGGAGTCCATGCAATTTGTGTCCCTCTGCGATCTGGAGGAGGATTTGGATTGCTTACTCAAGATCGGAGAAGGGGGAGCCACCGCTTGTTAGGAGGCCCCCGTCTTCGACAAGTCGTTGGACTCGGATGACGACTCCGAACCCTTATTGGGAAGTCATCTAGGCCTGATTATAACTTCAACGCCGCAAGGCCAGTTCGTGTACTCGAAGGGCATGGAGCCCTCTGAGCTACTCGAATACGACTCCTGCCTTGTGAACTTCACACAAGAACTACCTTTCCAAGAAGGCAAGTCCCTCTCTCCCATCGCTGAGGAGGGAGAAGACATCATCGACTCGAGATGCTGCGAGCGCGGTGGTGATCTCCTCGACATCGATGATAGTGATCGCTTCCCAGCATTCACTCGCAACATCACCATCCGTGATCAGCTAAAGGAGTTCAAACCAGTCGGCATCACCAAGTACGATGGCAAGCAAGACCCACGATAGTGGATTAGTTGCTGCTCCACTACCATTGAAGTGTCAGGCGGCTCCAGCACCACCAAGGTCATCTATTTCCCGATGGCATTGGAGTCCACACCACTCACCTGGCTTGAAAGCCTCAAGGAAGACTCCATCAACTCCTGGGAGGATCTGAAGAAGGTCTTCATCGACAACTTCCAGGGCTCCATGCTCTAAGAAGGTGCTCGTCATGAGTTGTCTCAGGTCAAGCAGAAGGAAAATGAGACCTTGAGGTCATACACCCGCGGCTTCTTCGAGATGCGCGCCATCATTGCCATCATCACCGACGAGGTTGTTATCCACTATCTCCAGAACGACCTTGCCTCAAATAACATCTACTGCGACTTCAGCCGCAACCACCCCAAGACTGTCATTTAGCTTCATGACACAATGCAGCAATGGGCCGACCAGGAGGATGAGGAGAATGAGCGCTTCCCCAAGCATAACAACGACAAGCGCAATAGCAAACATTGCTTCGATAAAGGCTAGCGGAACTACTCAGGATCTTCTCGAAAGCGCAAGCCACACGATAAAGTTGTGGCTATTGAGCGTAACCCGCACGGAAAGAAGTCGGGGAACCTGTTGGACCAGTACGAGAAGATCCTGCACAAGCAATGCCCAATGCACCTGAAGTCCAAGCACACACTCTTCCAGTGTGGCAGGGGGGGGGAGAAGGAGGACGACGAGGGAGACAAGTCGGGGGCACAAGGTTTCCAGGAACCCAGAAACGTCATCAACGTCATCTTCGGTGGTGATAGTGGCTTCCCCACCAAGCGCGCGCAGAAGCTTACTCTGCGCGAGATCCTATCTGTCGAGCCAGCCATACAGTGGCCTCTAAGATACAATGAGGTCTCGATCTCTTTCTCCCAAGAGGATCAGTGGACCAGTTTCTCCAAGCCAGGAAAGTTCCCACTTGTTCTGGATCCTGTAGTGGCGGGCTCACAGCTCACCCATGTACTCATCGACGGTGGGAGCGGCCGCAACCTGCTTTTTGTGAGTACATTGAAGAAGACGGGGCTGAACATATCAAAGATGCTCACCCCCAGCAAGGCTCTTTTCTGTGGCATCGTTCCAATGAATGTGGCTACACCAATTAGCTCGGTGACCCTGCCAGTTACCTTAGGACAAAAGAAAACTACCGTACGGAGTACATCAAGTTCGAGGTGGCAGACTTTGAGTCATCGTACCACGCCATCCTTGGCAAGCCTGCTTTGGTCAAATTCATGGCCGTACCCCATTGCGTCTACTTGCTCTTCAAGATGCCAGGCAAGACAGGGGTGCTTACCTTTCGTGGCGACTTGAAAAAGTCATATGACTGCGACCAAGAGGCAATTGAATATGCCTCGACTACTTGTGTGCCACAACCTTTAGTTGAAGTCTTCGCGGCCGAGCAGCAACTCTCTCAGTCAGAGATGGAGATTCCAACTGTACATCAGCAAAGGAAGCTAAGCCAGCCCATGGTGAAACCTAACACCAGCGAAGTTTCCCTAAGACCATCCAACTGTAGGAGGGCAACCCATCCAAGACGACCCTAATCAGTGCAGGGCTGGACGACAAATAAGAAGGCGCACTCATTGACTTACTTAGGGCTAACGGAGACATATTTGTGTGGAAACCAGCGGATATGCTAGAGGTGCCAAAGGAGTTGATCGAGCATTGCCTAAAAGTCGATCCAAAAGCCACCCCAAAGAAGCAATGACTACGTCGGTTCGCTCCAGACAAGAGGGAGGCCATCAAGAAGGAATTGGCAAAACTACTTGCGGCAGGTTTCATTAAAGAAGTTTACCACCTAGAGTGGCTAGATAACCATGTACTTGTTTTGAAAAAGAACAATAATGAATGGAGAATGTGTATGGATTATACTGATTTCAACAGGCACTGCCCGAAGGATCCTTCTGCACCCCCACGCATCAACCAAGTCATCGGTTCCACGGCTGGCTGCATCCTGCTCTCTTTTCTTGATTGCTACTCGGGCTACCATCAAATTGCCCTCAAGGAAGAAAACCAGATCAAGACGGCGTTCATCACCCCATTCGGAGCATATGCCTACACGACTGTGTTGTTCGGGTTAAAGAACGCAGGAGCCACATACTAGTGAGCCATCCAGCAATGCCTCGCCGACCAGCTACACTGCAATGTTGAAGCCTACGTGGATGACATGGTCATCAAGACCAGAACCCACGATGAGTTCATCTCCGACCTCGAGGAAACCTTCAACAGCTTGAGCAGATTCCTGTGGAAGCTCAACTCGACTAAGTGCGTCTTCGGCATACCACAAGGGAAACTACTCATCATCAGTCAGCGAGGAATCAAAGCTAACCTAGAAAAATTACCGCTATCACCGACATGGGGGCTCCACAGACGATCAAGGATGCCCAGAAGCTCACAGGGTGCATGGCGGCCCTCAACAGATTCATCTCATGACTTGGGGAACGGGGACTACCCTTCTTCAAGCTTCTGAAGTGGCAAGTGGATAGAGGAGGCGGAACGAGCGCTAGAAGACCTCAAGCATCACCTCCAGTCACCCCCAATCCTCACGGCTCCATTACTAGATGAGAATCTGAGGAAGGCCATTACTAGATGAGAATCGGAGGAATCACCGTGACTACTCACATCATCAGCACGGCCATCATGGTGGAGCGCTCTGAGGAAGGCCATGCCTTTGGTGTGCAGCGGCCAGTGTATTTCATCAGCGAAGTCCTTTCTAAATCTAATGTTCATTAGCCGACAATTCAGAAACTTCTCTACGTGATACTTATCACATCGAGGAAGCTTTGCCACTATTTCGACGAGTATAAGATCTCAGTTGTCACTAATTTCCCACTGGTAGATATACTCCACAATCGGGATGCCACTAAACGTATCTCCAAGTGGGCAGTGAATCTAGGGGCTCTCCGCATCGACTTCAAGCCTCGCACCACCATCAAGTCGCAAGCACTAGTCGATTTCATGGCAGAATGGCGAGAAAATCAAGTTGCAGCTCCAGCCAACATGCTAGAGCATTGGGTCATGTACTTTGATGGTTCACTCAAGCTCGAAGGCGACGGCGTAGGAGTCCTCTTCATCTCACCAAAGGGCGAATAACTTAGATACATATTTTAGATACTATTTGAGGTCTCCAATAACGAAGCCGAGTATGAGACGTTATTGCACAGGCTACATCTAGCAATCTCCCTTGGAATCAAATGACTACTTGTCTATGGCGACTCCTTGCTGGTAGTCCAACAAGTAAACAAGGAGTGGGATATTAGCAAAGAAACCATGGACGCGTATGTTGCAGAAATCCACAAGATGGAGAACAAATTCTCAGGTCTAGAAATTCTCCATGTGATTCAAGACAACAATGTGGGGGTTGATGTGCTCTCCAAGCTAGGCTCCGATCGAGCAAACATCCCACCAGGTGTTTTCATTCACGAGCTACACCACCCATCCATCAGAAGAAAAGATCCAATGATCATCGATCAAGCTCCCCAAGAAGCTAGTTGAGAGGTCATGATGATTGAATTTGACTGGTGGCAAACCTTCATCGACTTCATCAAAGAGCAGAAACTACCCCCCGGCATCGACGAGAAGAGCGCCGAGGCTGCATGTGTCATTAGGCGAAGCAAAGGGTACGTTCTGATCAGTGATAAACTCTACAAGCGTGGATTAGCAATAGGCATCCTCATGAAGTGTGTCCAGACTGAGGAGGGCAAAGCAATATTCTGGGAAATTCATGAAGGAACCTGCTGTAACCATGTAGCGTCCAGGACACTAGTCGGGAAGTCATTCAGATCAGGTTTTTACTGGCCCATGGCTTTGGCAGATACCGAAGAACTTGTCCGCCGGTGTACCAAGTATCAGTTCTTTGGCAAGGAAGCTCACTTCCTAGCACACAACCTCAACACCATACCACCTTCCTGGCCGTTCTCATGCTGCAGTCTTGACATGATTGGGCCTCTAACAACAGCGCTAGAAGGTTTCACTCATGTATTGGTGGCTATCGACAAGTTTACAAAGTGGATCGAGTACAAGCCAATTAAAAAGCTCTCTGCAGACCAAGTAGTCAGTTTCATCTGGATATCTTGCATCAGTTCGGCTTTCCCAACACTATCATCACGGATCTAGGATCCAATTTCCACTCGCATGAGTTCTAGGAATTCTGCGGGAGAAGTGCCATTGAGGTCAAGTATGTTTTGGTGGCTCACCTGCGGGTCAATGGCCAGGTTGAGCACGTTAACGGCTTGGTTCTTGATGGATTAAAGAAAAGAGTTTACGATGAGAACAGTGAAAAGGGATGCAAGTGGATTCATGAGTTACCACTAGTCGTTTGGGGGCTACGCACTCAACCGAGTAAAGCCACCGGACAATCACCTTTCTTTCTTTTCTACGGATCGGAAGCTATCCTTCCCGCTGACATCATGTGAGAGTCTCCAAGACTGGAGATGTATGAACAAGGCGAGGCAGACGAGGCAAGATAGCTTGAATTTGACTCCGCAGAAGAGGTCAGATGCAACGCCTAAATTTAGTCAGCCTACTACTTACAAGGCGTTTGGCATTGTCATGACCGCAATGTCCAAGAAAGATCTTTCAACATTGGCGATATGGTCCTCCGTCTCATCCAAGATGAGACTAGGCCACATAAGCTCAACTCCTGATGGGAAGGGCCCTTCATCATCTCAGGAGTCACAAGGCTAGGGTCATATCGACTATTGTACTCTGATGGCCATGAGGTTCCAAACTCCTAGAATATCAAGCTCCTAAAGCATTTTAACCCTTAGATAACTTGTACACAATGTTGTCAGCTACAACATAGCATATTTTATTCAATAAAGAGTTGATTTGGTTCCCAAACGATTACTTCTATCTCCAAGGTTATTGTAGAACTCGGGGGCTCTAGCCATGAGTACTAACAATGTGCTACCTACGCTAAGTCACTAAAAATGCTTGGGGGTTGCCGCCTCAAAGTCACTTCTACACAACTTCTCTCCACAGGCTGCTATGGCCAAAGCCGCAATGATTGCTTGCGCATGTTCTGACTACCTCAAGTACTAGCATACACAGTTCAATAGAACCGATTGCGCTAACTCACTACAAGAACGTTGAAGAGGTCCTCACACCTATACAACTCAAGCAATCCAGAGTATTGCGTGTTGTGAGTAAACCCTGATTTGCTTAAGTCCCTCTGCGGGGCCAACTACCGAACGCCAAGTTACTACCTACTTCCAGAGTCGTTGCACTCTGAGTAACTTAACCCACGAGTTTTGATCTTTCTAAAAAGTCCTACGATTGACAAGTACCATAAGAGTACTCTGTACACATCAACAGGCATAACACATATATACCACAAGATAGGGTCATTATTTTTTGCTACATAGGCAATCAAAACAGATCTTCACTAAAATCCTCCATGTGTGCCACAGGTTCCATTTCTTGATGATACTCATTGAATTGATCCTCCATGCAACCAGCAGCAGCGCCGTTTACAAGCAACTTCATATCCATGAATGGGATATATGACTTGACAAGCGCTAGGACATACGCTAGGGTGACTATGGCTGTCCCAGCTGCATAATTGGTAATACTTCGGGGAGTATCACGCAGACGCTCCAGCAAGGTACGCCCGCTTATGTTGGGATTCACCACATCGACTAAGGCTCGCGCAGCAGCTTCAAGCTCGTCGAGTTCTTTTTGCTTGCGTTCCTTGTCTCGATTCAACGACTTGATCTGCTATATATTGGCTACTAGTTGCTTGTCTGCATCTTGCAGCTGCTTGGTCATAGTCTTGTGCTCTTCAGTGAGATCTGCAGAAGTCATTTGAAAGCTTTCAAAAGCTTGTTGAAGGCGCTCTTTTTTTCTGAAAGGTGGTGTATATCAAACTTCTAGTCAGTAAGGGCTTTGTCTACTCTACTAAGTTCTGCGGAAACTAAAGGGCAAAGTACTCAGCTAGACTATAGAATATGACTACTCTACATAAGGCAACAACTCGGAGACAAGCTGGCTACAGTTACTCTTGCTATGGGCAGCTAGGTCTTTGGCCTTTGTAAGTGATGCATCATATTTTTGCTGGATGTCTATGATCTGGTTTTGGTGTGAAGACATGAGGCCATCGAGTTCTTCTCTAGGAGTTCTTCTACTTCTCCTCAGCGAGTTCTTTCTCTAGGACCTCAGCATGATGAAGTCCGTCGTCGACGGACCTCAACATCAACGATTTCTCCTTGGAGCCCTGGACAACATCTTACTCGGCAGATGACACAATATCAGCTTACAGTTCTCAACAACACCTATACTACAGATAGTATGACTACTTACTTTAGTGTACTCAAAGAACCGGTGTCCGAACTCCATCATACAGGACACCTTGTCAGGATGCAGTAGAGGATCTAAAAGCAACTCCATAGTTGGATCAGGAACATCATTTATTGAAAAGTCATTAGGACTACCTTCGAAGGTCGAGGTAGCAACAGTGGTGTCACCTGGTGCGCTCTGCTGTGGCTCCACGGTCACCTCTATGTTACCAATGCCCTCCGCTGCGCCTGTTGTAGCAATTCTGGCGTCAGAGGCGTCTGCACTCGCAGGCGGAGGCACTTGTACTCGGCCTAGGTACTGAGACCCGGGGGCTGGCGACTTGGCTGCTGGATCAATCACTGTGAGATCTTCTCCTCCATCTTTTCTTGCACCCTCATTGATCAATACTTCATTGGTCACGATGGGTGTGGGTTCCACGGTCTCACGGGTAGGCTCCTCCAGCACTGCAGCATCTATCTGCTTCGTTGGCTTGGTGGCTGGAGCAAGCGAGGCGGTTTGAGTCTGAGGCTAGGGGTCTTGATCCCTGTCAGACCCAGGACTATGGGACTTTGTACATAACGTAGTTCGTACAGGATTAGGGGATAGGACATGTCCTATACCTTATCTATGTTGTACTTCTACTCGCATGCGAAGTAGGACTAGCCGATACAGAAGGAAGCTACTCAAGTTGTACTCGAGTACGGTTCCTAGGCTAGTATCGGACTAGGATTCATGTAACCCTATCCACCCGGATATATAAGGGCGGGCAGGGACCCCCCTCAAAACACAACATCAACACCCAAGGCAATACAAACCACCATATAGGACATAGGGTATTACGCATATCGCGTCACCCTATCTAAAGCTTACCACCTCGGGTATACCCCTCGGTGGGCAGGCGGTAAAACACCGACAGCTAGCGCGCCAGGTAGGGGTGCACATCGAAGATCCACCGGCGAACTCAATGGCATCGTTCAAGTTCACCAGTGCTGTGCCCCCTCAGTGCACGACGTTCATTTTTGGCTCGTGGTTTTGCATCGCAGATGCTGCGGGCAATTTTCGTTGATTCCTCATCGACATGAAGCCAAAAACTCTCGCAGCGAGTTTTCATAGTGACCTCGATGAGTTCGTCGATAATCTCGATGACTTGTCAATCCATGGCTCCGCTACGAGGACCGAGGAGGGGTCTATTTTCGACGCGACTCCGTCCAGCGCTACAACAACCTTGCTCGGGTTGGACTCGTTCCAATCTGAGGACTTGCATAGCCGATCATGATTCGGTCTACGCAATTCGGCCACTGAACCTCAGGAGGCCAACAATTCCGAGTCCCTCTCTGCATTGGAAAAGGACTTGGACTATTTACTCCGAATCGGAAAGCCCGAAGCCATTGCACATCGGGGGGCTGCGGGTTATCTTGGTCACAACGGTCTGATGATCACCTCCACTCCAAAGGGCTGTTTCATGCATTGGAAGGGCATGAAACTCTCTAATCTACTCGAGGACGAAGACCGACTTGTGGCACACCTTGAGCCCTTGCCTTTTCAGGAGGGCAGGCCATTAGCCACCGTGGCAAAGGAGTTGACCGAGCTAGTCGAAGCGAGCTCTGATGAGCTCATCTCACACCAGGTGCTGATGGCGGCGGAGGGCGAGGATGATGGCAACTTACCCATCGTCGCACTCGATATGATATCTGAAGATGAGGCCACAGCCAACACCAGTGACAAAAACGACACCGATCGTGAGGCACGAAGGGCCAGGAATAGAGCCCGCGCAGTCCGTTGAAGGAGGGTCAACGAGCGCATGCAATCTATTCATCGTGAGCTAGACGTCCAATTCATCGCCGTGAGCGAGTGGGGCTTCAGAACTCCCATGGCCAACATCGCCAGGGTAACTACCATACTCGAGCGTAGTAACAATCCAAACCTGCATCAAGCACTTCGCTACATGCAGAGGGCATGGATTCAGCTCGATCAACAAAACCCAGCGTCAACCATCAGAGAAGAACACGTGGGCGAAAGCCGCAGCCAGGCTCACAGTCGAAAGGTAGGCGTCCGTCCTCGACCTCAGCGCAGCAATAACAACGACAACGCTCGTGGGAGTTAGGCCACTGGCGGGAGGCAGCAGCCACCTCCGGGAGGCAACCCGCACCAGGCCAATCATCGGAATCCTCCAGAAGACCTGCGCCAGAGAATCAATGAAGGACACGATGTGCGATCCATAATTGATTGCAGGCACAGAGAGTGTGAAGTAGCCGAGACAGAGGGTACTGACTGCAGTGATCATTTTCCAGCGTTCACAGCACGGTTCAGCAGTTACAAGTACCCTGAGGGCTTCAAGCCGATTGGGATCACCAAGTATGATGGCAAGCAAGCTCCTCAGCAATGGCTACGTTGTTACTCCACCGCCATTGAAGTTGCAGGAGGCTCCAACATCACCAAGGTCATCTACTTCCCGATGGCTTTGGACCCTGTGTCACTCACGTGGTTGGAGAGCCTCAGCAACAACTCGATCGACTCCTGGGAGCGGCTCAAGAAAGTCTTCATCGACAACTTCCAGGGGGCGATCACTCGTGCAGGTACTCATCACGACCTTGCTTAATGTAAATAGGAATGTAACGAGCTCCTACGGTCCTATACACGCTGTTTCTTCGACGTGCACGCCACCATTGCGAATATCTCGGAGGAAGACATTATCGACTGCTTCTACAATGGCATCACCGACCCAAGCATCTACAGAGACTTTGGGCGGAACAAACCGAAAACTATTTTAGGACTTCGTGACATGGTGCACGACTCGTCTGAGCAGGAGTAAAAGATGCGGGAGCGGTTTCCGAGGCACAATGACAGCAACCTGAGGCGCTCAAACGACAATCATACTGACAAGAGCCAGCGGGACTACTCGGGTCCATCCCGAAAGCGCAGCTAGATGACCTCGTCGCGGCTGTGGATCGTCCTTCGTGAGGCAGGAATACTACGACGCAGGAGGAGTTCGAAAAGCTCCTACAGAAGAAATGCCCATGGAATCTAGGTGCTAATCATGCGGCAATTGATTGCTACCACCTCCGGAGGACATTCAGCAATCCGGGTGGTGGCAAGAAGAACAAGCCAGCGGACAAAGAGTCCGAAGAGGACGACCAGGGGGACAAATCAAACAACATGAAGTTCCAAGATGCTTCTAAAACCATCAACATCATCTTTGGAGGTGATGAAGAGTTCAATTCCAAGAGGGAATAGAAACTGCTCCTCCGAGAAATCATGTCCGTCGATCCGGCGGTACTATGACAACTCCGGTGGTCGGAGGTCCCCATCTCATTTTCACGTGACGATCAGTGGACAAGCTTCTCAGAGCCCAGCAAATTCCCCCTGGTTCTGGACCCAGTGGTGGCAGAAGTCAAGCTCACCAGAGTTCTCATCGACGACGGAAGTGGTCTCAACCTCATCTTCGCCAGCACTATGAGAAAGATGGGCTTGGACTTAACGAACATGCTCATCCCATGCAAGTCTCCCTTCTACGGCATTGTCCCAGGTAATGCAGCGCACCCACTTGGCATGGTGGTCCCTCCAGGTAACCCATCAAGCTTGCCGGTGGATCTTCGACGGGCTCCCCTACCTGGCGCGCCAGCTGTCGGTGTTTAACCGGTTGCCCACCGAGGGATATACCCAAGATGGTAAGTTTTAGGTGAGGAGACGCCGAGATCAGGAACTCGAAGGTGCAAGGAACACAAAACTTAGACAAGTTCGGGCCGCGAGGTGCGTAATACCCTACGTCCTGTGTGGTGGTTTGTATTGGCTTTGGTGTAGAATGATCTGAAGATCTTGTTTTGAGAGGGTCCCTGTCCCCCCTTATATATCCGGGAGGCCAGGGTTACAAGGATACTAACCAACACCAGCTAAGGAATCGTACCAGAACATATCACGAGTAGATTCCCTTTGTATCGGTTAGCTTTATCTCCTACTTAAAGAGGATAAATAAGAGATAAACAAGATGAATAAGAGATAAGACGGACTTAATCTCTTAAACCTCTTTAAACTACGTTATGTACACAGTCCCGTGGCCCCGGGTCTGACACTTGGTACAAACTAACTTTGGCACCCCGTCTACTCCGTAAGGCCAGTGGATAAGACCAGCCTCACCCCATTTTTTGTAGCTTCCACGCGGTCGCAACCTTCCAAGCTAATCCCTGAGATCGGCTCCTGGTCCTCCGCGTCCCAGACACTCATGGAGGCATGTGAAACTTCAACAGAACCGTCCGCATGGACTACTTCTACTTCATCTCCATCCCATTGAATCAGACACTGATGCATTGTAGAAGGGATACAGCAATTGGCATGGATCCAATCTCTCCCAAGCAGGACGGTGCACGAGCCCTTGCTATTGACAACAAAAAATGAAGTAGGGATGGTCTTGCCTCCTACCATCAAATCCACGCCGAGGACTCCTTGCGCCTTCGAAGTTTGTCCGTTGAAGTCACTTAACGTGATGTTGGTTTTAATCAGATCCCCAACAGAATGCCACAACCCGCATAACACTGGGTACGACATTATGTTAACCGCTGCTCCTGTGTCGACTAGCATCCTGCTGACAGGCTAGCTGTTTATGTAACCCTTAAGATATAAAGCCTTCAAGTGCCTATAATTCCTCTCTCGGGGCTTCTCAAATATGAATGGCCGTGGCCCCAAGTCAAGTTGAGCCACTGGCACCTCCTCATGGCCTGGTGCATGAAACTCTGCAGAAAGAACAAACACCATGTGTGCATCAGCCGATGTCTTTCGACTTCTTGGGATGCTACACCTTCTTGGAAGAACTTGCCTCTGCTTTTTGGGGGCGGTGAACTTTCTCCGCCAAATCCGGTCGCGCATTCCTCAGCGTTTCCAAATATTGAGCCTCGGCTTCTTCTAGGCTGCGCAACCGTTGCACCCTCTGCTTCTAGGACCGGTTAAGCCCATCAGGACACCAGCGTGGTCGGTGACATTTGTCTTCCTCACCTTCTGAGTTCCCCCCATGCGTGATGACTCGGCTTGTCCATGGCGGGGCTGCACTGGTCCTAAACGCTGAAAAACTGAGGCACTTCTTGCATCTTGCTTCTGAGACTTGCACTCTGGGCAATCCTCAAGAGTGGGTAGTCATTTCATACCAGAATCCCAACAGTACTTGAAGAACGGGCAATGCCAATGGTCTCGTGTATCCTCTCGCTTCCTGAGGCGTTTCCCAGTGCGCCGCTCGTATTCTTCTTCTTCAGTCTCGCGTTGGAGACGTTGCTGATACTGATACTGGTATTTTCTCAGAAGATGAGAGGAAACCGGTCGTTGATTCCTGACGTGCCTCACCTGCTCTTCGGTGATATAGCCCCTTTCTTCTTTTTGGGGCCAATCGCAGGAATCGGCCTCCTGCTGTCGTGATGTGTGTCCTGCCATGTTAATCCCGAACATAAAATCCAGCTGACGACGTGTTGACCGGTCGTACTCTTCCACCATGTTTACATTCAGGAATGGTTGAGTATCAACCTTCATGGTGTACTGCCCCAAGATTAATCGGCCTTGCTCAATAGCCGATTATATCTGTCGCCGGAGTTCCTTGCAGTCACCGGTACCGTGAGTGAAAGAGTTATGCCACTTGCAGTATGATCTCCCTTGGAGCTCCTGAGCTGTTGGGATCTTGCAACCTTCAGGGAACTTCAACTGCTTCTCCTTCAAGAGTAAGTCAAATATTTGTTCGACCTTGCTCACGTCAAAATCAAATCCTTTCGAAGGTCCTTGTTGTTTCACCCACTTACAGGACACGGGTTTTGCCTCCCGTGCCCACTCTACAACTGCTATCTCTTGGTCATCCCCAGAATCTTCGGATTCTTCAGCGTCAACCATTATTACTTGACGTTTGAACTTGTCTTGGTATAATTCTGGGTGGCGTTGCTCGTATACTGTAATCTTTTGTACCAGATGTGCCAAAGAGTTGAACTCCAGCTGGAAAACCAGATCTCTGATCAGTTTTACCAATCCCAAAGACGCCAACTCAACTGCCTCTTTTTCTGAAATCCGAGTTGAGTAGCACCGGTTCTTAACTTCTCTGAAACACTGGATGTATTCTGCCACCGTTTCTCCCCGCTTCTAGCGGACCTGTGCCAAATCAGCAATCCCAGCCTCTGCTGCACCAGATATCAGCTCACGTGCTCTATGGAGCTGGATCCTTCCGCTCCGCTGAACTTGGTGAACTCAGGCAGCCGATACTTGGGCGGCAGGGGAATCAAGTCATACTCACTTGGGTACGGCTTGGTGTAGCCGATCACTCGCCTTCTTGGGAGAATGCCAAATTGATATCTCAAAATGGCACTAATCTGATCCACTGTATGAACTTCTGGGGCCGAGTGCGTACCTTCGTGACTCGGCCCTCTCGCATAAGTAGCCAGCCATGCCTGTTTGTCGGCATCGACTACAGATGTTCTCCCAGTTGTTCTCTGCGTGGGTTGTGCCGGGTTACCGCCATCTGGTATATACGCACAAACATACCCATGCGGTACCTCCTTGGGGGGTTCACTAAAGAATTGGTAATCAGCAGTGTCACCTCCCACCTTGTATATGACGTATGTTGGAGAATTATGTTGCTCTGGAGCTGCAAATGTGTAAGGCACTGGTGGCTTGGCTTGAGAAGGCAACTCCCTTTTGTGACTCCCTAAAACAGGTCCTGTTGGAGAGTACTGGTGTTTCATAATCTCCTACACCACACGTACTGCGACATGCTCAAGGGTGTTCACTAAACTCTTAGAATGTCAATGTAATGAATGAGCCACCATGTAGTTGACTTCCTAGTGGAGAGCTCGCGTGCGTTCTTCCGTAGGAGTAGACAGATCCACTTCGTCGAGTGCAGCTTCAGATGAAAATCCCTTCCATCTGATGTCGTGGTGACGGGTCCTTTCAAATGAGCCGATGAGATTGGCTTCAAAAGCAGCCTTTATTTCATTATACTTCTGCTTGTGCTCATCAGACAACTCTTCATAAGTAATCGGGTTCTCGTTCGGCATCTTGACAACGAAATTCGATGTAGCCGAAGAAGATGATGCAGTCGATTGTAGTTGATGTAGTCAAAGAAAGTAGTCGATGTAGTCGATGAAGTAGTCGATGAGTCGATGAAGTAGTCGATGAAGTCCCACCGGGCGTGCTAGAATGTGTTATCGGTCAAAACTCACCGGCGAGCAGAGACAGGCAACACGAGGAGACGGGAGGCTTCCAAGACGGCTGGTGGGTCCCAATCCCTCGGTTAACAGCCCAGAAGTCCGACACACGCCCTGGCTTGGTGAAGTGCTAGGCGTGCCATCTGACCTATACCTGATCAGGAAGGTGTAGAAGTTGTTATCAGTTATTTCCCTGCACGCACAGCCATGTCAAACATTACTCCGAGCCACGATCGGCTCTTAAAATGACTCCCGAGGTCGGCTAGAAAAGCCGATGGTGCCTCTGTACTGGGCCGGACCTATTCTTGTACTAGATCGGATCTCCGGGTAACCCTCAAAATCGGCTGAAAGAAGCCGATTGCACTCGTTTAACAGATCGGATCTACTAATATTCAAATATCTTGTACGAATCCGATAGAAAAGATAAAAGCATGCTCTGTAATCACCAAGCTAATCCAATCTACGACAGTAAAAGTCTTCACCGTGTAACCGGAACATCCTAGGCGTGGTTAAGCCTAACGAACATGAAGGATAATAAGACACTAACCCAAAAAGAGGCCTAAAAACCAACTAATAAGCCGATTCCCGGAATAATCCCTCCTTAGATTACCATAAAGCACCAGACATGCAACCAGAACATTCAACCCATTTGAAGGGCCTAATCATACGAATATTAAACCAAATCCTTGTAGTACAAAGAACTACCATAACATAATAGATCTACTAAGCAAGAATAGAGCAAGGTGCTGCCCTTGCACCTGGGATCACGTACAAGGGCAGCTAAATGATTACGAACAGCAAGTAGAGCATAGATATACTATTCAGAACTAATGCAGTATCATAATCGCTTAAGATAACTAGTATCACTCGCCATCAACAACACTTCAGCATGAGAAACACAAAGATAAATAGATAAACATGACGCTGCTCCGACCACGCGGAGCATGATCGGAGCAGCATGCCGATTACCTGGAGAAACCCTTGAAAAAAGGGGTAGCGATGCGCCGAGAGTTTGTTGTGAATGTTGGATCCTTTATTGAATATCACGATACATATTTATAGTCCGGAGACTTGATCTTTTTAACTAACCCTAGCTGATTACAATACAATCTCTAACTTACTATGTTTAAACTATCCTTACTAGATACACGGCCATCCCGGCCCTTAGTACGCTCGCACAAAAGCCGATTCACAAACCGTCATGATGATCTCCTTCAGCCCATGTTGCTCTCGGCCCATCCTTTGGCCCAGTCAAATTATGATGATAACACATGGTGCACGATCAGGTGTGCTCATAAAATGCGTCACAGGAGAAGACGGTTATGACATACTGTGGGAGATACATGAGGGCGTAAGCAGCAACCACACGGCTTAAAGAACACTAGTGGGGAAAGCATACAGAGCTGGTTTCTAGTGGCCCACCACAGTATCCGATGCTGAGGACCTCGTGCGGAGATGCCAAAACTGCCAATTCTTCGGCAAGCAATCTCACGTCCCAGCTCACAATCTTATCACCATACCACCATCCTGGCTGTTTGCTTGTTGGAGCCTTGATATGATTGGGCCCTTTACAATGGCGCAAGGTGGTTTCACCCATGTATTGGTGGCTATCGACAAGTTTACCAAGTGGATCGAGTATAAGCCGATAGCTAAGCTCACGCCAAATGGAGTCGTTGATTTCATCTATGACATCTTGCATCGTTTTGGCTTCCCGAACACCATCATCACGGACCTGGGATCAAATTTCACGGCTAACTAGTTCTGGGAGTTCTATGAAAATGCATGCATCAAGGTCAAGTACGTCTCCGTCGCACACCCAAGGGCCAATGGTCATGTTGAGAGGGCGAACGGCATGATAATCAAGAGTCTTAAGAAAAGACTCTATGATGAAAACAGCAAGAAAGGAGGAAAGTGGATACACGAGTTGCCACATGTCACCTGGGGGCTCAGGACTCAGCCGCCTAAAGCCATAGGACAAACATCTTTCTTTCTTGTCTACGGCTCAGAAGCAATCTTACCAGCTGACATCATGTGGAAATCCCCAAGGGTTGAAATGTATAATGAAGGCGAGGCTGACGAGGCAAGGCAGCTAGAGCTTGACTCTGTTGAAGAGGCTCGCTGCACCACTCTTGTTCAGTCAGTACGATACCTACAGGGGATCCGGCGATATCACGACCGCAACATCAGAGAACGGTCATTTAGTATAAGCGATTTGGTCCTACGCCGCATCCAAGACAAGTCCGGCTTACACAAGCTCAACTCGAGATGGGAAGGACCATTCATCGTCAAGCAGATTATAAGACCGGGGTCTTATCGACTACAATACCTCGAGGGCCAAGACATCCCAAATTCTTGGAATGTTCAGAACCTGCGCAAGTTTTACCCATAAAGACGACGTGAAGGGATAGCTGTTCTCCGAGTGCCTTGATGTTTTTTTCCGAATTTAATTTGGAGGCTATGTGCCACAGAATTTGGAATTTAAATTTTCTGTTAAAATACGGAGGCTATAGCCACGTTTATGTTTTATATGAATCGACTTCTTGCCATGAGCTTTGACGGTCGTTAAATACGGAGGCTACAACCATGTTCATGTTTTATATGAATTGACTTCTTGCCATGAGGTTTGATGGTCATTGCGATGATGATCGCATTTTTTCCTAACAGGATAGATCCGCTTGATCGGATTATATCTACCTTGTTGGACGGGCTCACATGAGGAGCTATTTCGACTACGCCCAGAGTCGTTGCACTCGGGGTAGTTTCGACTTCTTGCCATAGGCACGACAGTCACATGATGATGATCGTGTTCTTTCCTAACTGGTTAGATCCGCTCGATCGGATTATATCTAACTTGTTGGACGGGTTCCTATGAGGAGCTATTTCAACTACTTCCAGGGTCGTTGCACCCGGGGTAGTGTCTACTACTTAGCCTATGAACATGGATAACAATCCAGAAGTCACAAGGCAAATATGAGTATAGACGTCAATGATAGATATATTACAAGGAGAAGAGTACTTGTTTTTACAACATCTCAATCCTGTATTACACTTTCTACTATTCTTTTAGCTATAGGCCAGGCTTCCAGGAGGTATTCACTGAACTGCAGTTCAGAGCAGTCTGCAGCCGCACCCTGTGCGAATACCTCTAGTCGAGCCTGAGGCCAAAAGGACTTTACAAAACTTAGTGCGTGGCTGACACATGTGGTGGGGGCTTCGGTGATGAAACTAAGGACTTTCTGCAGAGCTCCGAGGAGTCGCTCCAGCAGGGATCGCCCGTCTGCTTCGCCGCCTTCCTGCGGATCCACCATGTCAACAAGCTTTTGGGTGGCCCCCCTAAGGTCCTCCAGCTCCTTCTAGCGCTGCTCCTTTTCTTCACCCAGCGTCTTGATCTGCTGAAGGCAGTCGATGAACTGTTGTTCAGTGTCGGCGATCACCTTCTGCAGCCTCTCAACATCATCTATACGGTGATACATCATATTCTTCATGTTAGTAAGCAACTCTTCTTTATATGTTAAGATTTTCCTAAGCTCTGCGGTGAAGACAGTTTTCAGAACTCAAGACAAACTGCTAAGAGAAAGTACTCAAGCAAGCAAAGGACTTGCCTTGGTGCACTTTTTACTGCTCTTTAAGCTGTTCTTGGAGCTCGGAGTTGGACTTCTCAAGATTGTGAAGATTGTTCTTGAGAAGCCATGTTTCTCGTGTCCGCTCCTGCTTTAGCTTGTCGAGTTTCCTCTGAAGATACATGTTCTTTCGGTGTTCTTCTGATATACGTTGATCCTTTGCTCGGAGTTCCTGGAGGCCACTCACGACTGCTTTCAGCTTCTCGGATTTTTCTTGGGAGAGTTTGGCCACATCCTGCATAAGGGAAACGACTAAGACAAGCAACTCGGCAAAGCATAATGGCAGAAGGGCAATCATGCCTTACCAGGGTAAATTTGTACATCTCCTTGGAGATCTTCTGGAAGTATTGCATGTTGTCGACCGTCAGGAGAGGATCATCCACTAGATCTTTGGTGATGATATTCTTGTATCCACTCCCGGACACCAGCAGATCTTCAGGGTTTCTTGAGGTACCCGCAGCTTCTTCAGTTGATGGTTGTGGGGCACCTGCAAGTTGAAACGCATTCAGTACATGAAGTCTGCAGTCTAAGCAGTAAGTCATGGGAGGTCAGACGCTTACTTGTGCCATCCACAGGAGTGGCATTAGTGGCCTCGACATGTTCATCACCACTGGCGCTAGCTTCGGGTTGCTCGGGCTTGGGAGGTGGTGGGTCAGGCAGCGTCGTGTCCTCCTCGTGGGCTGGCGGCTCAGGGGCTGGAGTAGCCGAGATAGGCTCTGGCTTAAACCCCAAGGTAGACGCAGTCCTAATGAAGCAGAATTAGTTATATCATTAAACAAATTGAAAAGAATAGAATATGCATTATGAAAAAGGATCTGCACTTACAGCGAAGATTTCTTCATGGCAGATTTCTTTAGTCTCAGGGCCCGTGGTTTTATAACCATGGTACTCGTTGCCGGTGGCGGGGTCACACCAGCCGATGGCGAGGTACCCGCCACGGCAATGGTTACAATCCCTGCTGAAGTAGTCGATGGGTCCGTCCCAGCAGTTTCTGCGGCGCCACCTGCTGGAACATCATCCCCAGTAAATTCGGCCCCGATCACCTTTTGGCTCTTTGGGTCGGAAGGAGAAGCAGAAGGACTGCAAAATAGACAATGTAAGCATTAAACAACTCCAATATTTGACAACTCTACAGAATAGCCGCTTCATACCTAGGGGGTTCGACTACGTGCGCTTTACGTTTGCGCACTACCCGATGACCCTGAGGGACCAATGGCAAGGCTTCGGCCAACTCCACGGATGATCCGGGGGAGTTATTCTTCTTCGCCTTCCCTTTGATTACCTTTTCCGCCAGGGGGCTCCCGCTTTCGGTCATCTCACCGCCGGGTAGAGCATCATATGCTTTGAGCTTTTTTCGCTTCAGCCGCGACGCTGGGAGAAGGTGGTCCGGTCGGGGATGTCGAGTTGTGGTCGATAACTCCGGTACAACTCTGTGTGTCCCTACAGAGGATTTTTCAGTCAGCGGTTATAGAAAAATAGAACTTATTCCAAAGAAGTCGAACACTTACCAGCTTTGGAGGATATTGTGCAAAAAACAACTCCGGGATGTAGGGAACTGCGTTCACATCCAGCAGCACTTGCTTGACCCGGATGAGCGCGGCATCATCAGTTAGCTCCTCTGCGCACATCCGAGACGGGTCTTCAACACCTATGTATTCGAAGCCTAGCGTATGATGCTGTTGGATTGGCTGGATCCGGCGTTTGAAGAAGGAAAACATTACGGATGCGCCAGTCACTCCTATTTCTTTATGGGCTGCTATGATGGCTAGCAACTCATCGACCTGATCCATGTCCCCTCTGGAGAGTTCGGTGTTCCACTCCGGCCTCACAGGGGGTTTCCCAGATCTTTCAGGAAGTTGGGGGACATGGTTTCCGATGTAGAACCAATGGCTCTTCCATCTAGGAATGTTGGAGGGGAATTTGTAGGAAATATCGCTGGCTTATTATCTAAGCTGGATGTCAGCGCCCCCTACAACGGATGGATTTTTTGAGGTGGGTTGCAGCTTTACCCAAAAGAGATAGTGGAAAAGATCCCAATGGGGTTCAATTCCAAGAAAAGCTTCGCAAAAATGGATGAAGATAGCAATGTGACAGATGGAATTTGGGTTGAGGTGATGGAGCAGAAGCCCGTAGAAATAAAGAAGGCCCCGGAAGAAAGAGCAAGAGGGGAGAGCCAAACCCCATTCAGAAAAATGGTAAAATGAGATGATTTCGTCCACATTTTTCATGGGAAGAAGTTTGCGAAAAGAGGGGCACCAGTTGACAAGACTTTTCTCTTGAAGCAAACCCTCGGAAACAAGATTCATGTGGCAGAACCAACCTGAATTATACCGGCTCAAGTACGCGAGTCCACTCCCGAGGGCTCCAACGTGCTTCAAACGGTATAATCCCTTGGCCTGTCGGGTAACGTCCCGATAAACCACCGATACACAGGATCAAATAAGGTTACCTCACACGAAGGTGAGTCCAGAGATACAGTCACCATCATATTTTACATCACAAGGAATTACATTACAAGAGTTTCTAAAAGTAGTACGAAGTTCAAGTTTAGAGAAAACATTACAAACCATTAAAGTTATGGTTTTTGGCAGTGGAAAACATACACGATGATTTACAACACGTCGTCAAGACGGATGTCATGCTAAGTGTGGCAGAACCGCCTGAATTATTCCGGTTCAAGCGCACTAATCATCGCTACAAAGGCAAGATGATCTCAAATGCGCTTCAAACGGAACAACCCATGGGTCTGTCGGGTCACCGCCCGATGCAACCACGGTTACACAGGATCAAAGTAGGTCATACTTTATACAAGATGAGCTCCAGGTACATAACAGCGCAAGCCTTTATCACAGAGTAAGCAGTATTATTACAAACCAGTTTTCTCCAGCCCTGTCTGGGGCAAAATAAACACAGGGTTGTTTAAAAGCAACGGGTAAACACCCGTTGACCAAAGTCACAGCGAAAAGACAACGCGACTAACAACGTCGCCATCAGCAGAACCATGCGTAGCCCCGTCGATGGTGTCACTCCGAGGGGTTAATGCTGGCCGGGGATGATTCCCATTCCACGGACCAACCAGGCGGAACAGCAAAGGGGCAGGACGCACTATCGACCTGGTTCTCAAACGGCATACCTGAAAGCAGTTCTAGCAAGGCTGAGTATAATGATACTCAGCAAGACTTACCCGGGTTTGGGTATATTTTAGCCCATAACTAGACTCATGAAGGTATGGTAAGGTTCTGGGTTTATTTTCAGCTGAAAAGCAATAGAGAGTATAATCTACTTCAAGTTTTAGCTTTCCGATTCTAGCTTGATTAACCATTCTAGGTAAGCACCTATACGAAACAAACAAGATAGAGATTATCAATCATCAAGATTCCTCCATTATCAATTACACTTTTTACTCGATGTGGCAAAAGGGATAAGCAGTCTCAATCCTCGTGAGAGGCGGACGATCCGGACCGAATTTCAACCTTGCAAGGTAAACCTAACACACACGCTTGGAACATCCAACGATGATTCCGAAGCAACCGTTTGCCTTTCATTCCGGGTCGTGGATCAGGGCCACCACAAGCGACTGCAGGACCATACGCACACCCAATGTGTGCAGGACGTACGGCTGTAGCGCGACTACAAACCCGTACTCCTGGTTGCCCTTGCAACACGTATTCCCACACGTCGAATCGAGTAACAAGAAGAACCAAAATACGAGGTGGGAGGTATGTCCACTTGCCGGGCCGATCGGTTACTAGGCTTACCGCTTACCATATTTCGCGGCATGTGGCCAGTACTTTCAAAAGCTTAGCCACCACTACCACACATTTCGACCTTAAAGCTTTTATCAAAACAGACACGGCAAAAATTCCAGGTCATGATACAGCACATGACCCTGTCCATTGTCCTTATAGTGGTTGCAGAATTGTAAACAAGCAATTCCTATATCGCGCGAGTGACAGGAAATCACTCGACTTTTACCGGTCCTATTTTAGCAGAGCATCTATTCGATAGGACCTCAGGTGCAATACATTGGTTCCTAGGATTCATGAATCTAGGGTTTTCAGGCAATTCCTAAAAACTTAATGCATAGAATACATAAATAGATATAGATTGTAGTATAATAAAAATAGTAGGTTATGTCCGGGGCTTGCCTTCGGAAGCGAAGCTAGGGTCAGATGAGTTAGAAACTTTTGGGGCTTCAGTCACTTCCTCAATAACTTGGACGGAGTCTTTAGATAGCCTGGGTTCGGGTTCCAAAATCAACTCGTAGTCTCCGTCTTCAAGCGTCGACGAGTCTATATGATATGCAAGGATTGATTTTTAGTAACAAACATGTTAAATCTTTCCTTCACGATAAAGTTGTAATTTAACAGATCAATACACACTCAGCATCAACAATAAAATGACAAAATCAACAAACAACTAATATCACAAAACTAAAGCAATTTATTCCTAATCATAGGTTCAAACACATTTGGTAGTAATTATACTTAAATCTTAGTTGTTTGAACTCATGTTAACAAATTTTGAAATTATTCAAATTACAAAATTGCACTGATCTTGAATATTTCACACAATGCTAAACACTACTTAAGCTAACTAATAGCCAAGAGTTGCAGGAAATAAACTTAACTCACACAAGTTATACACAAAAGATCCCTTTTTGAAAACATATAAATAACTTCAAAACTAGTTGATTTCAAACTACACCTTAGTAACAAAAGTTGTAGATCTCATTTTTATGAACACGACAGAACTGGTTTTACCATTTTTGGATTTTTCTATGATTTCTTATGAATTTTCAAAGTTGGCTGAAAAGGAAAAGAAAAAGGGTACTGATTCTTTACAAACAGGCCCCTGGAAAGTTTTAAAACAAAGCAATCAGGTCCCTGGCCGGCTTTCCTCTCGGGGACAGATCGACGGCGAGCAATTCCGGCAAGATAGCTCGCCGGCGGCGAGGGGAAAGGGAGGGGAAATGCTCAGGGGCTTACAACGGACTTAGGGGTGACCGGGGTTGGGCCGGGGAGGAGCTGTAGCGGCAGCGCGACGGTGGACAGAGGTGGTGGCGGCGGCTGGAAGCTTGGCGGTGGCGTTCCGGTGGCTGGAGGGTCGGGGGGTGGACGACAAGTGCCTGGAGAGCTTCGTGAGGTTGACGTGGTGCTGTTGCTCTACTTGGCAGGGGCTAGGGGGCGGCGGAGCAGTGGGACGGCGATGAGGCCGAGCTACGGCGGCGGAGGAGCGGCGGTGTGCTTGTGGGCAGGGCGCTGTGGTGGGGGAAATGGAAAACGGCCGGCGCTATGAGCTTCAGGAGGGTGATGTGGTGCTAATGGAGGTCGGGGTCGAGCGTGGGAGGCTCTGGAGGAGGCTGCCGACGGCGAGGCCGAACGACGGCGTAATGGCGGACGGCGGCGATGCGCGGGAGGAGGAAGCCGGGGTGGAATTGAGCGCGGAGAAGTGGTAAAGGAGTTCGAGCAGGAGGCCACGGAGCTAATTATGCACTTGGGGAAGCTTTGGAGGGCGGCGAGCAGGAGCTGGACGCCAGCGACGTTGTGGCGGCCGCGGTGCGCTCGGGGATGGCATGGCGGCTCGAGAAAACGGCCACCAGGGCCTGGCAAGCGGCGGGGTGATGCGCTGGAGGTGGAGGTGGCACTGGCGAGCGGTGCGGGGGCAGGTGGCGGCTGGGGCAGCTCGCTGGAGCTAAGCGGCGGTGACAGGAGCTCACGGGAGAAACAGAGAAGCTGGAGGTGGACGACGAGGACCTGGTTGCAATTGTTCAAAAATTCAGGGGGCTCACTGTAAAGCTTGAGTAACTTTTAAACTAGAGCTCAAATGAAAATGCTCCAAAAACCAAAAGTGTAGGGAATAAAAAGTTCTACACTTTTGCTTTAGGGTTCACCTTCAGAAGAGTTGAGGTTTCAAAGTTAATTTAAAAACCATACAACTAGTCAAATTTCTTTTAAAACCTATTTAAATTTTACAATTCAAACAACTCCTTGATTTGTTTTCACTCTTTACAGTGGGTTAAAAGTAAAAGCATCTTTTGCATAATAGCCCTTCCTATATTTCAAAATTATCCACTCCCACACACATTTTGCACATTAAACCCTATATTTTTCTAAAATTACAGAAAACACCCTAAAATCTTGTCCTTAATTAGCACACAAGAGCACATCCTACACTCAAAGCACTAAGTCTGGCTCCCATATACTTGAGGTGTCACACTAAGCCCGGGCTCGACATCACTTGACATCATCGGTGTTGGTCGGGGACGGATTCCATTCCACGAACCAACCATCTGGAAGAGCACAGGGCCAAGGCAGGGGAAGAGTAGAGTCTTCAAAGACTTTACCTGAAAAATATATAACTAGCAAGACTGAGTATATTAATACTCAGCAAGGCTTACCCGTCTCATGGTATACTTAGCCATGTAACTAGACTTATGAAGGCTTATAATGGTTCTAGGTTTAGTTTCAGCTGAAAAGCAACTAAGAGTAGATCCTTAATTTCAACTTTTAGCTTTCAGGTTCTATGTGATTATCCATTCTAGATAAGCACTTATAACTAAGCAAGCATGGTATAATCTTTGGTCAAATATCATCTTTGATAACCATATAATTGCTCTTGTTACTCCATGTGGTAAAAGGGATAAGCAGTCTCAATCTTTGTGAGAAGCGGACGATTCTGAATTGAATTCAACCTTGCAAGGTAAACCTAATACACATGCTTGGAACATCCAAAGATCGTCCCGAAGCAACCATTTGCCTCTCATTCCGGGTCGTGGATCAGGTCCACCACAAGCAACTGCAGGACCATACGCACACCCAATGTGTGCAGGACGTACGCCTGTAGCGCGACTACATGTCCGTACTCCTGGTTGCCCTTGCAACACGTATTCCCACACGTCGAATCAAGTAACTAGAAGAACCAAAATACGAGTGGTAGGAGGTATGTCCACTTGCCGGGCCGATTGGTTACTAGGCTTACCGCTTACCATATTTCGCGGTATGTGGTTAGTACTTTCAAAAGCTTAGCCACCACTACCACACATTTCGACCTTAAAGCTTTTATCAAAACAGACAGGGTAAACTTTAGGTCATGATACAGCACATGACCCTGTCCATCATCCTTATAATGGTTGCGGAATTTGTAAACAAGCAACTCCTATATCGCGCGAGTGACAGGAAATCACCCGACTTTTACCGGTCCTATTTAGCAAAGCATCTAAGCGATAAGGACTCGGGTACATTTCATTGGATTCCTAAGTTCTTATGCAACTAGGGTTTCATTGCAACTCCTAGACTTAATGCAAGATATAATATATAAGTATAAGATTGCATAATGTAGTAATTTAAAATACTGGGTTATGCACCGGGGCTTGCCTTTACTAGTGGGGCCGAAGTCAGAAATGTCAATATCTTCCAAACTTTGGTTCGGGGCTTCAGTTAATCCCTTGGTGATGTTCCTTTGGTCCTCAGAAAAGTCCTCCGCAGATTCCTAGAAGATCTTGTAGGCACCATTTGCGGAAGTAGTCATATCTACATGCAATGCAACATTACATTCAAAGTGTGCATATAAAGCTATTTTACTTCACAACAAAGTTGCAATTCAACATTCATACTACTCACATAACAACTAGAAAGATCTGAACTAAACTTAGACAGAGCTTTAGGAGGACAACCAATTGGAATTGGCTACCGGTAGAAGATTACGACAGAGCCGATTAGAAACAACAGGGGTTTAGCTGATAGAATTGGTAAAGAAGGGAGCTCTCTATATAGTGTTAGGAAATCTGGTGATTTCATCTCGGAAGAGAAATTGGCAGGAGTAATCTCTGTATATGAGTAGAAAGGATTAGCCGATTTGGTTCACCTGAGGTTAAATCGGCTGATATGGAGAGGAACATTGAAGGTATAGTACTTCAAGTGCAGAAAAAGGAAGGATCTTGCCGATTGGATTATCAGCATGTCTTTGGTCTATCTAATTGGTTGGTGTATTGGTCTTGGCCTTAACCGATGAGGATGCATCAGGTTTAGCCGATTGATGTGCTTTGGTTGTGCTTAACAGAGGCATGTCTACTGTGCTATCTTACTGATCTAGGGTTGTGTACTTTGGTCTGGGTAGCCGATTGATAAGTGCATCGGGTTCCTAAATGATCGATGAAAGCATCGATTACTTTAGCAGAGGGGTGATGCCTAAAGCAGCTGTGTCTTAACTGAGATGTGCTTAAGTGTTATCCTAGGTAACCAGGTGTGGTTGTATCGACTTGATTACGTCAGCACAACAATTGAGTGACGTATAGCCGATTGGAGTGTGGTTGAAGGTATATGAGCGATAAGTATAAAGCCGACCTCTTAGCCGATAAATTGGCTGATAGAAATGTGTGGATAAGGATGGAAAACTAAGGATTGATCGGCCATATTTGACCGATATGGAAAACAACTAGAATCGGCTTGGATCGGCCGATAGCAAGAATTCTAAGATCGTGTGTGCAACTCCGATACATCGACTAGGTGCAGCCGAGGTAGGACAGAACAACAGGATTGTATCGGCAGTAGTCGATACTAGAAAGATAACAACCGTATTAGTTAACCAGCCGATGGTAGAAGCATATCAAAAGAAATGCATCAGCTGACAGCTGTTACACAGAAACATCATAGACTCAAATGAGACGGATGCTTAGCAGCTGAGCTGATAGCCGACGCTGAAGCATAGCTATCGAGATGTATTGGCTAAGCAGTAGATACACACGGACTAACAACGATCCCTATATGAAAAGGACCTTAAGGAAACGGCAATCAAAACAAGGACAAAGTCTTGATGGCAGGGATATGAGTACTCGTGTGAAAAGATTAACTAGATATCACACATCTGCACTTGAGACATACATCCTATGATTTACATTTCAGCTATAACACATGCAAATCATACAAGGTACAAATAAAGCATTTATTTCCTAATATTTAATCCTAGACCACAAATTAAAGACTTTCAACTCCAGATTACAACATAAACTTGTAGATTTTGACCTAAGGATTTAAACAAAACTGATTTTGTATTTTTATGAACTTCTTACGAAATTCTATGGAAGGTAGAAGTTCATTGATTTGAAATAAGGAAGGTTCTTGAAATTTTACAGAGAACACCTTAGAATCTTCTAAATCAAAGCAATTAAGTCCCTGGTCGGGGAAAACAGAGAACAGGAAGATAATGGCGATGTTCCGACAAAGGGGTCGCCGGTATTAGGAAGATTCAGTGAATCAGGGCAAACCTTGGGGTAGCCTTGGTTGTGAAGGAGAACGGGTGGAAAGTGAATTCTCGTGGCGAACAAGATCGGCGATGAGAAGTGCTCGACGGTGACGAGATTCCGTGGGTGACGAAGAAGCTTGTGGGGAATTGCAGTGGGTGAAGAATGGCCGGAGGAATATTCCTCACGGTGACCCGTGGCGACGATAGTCGGCTTTGCCACGGCGACAATGTTTCAGTGAAGGGATCCAAAGAGGCTCGATAAGAGGGTCCACGAGCTTTCTTGATGTGTTGTGGTCTTGCTCGAACGATCGACGAGGAATAGGAGTTGCTGGATGTCGTGAACTTATGGGAGAAGCCGATAGGGCTGAATTGGTTCGCTATGCCAACTCCTTCGCGAACCTCAAGGTCCTCTTGCTCATGGGATGAACTTCCTCTGTCCATGCACATGTGATGCTAAAGCATGGCCGACCGAACACTTCTGCTCGCACAAGAAGAAACCCTCCTCGACCTGACTGCTCCGGTGCGTGCACTGCCGGCATACTTGCGCAGCCATTCGCAAGGCCGCCTCTCCCGTTCTGCTTCCACACCATCGACCCCCAACTTGCTTGCGCGTGGACTGTTGCTTTGCATACGCACGCGCCTGCGGAAACGAACCGAGCCGGCCACCGGCAAAACACTTCCGCTCGCACTCGCGAACGCGCCGGTTCAATTCCGCTCGGACCTCCGGGTCCTGTAACTCCGCCGCCCTCTCCATCTGCTGTGACGCCATCAGGACCGGTCTACCACCGCCGCCGGTCTTGCGCTGTGTGTCGAACCCGCGCCGCGTTGCTTCTGCCCTGACCGCCTTGCCGCTGCGCAGCTGCTCCTTCCGAGTTCGCCGCGCTATAACCGCCGTCTGCGCTTCGCCACTTCTCCTTCCGGCTCGCCGCCCCTCGTGCATCTCACGAGCGAGCGAGCTCGCATCCTTGATACGGCCACTCTTGCACCACCAGAGATCACCGTGGCGTAGTCAGGGTTTGAAGCGTCCCCCCATCAGGGAAGACTTAAAAGTGTCACTTTATCAGTCCCAGGAGGCTGATAACACTTTTATTACATCAGATGGTACATCACCGTACAACTCTTCGCGGTAATGGGCAGTGAAGCGCCACTATCGCGAGGATTACAACAAAGACCCAAACTACTACACTAACTACGAACAGGGGATCATCAGAGTCTTGCGCCATGCGGAGCTCCAACGGTGGCCTCACCCACAGGCAAGACTGGGTGCAGGACGGGACCCTACTCGTCGTTCTCGGGGTTGTAGTCGGGATCCTCCACTGTAAAGTAAGAACGGGTGAGTACAAACGTACTCAGCAAGTCCAATCACACCCGCGGAGGGGTTATAACAGAATTACATGCACAGGATAATCCAAGGATAAGGTTATAGTTCATTTGCGGAAAACTTGACTTTATACAAAGGTTCGTTTCAAAACATTTTTCAAAAACAAGTCGCTAAGCATCGAGGGGCACACGGTGTTGATCCACACAGGATCTAGTTTAAAACTGCTACCGGACTCCCCGTCCGCGGTAGCACACGGCACCACTGCCGGATACTTTCCAAACAACTCACACTAGATCAACCATTCCCAGAGAGAAACACTAGTTATGTGACCACACCGTAACCTGCCCAATACCGTGGGCACGGCTATTCGAATAGATTTTTGACTCTGCAGAGGTGTGCAACTTTACCCACAGGTGGGGTACCACAGCACGAACACCTTAGTGCCGGTGCAGATCCCAACAAAGCCATTACCCACCTTAGCTAGACCTGACTAGCCATCACGGGATCCATCAAGGGGTCATTCGACCTATCTCCGAGGTTTAACCGGGGCATAAGTCACACAGAGCTTATCCCTTCTCCTTGATCACCCGTAGCTCTCAGCTCTCCTGATGGCTACCAGACCAACTAGTGGGATTTATGCTAAGCCGTTGCCCATACAACGGTCAAGTGGTTCGCACGACAAGAAGCTAGGTGAGATGTCACATCAACTCGGTCCTTAGGGGTGACAAGATGGATATCTCCCTTCCTCGCTCAACCACACAGGTACGAGCACACCAATCGGCAATTCACACAGAAATGCCATCCATCTCGTCTAACTCACTTTTCAAAACCACATTTTATTCCTTCCCACCCACACGCATTTTCTTTATAAATCAGGCAGTCAAAGTATGGTTATTTCAAACAAGGGTGGCTATCCTACCGGGTTTCCAGCACGCAAAACAATGCAATTTTATAAAACAGGCCATTGGGTTGTGTTTATAAAAACTAGGACAAAACATGCATCAAAGGGCGGAATTGAACTTGCCATCGTCAAACCCTTGCGGAAAGTCCTGATCGGAGCACTGTCCTTCGGGTTCGGGGTCGCAGTACTAGTCCTCAGTTGCTTGGTTGCGGTCAGGAGCCTCGTCGTTCACTCCGTGTCCTACGACGCAAACAAATAGACACACAATCAAGCGAAAGAACTAAAAGCTTTTACCGATAGGCTTGAATCGGAAATAATTTGGTTACGGAGTTAGGGGCAATATCTCTGGGTGGTTTCTTAACGGCATAGCTAAAACTATACTAGAAGCGGAGTGGTAAAGTTTCGGGTCAATCGGAGGTCGTTTCGCACATAAAATGACGCGCTAAAGGCGGTTCCAGGGCTTAAACGGGGGTCCAGGGGCTCATTCGCGATTATCTGAAAAGAGTAAGGGTCTATTCGCGAATCCTAGAATTTCCCTAGTCATGCTAAAAGGTTGTCAAGTATATCTGGACGTATGCATTGGAGGGTTCAAATCGAAATAACAAAACATGCGGGGTTTCATTTGTAAAAGGGAATGGACAGGGGTGCTCCTAGAGGGGGGGGTTTTCTTTGGAAAAACAGGAAAGGGGGAGGGGGTTTTGGGCAAATAACCCCTTTCTTCCTCCTTCCTCCCGCATAGAGCAGAGGAGGGGATGGGGGGGGCGCCGGCAGCCCAAATCCCGGCCGGCCAGGGCCAGGGCGGCTCGGGGATGTGGGGGAAAAGGGAGAGGGGGCCAGGGGGACTCGATTCCCCTGCTCACCTTGAGCCGGGGTGGCGTGTGGGAGCGGGGCGACGGGCGCGGGCGGCGGTGGGCGCAGAGCGCGGTGGGGCGGCGCCGGAGCTTCGGGGGGGCGCGGCTAGACGGCGTGGCAGGTGGTGGGGGTGCCGGGGATGCCGAGGGGGGCCTATTTATAGGCACAAAGGGCGGCGGGTAGCGGTGGCCGGTGGGGAGGCCGGCGAGCGGCGCGGTACGCCATAATGGCGGCCGTGTCGCGTCGTGCGTGTCGCCGAGCAGCGGTGCGGCGAGGTCGAGGCGCGGGCACGTGGGGCGGCGCGCGCGGCGGGGCGGGGCAGCGACGGGCGGCGCGGCACGCGCGGCACAGAGCGCGCGGGGGCGTGGCGTGGCGCAGCGGGCGACGCGGCGTTGCGGGGCCGGGCGTGCGTGCGGCGCGGCGGAACGCGGGCCAGGGCGTGCGCGCAGGGGTGTTCGTGCGCGTGCGCGCGGCGCGGGCGTGGTTGGCCAGGAACAGGCGCGCGCGCGTGCGGAGGCCGAGCAGGGGGCGGCGCCGGCTGAGCAGTGCTCGGGCAGGGGAGAGGAGAAGGGAAGAAGGAGGGAGGGAAAAGAAGAAAGGAAGGAAAAAGAAAAGAAGGAGAGGGAAAAAAAAGGGAGAAAAAGAAAAAAAAGAAATAGAGGGAGAGAAAAAGGAGAAAGAGAAAGGAGAAAGGGAGAGAAAAAGGAGGGGCGCGTCGGCGCCGGTCGCGGCGGCGACCGCGGCCGGTCGGCCACGCGCGCGGGATTCGCGCGTCGCGCGAGAAAGGACTTGCGTCGGCGCAATTTGTGGGAAGCGGTCGCGCGTGGGGGAGGCCGGGCGTTGTGTGGCATAAGGCGGGGGTTGTGGCGCGCACGTGTGGCAGAGGGGTCGGGGTATTACGGTGAGTCCGCTCTTAGTGGAACACCCTATCGCTTAATTTAGGCTCGAGATTTTTAGGGCGTTACAGGGTTGATGCCACCGTGTTCCCGCATCTCGCGCAGAAGCACTCCACCGCAACTCCTCCTGCGCGCGCGCGTCTGCGCGCTCCAGCTCCTGCGGCCCGAGCCACAGCCGCCCGCGCGCCCCGCTGCCTGCGTCGCCTGCGTGCCCGTGCTCCACCTGGATCCGCCCTGCGTGCCACTGCTCGCTCGGGGCCGCTCGCCTCCGCCCGGGCCCCGCTCCAGCATCGCTCCTGCGCCGCGCCGCCCGCACCCGCGCGCCCGAGCCGCAGCCGCCGCCCGGAGCCGCGCCGCTCGCCGTGCGCCCTGCATCTGTGCCGCGCCTGCGTGCATCCACGCCCGCCAGCGCCGAGCCACGCCGCTTGCGCTCTGCGCCCGCGAGCCGCTCGGCTCCGCCGCCGTCAGCCGCGCTGAGCTGCCCGACCTGCTGCGGCCGCCGCTCGCGCTCGGGCCGCCCGCTCTAGCGCGCCGCAGCCGCGCTCGCTCCGCCAGCGCTCTGCGTCGCCCGATCCGCACGCGCGCGTGCCTGCCTGCTGCCGCAGCTGCGCGCCGCCGCTGCCCCCGGGGCAGGAGCGCCCCGTCCAGCCGCCGTCGCCACCAGCGCTTGGAGCCGCGCCAAGGGAGGAAGCAGGGAGAGAGGAAGGAAAAGGAGCGCCGCCTGTGGAAATGAGAGAGACGCCAGGGAGAAAGGAAACAGAGGAGAAAGAGAAAAGAGACTTCTCAAGGACTTATGCATAAATTTAGAAAACTGCAGGGACCTTTCTGTAAAGCATAGTTTTCTCATTAAACTAAAACCCTAATGAAGAAATGCCCAAAACGAAAGTTGGAGAGTTTTTCAAACTCTATAACATTGCTTTAGGGCTCAAGTTCAAAAACTCAAAACTTATATCTTTACACGTGAATTTTTGAACTAAGGTTGGATTTGAATTAGTTTTGTCCTAAAAAGTGAAATTTTATAACATTTAGGACCTAAATGCAAGCATTTATGACACGTCATGATGACGGGATAGACACGTCATAATGATTGGATAGACATGTCATGATGACTTGCATCTTTTACACTTTAGTCCTGAGTAACTTTGAAATTTACTTTTGTAAATCAAATACTTGCATAGAAGGACTTGTGCTTTTATAAAATAACATAAATACCCTTATTTTCACAACTTTACCCAAAATTTATACAATTCAACACATGCATTTCTAATGCAACTTTTGGATAAATATATAATTTTTACAAGGGATAAAATAAGAAAAAGCATGTTTGCAAAACCACCCTTCACTTATTTTGAAGTTACCCCTTATCGAAATACATTTTGCAAAAACAACCCTAGGTTTTTTTGTAATTATAAAAATACCCTTTTTGTGTGCATTTAAATTTTTTAAAAGCTTTTCTTAAACACTCACAGGATTTACACTATCAACCACATACTTCACACTAACAAAATATATGTCTAGCATTACAAGTACATGAACTGTCACAATTCATGGGTTCGTTGTTAGAGCACTTACTGTAAGTCCTCTCCCCAGATGGCGGCTGCGACTCTTTCCCCTTCCCATCCTTCTCGTTGGATGTCTTGGGCGCCATTTCTAGATCTGTTTGCCACGAGTTGCTCGGGGGCTACAGAGAAGGGGCGGAGAGATTCAGCTAGTTGGGGGCTTATCAAACAGGGTGAAGGTGGAGCACAGAAATTTCTTGGCAGATTGAAGATTGAATGCACGGGTCTTTATTTTTGGTTACCACAGGGTTAAATAACCATCGATTGAAGTTGAAGAGTCATCACAAGGAATATTCGGAAGATGAGGGGTCATTTGGTGGATTTTTTAGATAAATTATTCGAATAACCATTTTTTCAGGGTTAATTGTCTAACTTCCATCATCTGTACCATTACACAAATTATTTATCATGGGAACATTTTTTCACTGCATGCAACGACCATTGGATCCTTATTTCCAAACCTGAGAGATTTGGATTCAATGCTCAGGGGCTGCGGGACACGTGGCATTGACTATTTATTTCTCAAATTTATTTGAAAAGTAAGTAAGGAAGATTCAAGACTACTGTGACCTCAGCCTGATTCTTCGATTCAACCTAAGGCTCGGGGGCTACTCCATATGGAGTGCAATTTTTCATCGCACACCATATCAACGAAGTAATTCGGGGCATGAGCACCTCATAGCTTCGATGCAGCCAAGGAAGTACTCGAAGAAGAACTTCAAGACAGAGCTTTAGAAGAAGCTGAAGACTACTTCGGAAGTACTCGAGGAGCCTGCAGTACTCGGCTACGAAGAGTTCGGGGGCTTGTCAGACTCGGGACAATGGGACTGTGTACATAACGTAGTTCGTACAGGATTAGGGGATAGGATATGTCCTATACCTTATCTATGTTGTACTTCTACTCGCATGCGAAGTAGGACTAGCCGATACAGAAGGAAGCTACTCGAGTTGTACTCGAGTACGGTTCCTAGGCTAGTATCGGACTAGGATTCATGTAACCCTGTCCACTCAGATATATAAGGGCGAGTAGGGACCCCCTCAAAACACAACATCAATACCCAAGGCAATACAAACCACCATACAGGACGTAGGGTATTACGCATATCGCGGTCCGAACCTGTCTAAACCTTGTGTTGCTTGCACCTTCAAGTTCCTGATCTCGGTGTCCCTCTACCTAAAACTTACCACCTCGGGTATACCCCTCGGTGGGCAGGCGGTAAAACACCGACAATCCCTGCTTGTAGGACCACTGCTAGACTTCGAGCTTTCGCCGATAGAGGATTTTCTGCAGAAAGAAGTCAAGAACAGACAAGGCTACATCTGTGGGCTTTCGAGGATTACCACTCAGATACTTACCTTGCAAATTTCTTCAAGGGAAGCATTCTTGGGATGACAAGTCCCTTGGGCGCGGCCATAATCTTGGGGCCAGAGGGGGTGACTTCCTTGGCTATCGAGGGTGAATCCTGCCCTGATGCCAGGTTTCCTCCCCTGGTCTTTTCTTCAACCCCTTGCCTCAGGGGCTCGGGGTTATTAGCGACAACCCTACAGATTTCAAACAAATCAGTACTCAGGGAGAAAAGAATATTGATAGAAGAATCATCAACTGGACAAGATTTTCACTCATGATGTTGCTTGACGTTGCTGGTAGCAGACATGATAGCTTTCTCCTTCCGAGCAGCGGTACGCTGATGGCGTGGCGGACTCATGATCGCCTCATCCCGAGGGGGGCTCGGCATTTCTTGGGCAAAGGGTTCCTCATCCTCTAGGAGGGGTGGATGCGAGAAAAATCGTGCAAGATCATCCTGCATCGACAACCTAGGCAATCAAGCAAATGCCAGCAAGAACTCTATAGAGTACTAAGCTCGACAACAGGTGGCAAACACTTACTACATTTGGCGGATCCTTGGCGCTGAATAGTTTTGGAACATACGGTTCCGAGTACACCTTGTCGATGATGCGCTATACTCGCCGTATGATTTCCTCCATCGAATGCACATCTTTGGCCATCCAGGATGGGTCAGCAGTGCCACGATATTCATATTCGTAGGTGACCCTCCTCTAGAGCGGCTGGATGTGGCCCTCGAAGGAGGAGTAAGCGATAGAAGCCCCGGTGACTCCTTTGGCCTTGAGGGTGTGGATCCTCTGGACCAACTCGGGGATGTCGACAAGGTCGGCCATCGGAAGGTCCTCGTCCCAGTAGCTCTTGTACTTGGGGGTGGGGGGACATCTACTCTCTCAGGCAACCCAAGTTTGTGGTTCCCTATATAGAACCACATGGCTTGCCACCCCGATAAACTACCCGGAGTCGAGTACTCCAGATAATTCTCTGCAAGATTCTAACAAAGTTGGAACCCCGCTCTGCCGACTAGTTTTGGATGATCCGCATTTGGCTGCGGCTTCAACTGAAAGAGGTACCGAAATAGATTGAAATGGGGCTGGATGCCAAGAAAAGCTTCACAAAAGTGAACAAAAATGGAAATATGAACTATGGAGTTTGGATTCAGATGAAAAAGTTTCAGTTTAGAAAAGTGGAGCAGGCCTCGAAAGAAATCAGAAGGAGGGAGGGCCAGTCACCGCTTGGCAAAGAGAGTAAACCACATGGTTTCGCCGGTGAGTTCAAAGAGGGAATAATCTTTAGTAGCGGGATGCCATTCCACCATGCTTTTCTCCTGGAGGAGCCCCTCTGCAACTAGCCGAAGATGGTCTCCATCCTCCATCATTGCCAGCATCAGTTCTCCTAGCCTTAGAAGGTGGAGACTGATCCCCATCTCGCGTCTTCCTCTTACTTGCACCCCTCCCGGTAGTGCTGGCCCTCAGCATTTTTGCTCTGAAATTGATGAGGTGCTTCACGTGCATACGCTCGAGGGCTTGTGGAGAAGAAGTTACTAGCTTGTGCAAATGCCGGACAAGGCAGTATGACTACTGATTCAAAGCGAAATGGCAGATCTGGCTGGATGACGGTGGTGATAGGGTTCTTGCGAAAGCAGATCTAAAATGCGAGGGCAAGAAGGCTGGCAAGTGAAAGGGTGAAAACCCTAAGTTTACCACACGGTTAAATAACCAACGGGTGCTACTATGGAAGGCCAACGATCACAATGTGCAGAAGCTGAAGAGTTTTCTCAGGATACGATTTGATTTGAGTGGTAATTTAAGATTTCTTTGAGGAAGTTATTTGCTTAACCATTTATTTCGGGATGCTATCCGAAAAAAGAGGTTTTCGAATTTCTAAACCAATTTACCCATTTTTAACCATCCTCCAATTCTTAACTTTTTTACACAATCCATGCCACGACTCTTTGGATCCTTTGTTCCAAACCTTGTGTCAGACCCGGGACTACGGGACTGTGTACATAACATAGTTCATACAGGATCAGGGGATAGGACAT
This sequence comes from Panicum hallii, assembly GCF_002211085.1. Taxonomy (NCBI): domain Eukaryota; kingdom Viridiplantae; phylum Streptophyta; class Magnoliopsida; order Poales; family Poaceae; genus Panicum; species Panicum hallii. The sequence goes on along the minus strand of NC_038050.1, from coordinate 22,235,582 downwards.
GTCCTATACCTTATCTATGTTGTACTCTACTCGCATGCAAAGTAGGACTAGCCGGTACAGAAGAAAACTACTCGAGTTGTACTCGAGTACGATTCCTAGGATAGTGTCAGACTAGGATTCATGTAACCCTATCCTCCCGGTTATATAAAGGCGGTCAGGAACCCCCTCAAAACATCAATCAACACACAAGGCAATACAAACCACCAAACAGGACGTAGGGTATTACGCACATCGCGGCCCGAACTTGTCTAAACCTTGTGTTGCTTGCACCTTGAGTTCCTGATCTCGGCATCATCCTACCTAAAACTTACCACCTTGGGTATACCCCTCGGTGGGCAGGCGGTAAAACATCGACAGCTGGCGCACTAGGTATGGGTGCGCATCAAAGATCCACCGGCGAACTCGATGGCATCGTTCAAGTTCACGAGTGCTGTGCCCCCTTAGGGCACGACGTTCATTTTCGGCTCGTGGGGTTACGGCGCAGATGGTGCAGGCAATTGTCATCGATTCATCGTCGACATGAAGCTGAAAACTCTCACAGCGAGTTTTCATAGCGACCTCGATGAGTTCGTCGATAATCTCGACGACTTGCCGGCCCATGGTTCCGCCAGGAAGATCGTGGAGGAGTCCGTTGTCAATGCGACTCGATCCAGCGCTGCAACAACCTCCCTCAGATCGGGCCCGCTCCAATCTGAGGACTTGCGTAACCGATCGGGACTCGGTCTACGCAATTCGGCCACTGAATATCAGGAGGCCGACAACTCCGAGTCCCTCTCCGCATTGGAAAAGGATTTGGACTACTTACTCCGAATCGGAAAGATCAAAGACACCGCATGTCGGGGGGCTGCGGGTTGTCTTGGTGACAACGGTCTGATGATCACCTCCACTCCAGGGGGCCGTTTCATGCATTGGAAGGGCATGAAACTCTCTGATCTACTCGAGGATGAAGACTGACTTGTGGCACACCTTGAGCCCTTGCCTTTTTAGGAGGGCAGGACATTAGCCACTGTGGTAGAGGAGTCGACCGAGCTAGTCGAAGCAAGCTCTGATGAGCTCATATCACACCAGGTACTGATGGCGGAGGAGGGCGAGGATGATGGCATCGCACCCAACGACGCACTTGACATGATATCCGAAGATGAGGCCACAGCCAACACCGGCGACTAAAACGACGCCGATCGTGAGGCACGGAGGGCCTGGAACAGAGCCCGCGCAGTCCGGCGAAGGAGGGCCAACGTGCGCATGCGATCTATGCATCGTGAGCTAGACACTAAATTCGCCGCTGTGAGCGAGCGGGGCTTCAGAACTCCTGTGGCCAACATCGCCAGGGTAACTGCTATACTCGAGCGCAGTAACGATCCAAACCGGCATCAAGCACTTTGCTACGCGCAGAGGGTGCGGATTCAGCTCGATCAACAAAACCCGATGTCCACCATCAGAGAAGAACACATGGGCGAAAGCTGCAGCCACGCTCACAGTCGAACGGTAGGCGGCCGTCCTCGACCTCAGCGCAGCAATAACAACGACAACGCTCGCGGGAGTCAAGCCACTGGTGAGAGGCAGCAGCCACCTCCAGGAGGCAACCCACGACAGGCCAATCATCGGAATCCTCCAGAAGACCTACACCAGCGAATTAATGAAGGACGCGATGTGTGATCCATAATTGATTCCAGGCGCAGAGAGCATGAAGTAGCTGAGACAGAGGGTACCGATTGCAGCGATCATTTTCCAGTGTTCATCGCACGGTTCAGCAGTTACAAGTACCCTGAGGGCTTCAAGCGGATTGGGATCACCAAGTATGGTGGCAAGCAAGCTCCTCAGCAATGGCTACGTTTTTACTCCACCGCCATTGAAGTCGCAGGAGGCTCCAACATCACCAAGGTCATCTACTTCCCGATGGCTTTGGACCCTGTGCCACTCACGTGGTTGGAGAGCCTCAGCAACAACTCGATCGACTCCTGGGAGCGGCTCAAGAAAGTCTTCATCGACAACTTCCAGGGGGCGATCACCCGAGCAGGTACTCGTCACGATCTTGCTCAATGTAAATAGGAATGTAATGAGCTCCTATGGTCCTATACACGCCGTTTCTTCGATGTGCGCACCACCATTGCGAATATCTTGGAGGAAGACATCATCGACTGCTTCTACAACGGCATCACCGAACCAAGCATCTACAGAGACTTTGGGCGGAACAGACCAAAAATTATTGTAGGGCTTCGTGACATGATGCACAACTGGTCTGAGCAGAAGGAAAAGATGCGGGAGCGGTTCCCGAGGCGCAATGATAGCAACCTAAGGCGCCCAAATAACAACCGTACCGACAAGAGCCAGCGGGACTACTTGGGTCCATCCCGAAAGCGCAAACCAGACGACCTCGTCGCGGCTGTGGATCATCCTTCACGAGGCAGGAAGACAACGATGCAGGAGGAGTTCGAAAAGCTCCTGCAGAAGAAATGCCCATGGCATCCAGGTGCCAATCATGCGGCAATTGAATTCTACCACCTCCGGAGGATATTCAGCAATCCCGGTGGTGGCAAGAAGAACAAGCCAATGGACAAAGAACCCGAAGAGGATGACCAAGGGGACAAATCGCACAACGTGAAGTTCCAAGATGCCTCAAAAACTATCAACGTCATCTTCGGGGGAGATGAGAACTTAAGTTCCAGGCGGGAACAGAAACTGCTCCTCCAAGAGATCATGTCTGTCGAGCCGGTGGTACCATGACCACTTCGTTGGTCGGAGATCCCCATCTCGTTCTCACGCGATGTTCAGTGGACAAGCTTCTCAGAGCCCGGCAAGTTCCCTTTGGTCCTAGACCCAGTGGTGGCAGAAGTCAGGCTCACTAGAGTACTCATCGACGGCGGAAGTGGTCTCAACCTCATCTTCGCCAGTACTTTGAGAAAGATGGGCTTGGACTTAACGGACATGCTCGTTCCAAGCAAGTCTCCTTTCTATGGCATTGTCCCAGGTAATGCAGCGCACCCACTTTGGATGGTGGTTCTTCATGTCACCTTCGGCACGAGGGAGAACTACCGCACCGAGTTTATCAAATTCGAAGTTGCCAACTTCGAATCTTCTTATCGTGCCATACTGGACAGACGGGCACTGGCCAAATTCATGGCAGTGCTGCATTATGTTTATTTGCTTCTCAAGATGCCAGGATGAAGTGGGGTACTCACTCTCCGGACCAACTTGAAGAAGTCGTATGACTGCAACCAGGAGGCGATCCAGTATGCTTCAACTGCGCGTGTGCCAGATGCTTCAGGAGAAGTACTCGCGGCCGCACAACAACTCTCCCAAGCTAGGCTAGAAATCCCTACGAGAAAGGCCAGCAAGTCGAGCATCCAGTCGACCGGCGACGTGGCCCTCAAGACGATCCAGCTCCAAGAGGGCGACTCATCCAAGATCGCCGTTATCGGTGCAGGCTTAGACGAGAAATAGGAATTCGCGCTCATCAGTTTTCTTCGGGCTAACCGAGACATCTTCACGTGGAAACCAGCGGATATGCCAGGGTTGCCTAGGGAACTGATCGAGCATAGTCTGAATGTAAACCCACAGGCTGTGCCTAAAAAGCAATGCCTTCGAAGGTTTGCTCACAACAAACGTGAGGCAATTAAATGGGAAATAGCTAAAGTCCTCGCGGCTGGTTTCATTAAAGAAGTAATCCATCCAGAGTGGATAGCTAATCCCGTCCTTGTAAGAAAAAATAATAATGAATGGAGAATGTGCGTTGACTACACCGATCTCAACAAGCATTGCCCAAAGAATCACTTCGGGCTACCGCGCATTGATCAAGTTGTCGACTCGACGGTGGGTTGTGTACTCCTCTGCTTCATTGATTGCTATTCGGGGTATCACCAAATCGCGCTCAAGGAGGAAGATCAAATAAAAACCGCGTTCATTACCCCGTTCGGTACATACGCCTACAAAACTATGTCTTTCAGGTTGAAAAATGCAGGAGCAACCTATCAACACGCAATTCAGATGTGCTTCACTGATCAGCTGCATCGGAATGTTGAGTCCTACGTGGATGAAATGGTCATCAAGACCAGGAATCCCGATAACCTGATTGCAGACTTGGAAGAGACGTTCAGCAGCTTACGCAGATTTTGGTGGAAGCTCAACCCAACTAAGTGCATTTTCGGAGTACCATCAGGGAAATTGCTCGGGTTCATCGACAGTAACCGGGGAATTGAAGCCAATCCTGTGAAGATTATGGCCATCACTGATATGGGGGCTCCAGCCACAATCAAGGATGTGCAGAAGCTAACAGGATGTATGGCAGCCGTGAACAGGTTCATCTCCCGACTCGAGGAGAGAGGACTACCCTTCTTCAAGCTCCTGAAACACTAAGACAAGTTCCAGTGGACGGAGGAGGTCGAGCGGGCCCTGCAAGATCTTAAACAACACCTTCAGTCACCTCCAGTCCTTACAGCACCACTGCCAGGAGAAGATCTACTACTTTACATTGCAGCGACAACTCATGTTGTCAGCAGTGCCATTGTAATCGAGCGCAGCGAGGAGGGCCATGCGTTTGGAGTGCAGAGGCCCGTCTACTTCATTGGTGAGGTACTCTCTGAATCTAAGGTACGATACCTGACAGTTTAGAAACTTTTATATGCAATACTCATCACATCGAGAAAGTTGCGCCATTACTTCGACAAGTACAAGATCACTGTGATTATGGATTTCCTGTTGGTGGATATTCTTCACAATCAAGACGCCACGGGGCGTATATCAAAGTGGGCAGTAGAACTAGGGGCTTTGTCAATCAACTTCAAGCCACGCACTACAATCAAGTCTCAAGCTCTAGTTGATTTTATGGCTGAGTGGAAAGAGAATCAAATTCTAACGCCAGTCGACAAGCCAGAGCACTGGACCATGTATTTCGATGGGTCTCTTAAGCTTGACTGCGGTGGCGCTGGAGTCTTATTTATTTTTCTGAGAGGTGAACAATTGAAGTATGTCCTCCAGATCTTTTGGGAGGTATCCAATAATGAAGCCGAGTATGAAGCCTTGCTTCACGGGCTACGTTTGGCGATATCACTAGGCATCAAGCGACTACTTGTATACGGTGATTCACTTCTGGTCGTTTAGCAAGTCAACAAAGAGTGGGACTGCAACAAGGAGACAATGGACACCTACGTACAGGAAGTTCACAAGCTGAAAAATAAGATTTCCGGCCTGGAGGTTCATCACGTGATACGGGAACATAATGTTGGCACAAATATACTATCCAAGCTAGGATCCACCCGTGCACAGGTTCCAGCGGGAGTTTTCATCCAGGAGCTGATGCAGCCATCCATCAAGTCCTCACCTCAGATAACCACTGATGCTGGCCTTCAACAGCCTGATCGGGAGGTTATGATGCTTGGAGAGGACTAGAGAGATGCTTATATCAACTTCATCCGGGACCAACGACTGCCAGCGGGGATGGACGCAAGAAGTGCAGCGGTAGCTCGTGTCATGCGTAGAAGCAAAGGTTTTGTCCGTGTCATGCGCAGAAGCAAAGGTTTTATCCTAGTCGACAATAAACTCTACCGCCGTGGCGCACGATCAGGTGTACTCATGAAGTGCGTCACGGGAGAAGACGGCTATGACATACTGCTGGAGATACATGAGGGCGTTTGCGGCAACCACGCGGCTTCAAGAATGCTGGTGGGGAAAGCATACAAAGCTAGTTTCTAGTGGCCCACCGCAGTGTCCGATGCTGAGGACCTCGTGCGGAGATGCCAAAATTGCCAATTCTTCGGCAAGCAATCTCATGTCTCAGCTCACAATCTTATCACCATACCGCCATCCTGGCCATTTGCTTGTTGGAGCCTTGATATGATTGGGCCCTTTACAACGGCGCCAGGTGGTTTTACCCATGTATTGGTGGCTATCGACAAGTTTACCAAGTGGATCGAGTACAGGCCGATAGCCAAGCTCATGCCAGATAGAGTCATTGATTTCATCTCCGACATCTTGCATCGCTTCGGCTTCCCGAACACCATCATCACGGACCTGGGATCAAATTTCACGGCTAACCAGTTCTGGGAGTTCTATGAAAATGCGTGCTTCGAGGTCAAGTATGTCTCCGTTGCACACCCAAGGGCCAATGGTCAAGTCGAGAGGGCGAACGGCATGATAATCGAGGGCCTCAAGAAAAGACTCTATGATGAAAATAGCAAGAAAGGAGGAAAGTGGATACACGAGTTGCCACATGTCATCTGGGGGCTCAGGACTCAACCGTCTAAAGCCACAGGGCAAACTCCATTCTTTCTTGTCTACGGCTCCGAAGCAATCTTGCCGGCTGACATCATGTGGAAATCCCCAAGGGTTGAAACGTACAATGAAGGCGAGGCTAACGAGGCAAGGCAGCTAGAGCTCAACTCTATTGAGAGGCTCGCTGCACCGCTCTTGTTCAGTTAGCACGATACCTACAGGGGATCCGGCGATATCACGACCGCAACGCCAGAGAACGGTCATTCAGTATAGGCGATTTGGTCCTACGCCCCATCCAAGATGAGTCCGGCTTACACAAGCTCAACTCAAGATGGGAAGGACCGTTCATCGTCAAGCAGATTTCAAGACCGGGGTCTTATCGACTACAATATCCTGAGGGCCAAGATGTCCCAAATTCTTGGAACGTTCAGAACCTGCGCAAGTTCTACCCATAAGAAGACGTGCAGGGATATTTATTCTCCGAGCGCCTAGGAGGTTTTCTTCCAATTCAATTTGGAGGCTATGTGCCACAGAATCCGGAATGTAAATTTTTTGTTAAAATACGGAGGCTATAGCCACATTCATGTTTTATTTGAATGGACTTCTTGCCATGAGCTTTGACAGTCGTTAAATATTGATGCTACAACCACGTTCATGTTTTATATGAATCGACTTCTTACCATGAGCATATCAGTCGTTGCGATGATGATCACATTTTTTCCTAACAAGTTAGATTTGCTCGATCGGATTCTATCTAACTTGTTGGACGAGCTCACATCAGGAGCTATATTGACTACTCCCAGAGTCGCTGCACTCGGGGTAGTTTCGACTTCTTGCCAGGAGCATGACAGTCGTTGCGATGATGATCGCGTTTTTTCCTAACAGGTTAGATCCGCTCGATCGGATTCTATCTAACTTGTTGGACGGGCTCACATGAGGAGCTATTTCGACTACTTCCAGGGTCGTTGCACCCAAGGTAGTATCTACTACTTAGCCTATGAACATGGATGACAATCCAGAAGTCACAAGGCAAATACAAGTAGAGACGTCAATGACAGATATATTACAAGGAGAAAAGTACTTGTTTTTACATTTCAATCCTGTATTACACTTTCTACTATTTTTCTCAGCTACAGGCCGGGCTTCTAGGTGGTACTCGCTGAACTTCTCTTCGGAGCAGTCTGCAGCCACACCCTGTGCGAATACCTCTAGTCGAGCCTGAGGCCAATAGGACTTTACAAAACTAAGCGCGTGGCTGACACATGTGATGGGGGCTTCGGCGAAGAAACTGAGGACCTTCTGCGGTGCTCCGAGGAGTTGCTCCAGCAGGGATCGCCCGTCTACTTCGCCGCCTTCTTGCAGATCCACCATGTCAATAAGCTGTTGGGCGGCCCTCCTCAGTTCCTCCAGCTCTTTCTGGCGCTGCTCCTTTTCTTCGTCCAGCATCTTGATCTGCTGAAGGCAGTCGACGAACTGTTGTTCCATGTCGGTGATCACCTTCTGCAGCCTCTCGACGTCATCTGTACGGCGATACAGCATATTCTTCATGTCAGTAAGCGACTCTTCTTTATATGTTAAGATTTTTCTAAGCTCTGCGGTGAAGACAGTTTTCAGAACTCAAGATAAATTGCTAAGAGAAAGTACTCGAGTGAAGAAAGGGTTTGCCTTGGTACGCCTTTTTCTGCTCTTTTAGCTATTCTTGGAGCTCTGAGTTGGACTTCTCAAGGTTGTGGAGATCGTTCTTGAGGAGCCATGTTTCTCGTGTCCGCTCCAGCTTCAGCTTATTGAGCTCTCTCTGAAGATACATGTTCTTCTTATGCTCTTCTGATATGTGTTGATCCTTTGCTCGGAGTTCCTGGAGGCCACTCACGACTGCTTTCAGCTTTTCAGATTTTTGTTGTGAGAGTTTGGCCACATCCTGCATAAGGGGAAAGATTAAGACAAGCATGACTTTTGTATCCTGGAGGCAACACAAGGCGCAACTCGACAAAGTATAATGGCAGAAGAGTAATCATACCTTACCAAGGTAAATTGGTACATCTCCTTGGAGATCTTCTGTAAGTATCGCATGTTGTTGACCATCAGGAGCGGATCATCCACTAGATCTGTGGTGATGATGTTCAGGTATCCACTCCCGGACACCAGCAGATCTTCAGGGTTTCTTGAGGTACCCGCAGCTTCTTCAGCTGATGGTTGTGGGGCACCTGCAAGTCAACACGCATTCAGTACATGAAGTTTGTGGTCTAAGCAGTTAGCCACGGGAGGTCAGACACATACTTGTGCCATCTGCAGGAGGGGCATTAGTGGCCTCGACTTGTTCTTCACCATCGGCACTGGCATCAGGTTGCTGGGGCTCGGGGGGTGGTGAGTCGAGCAGTGTCATGTCCTCCTCGGGGGCTGGCGGCTCGGGGGCTGGTGTAACCGAGACAGGCTTTGGCTTAATCCCTAAGGTAAAGGCAGTCCTAATGAAGCAGAATTAGTTATATCATTAAACAAGTTGAAAAGAATAGAATATGCATTATGAAAAAGGATCTGCACTTACAGCGAAGATTTCTTCATGGCGGATTTCTTTAGTCTCAGGGCCCGTGGTTTTATAACCACGGTACTCGCTGCTGGTGGTGGGGTCACACCAGCCGATTGTGAGGTACCATCCCTGTTGAGGTAGTTGATGGGTCCGTCCCAGCAGTTTCTGCGGCGCCACCTGCTGGAACATCATCCCCAGCGAGTTCGGTCCTGATAACCTTTTGGCGCTTGGGGTTGGGCGGAGAAGCAGAAGGATTGCCGTACAGACAATGTAAGCATGCAACAACTCCGATATTTGACAATTCTACAGGACAGCAACTTCATACCTGGAGAGTTCGACTACATGCGCTTTACATCTGGGCACTACTCGACGATCCCGAGGGACCAATGACAAGGCTTCGGCCAACTCCATGGATGATCCGGGGGAGTTGTTCTTCTTCGCCTTCCCTTCGGTTACCCTTTCCACCAGGGGGCTCCCGCTTACGATCATCTCGCTGCTGGGCAGAGCATCAGATGCTTGAGTTTTTTTCACTTCAGCCGTGGCGCTGGGAAGAAGGTGGTCCAGTCGGGGGATGTCGGGTTGTGGTGGATAACTCCGGTACAACTCTGTGTGTTCCTGCAGAGGATTTTTCAGTCAGCAGTTACAGAAAAATAGAACTTATTCCAAAGAAGTCGAACACTTACCAGCTTTGGAGGATTTTGTGCAAAAAACAACTCCGGGATGTAGGGAACTATGTTCACATCCAGCAGCACTCGCTTGACCCGGATGAGCACGACATCATCAGTTAGCTCCTCTGCGCACATCCGAGATGGGTCTTCAGCACCTATGTACTCGAAGCCTAGCGTATGGCGCTGTTGGATTGGCTGGATCCGGCGTTTGAATTAGGAAAACATTACGGATGTGCCAGTCACTCCTATTTTTTTATGTGCTGCTATGATGGCTAGCAACTCGTCGACTTGATCCATGTCTCCTCTGGAGAGTTCGGTGTTCCATTCCGGCCTCATAACAGGGGGTTTCCTAGATCTCTCAGGAAGTTGGGGGACATGGTTTCCGATGTAGAACCAATGGCTCTTCCATCCAGAAATGTTGGAGGGGAATTTGTAGGAAAGGTATCTGTCGCCAGCTTGTTGTCTAAGCTGGATGCCGGCGCCCCCTACAACGGATGGATTTTTGGAGGTGGGTTGCGGCTTTACTCGGAAAAGATAGCAGAAAAGATCCCAATGGGGTTCAATTCCAAGAAAAGCTTCACAAAAATTGATGATGATAGCAATGTGACAGATTGAATTTGGGTTGAGGTGATGGAGCTCAAGCCCGTAGAAATAAAGAAGGCCCCGAAAGAAAGAGCAAGAGCGGAGAGCCAAACCCCATTCAGAAAAATGCTAAAAGGAGATGATTTCGTCCATATTTTCCATGGGAAGAAGTTCGCAAAAAAGAGGGGCGCTAGTTGACAAGACTTTTCTCCTGAAGCAAACCCTCGGAAACAAGATTCATGAGTTCGTTGTTGGAGCACTTACTGTAAGTCCACTCCCCAGATGGCGGCTGCGACTCTTTCCCCTTTCCATCCTTCTCGTTGGATCTCTTGGGCGCCATTTCTAGATCTGTTTGCCACAAGTTGCTCAGAGGCTGCAGAGAAGGGGCGGAGAGATTCGGCTAGTTTGGGGCTTGTCAAAGGGGGTGAAGGTGGAGCACGGAAATTTCTTGGCAGATTTTGTGCAGAAAACAACTCCGGGATGTAGGGAACTGCGTTCATGTCCAGCAGCACTTGCTTGACCCGGATGAGTGCGGCATCATCAGTCAGCTCCTCTGCGCACATCTGAGACGGGTCTTCAGCACCTATGTATTTGAAGCCTATCGTATGGCGCTGTTGGATTGGCTGGATCCGGCGTTTGAAGAAGGAAAACATTACGGACGCGCCAGTCACTCCTATTTCTTTATGGGCTGCTATGATGGCTAGCAACTTGTCGACGTGATCCATGTCCCCTCTGGAGAGTTCGGTGTTCCACTCCAGCCTCACGATAGGGGGTTTCCCAGATCTTTCAGGAAGTTGGGGGACATGGTTTCCGATGTAGAACCAATGGCTCTTCCATCCAGGAATATTGGAGGGGAATTTGTAGGAAAGGTATCTGTCGCTGGCTTGTTATCTAAGCTGGATGCCGGCGCCCCCTACAACGGATGGATTTTTTGAGGTGGGTTGCGGCTTTACCCGGAAGAGATAGCGGAAAAGATCCCAATGGGGTTCAATTCCAAGAAAAGCTTCGCAAAAATGGATGAAGATAGAAATATGGCAGATCGAATTCGGGTTGAGGTTCTGGAGCTCAAGCCCGTATAAATAAAGAAGGCCACGGAAGAAAGAGCAAGCGGGGATAGCCAAACCCTATTCAGAAAAATTGTAAAATGAGATGATTTCATCCATATTTTCCATGGGAAGAAGTTCGCGAAAAGAGGGGCACCAGTTGATAAGACTTTTCTCCTGAAGCAAACCCTCGGAAACAAGATTCATGAGTTCGTTGTTGGAGCACTTACTGTAAGTCCAGTCCCCAGATGGCGGCTGCGACTCTTTCCCCTTCCCATCCTTCTCATTGGATCTCTTGGGCACCATTTCTAGATCTGCTTGCCACGAGTTGCTCGGGGGCTGCAGAGAAGGGACGGAGGGATTTGGCTAGTTTGGGGGCTTGACAAAGGGGGTGAAGGCGGAGCACAGATCTGACTGGGGATTAGAAAATTTCTCGGTGGATTGAAGATTGGAAGCACGGATTTTACCTTAAGTTACCGCGGGGTTAAATAATCAGCGGCCGGATACTGGTTTACTGTTCTGAAGTTGAAGAGTCGTCTCAGGGAATATTCGGAAGATGAGGAGTCATTTGGTGGATTTTTTGGATAACTTATTCGATTAATCATTTTTTCAGGGTTAATTGTCCCGAAAAAAGGGGTTTTTCGAATTCCAAATCTAACTTCCATCATCAGTATCATCACACCAATTATCTCCCAAGGGATTTTTTCACTGCATGCCATGACTATTGGATCCTTTTTTTCCAAACCTAAGAGTTTTGGATTCAAGGCTCGGGGGCTGCTGGATACATGGCATCGAGTATTTATTTTTCGAATTTATTTGAAAAGTAAGTGAGAAAGATTCAAGACTACTGTGACCCTCAGCCTGATTCTTTGATTCAACCTAAGGCTCGGGGGCTACTCCATATGGAGTGCGATTTTTCATCGCACACCATACCAAAGAAGTAATTCGGGGCATGAGCACCTCATAGCTTCGATGCAACCAAGGAAGTACTCGAAGAAGAACTTCAAGGCAGAGCTTCAAAAGAAGCTGAAGACTACTTCAAAAGTACTCGAGGAGCCTGCAATACTCAGCTACGAAGAGCTCGGAGGCTTGTCAGACCCGGGACTACGGGACTGTGTACATAACGTAGTTCATACAGGATTAGGGGATAGGACATGTCCTATACCTTATCTATATTGTATTCTACTCGCATGTGAAATAGGACTCACCGATACAGAAGGGAACTACTCGAGTTGTACTCGAGTATGATTTCTAGGCTAGTGTCGGACTAGTATTCATGAAACCCTGTCCTCCCGGATATATAAGGGCGGGCAGGGACCCCGTCAAAACATCAATCAACACCCAAGGCAATACAAACCACCAAACTAGATGTAGGGTATTACTCACATCGCGACCCGAACCTGTCTAAACCTTGTGTTGCTTGCACCTTCGAGTTCCTGATCTTGGCATCATCCTACTTAAAACTTACCACCTCGGGTATACTCCTCGGTGAGCAAGCAATAAAACACCGACACCTTGGGATTTGGATTCAAGGCTTGGGTGCTGCAGGACACATGTCATCGACGGCTTATTTTTCAAATTTTTCGAAGATAAGAGCATAAGATTCAAGACTAATTTGACCCCAGCATGATTCTTTGATTCAACTTAAGGCTCGGGGGCTACTTCATATGAGTGCAAGTTTCATTGCACCCCATATAAAAGAAGACTTAAAAACTACTTGGGGCATGAGCACGTCACAACCTCGAAATGAACTTCGGAGGAATTTGAAGACGCCTTCAGAAGTAATTCGAAGCCTGCAGTACTCGACTATGCAAAGCTCGGGGGTTTGTCACACCCAGGGGCCACGGGACTACGCACATGGCGTACATATTCTAGGATAAAGGATGGGACATGGCCCACACCCTACACCAGTTGTTACTATTTATGCAGGAGTAGGACTAGTCAAAATAGAAGGAAACTACCCAAGTAGTACTTGGGTAGGACTTCTAAGCTCGTATTTTGGCTAGAATTTCCATGTAAACCGTCTCCCTACACTATATAAGGGCGGGCAGGGAGCCCCTCCAAACCAATCCACATCTAAGGTAATACAAATCACCACACAGGACGCAGGGTATTACGCATACTGCGGTCCAAACTTGTCTGAAGTTTCGTGTTCCTTGCACCTTGGAGTTCTTGATCTCGGCGACACCCTACCTAGAATCTACCACCTCGGGGGTATTCCTCAGTGGGCTTAGAGTTTAAACATCAACACCAGAGGCTGAATTGCATCATACTTGTAAGACATTGTCCATTAAACCTTCAAGTATATCCTTCAGATTTTTTAGCTCATTGATTTCAGTCATTTGAATTGAGATGAATATAGTTTTTGTTTCCATCAAATAAGAAAGTAGTAATTTGTCCATCTGAAAAAGTTTTGAGAATTAAATAAGATCAATATATTGGTAATAGGCTACTAAATTGATTTTGGACTTTATTGACATTCTATAGGAATTGTATTGCACATCAATAAGCCCATTAGCAAGAAACTATTGCTAGAGAATCCAATAACTAATTGGGTAGTGTTAAATAACTATTTGAAATATAAAAGAAATACTGTATAATATTTCTTGAGAAGATGCAAAGAATCTGCCCATCAAATAATTGATGACATAAAAACCATAAACCTATATTACACGCAAGAGTACCTAGAATTACATGGAAAAGAATGTATAAAAGATTGTTGGACCTCGCGTGTCATCTTTAGCTAATTTTGCTCTTTATGCATGACCATTTAAGTTAGATTTTATTTATTATCAAAATAGTTGAATTCTTAAGGATTCATTTGACATAAGAGATAGATATGATAAGTTTTCATCACTAGGCTCTAAGTAAGAACAAAAGAAATAAACCATCGAGGATCTCAATAAAATAGTGTATATATCTTAACCAATTTGAATTATGATATTTTAGAAAGTCGGTTTGATGATTTAATGATATTGTTATTTAATCCAGGTTACAGAGCAGTGGTTATTTTGACATGTTTCAAATTATAGAGCAACCAATTTTCTTTTAAAATAGGTCTATCTAACGAAATAAATTGCCAAACTATTCAAATATCCTTAAAATAAGAGTCACATCTTAAAATGACAAGCCTGAGATAATTTTTGATTTACACTTACAAAAATCTTTTGTTACACATAAAAAAGTGGCTCCATTTATTCTCGAAACTTCAACCAATTATGAACTGATATCCCCAAACAGTATATCCTCCCAATTCTTACAAAAGTTTTTTTTCGGCTCTATTTTCTCAAAGCTACATCAAACAATTATGAAGCGATAAGAGCAACCACATGCTAATGTCATCGAATACTCGTTGCCTCTGCCTTGTTCGCGACACACTACCAGAGAAGTGACCATTCGTCTGCGGCCGTTAGTACCGACTGTCTTTCAGCCGGTACTAACTCGCACAGAAGATTTCCGCAAGGAACCACAAAATCCACAGCATCGGCTCAGAACGCAAGGCCAAGATCGCCAACGCCACGAAACAGCATGGGTCCGCCGTCACCACCCGCACAAAGGGGCCCAACATGGATTAGCCATCACCATCTCCATAAAGGGATCCTAGTATGGATCCGCCATCACCAGCCGCTCAAAGAGACCCCAGCATGAGTCCGCCGTCTCCTAAGGTGAAGAAGAACGCAAAGGCTTGGGTCCCACCACCGCCACCTCCTAAGGTGATGAAGAACCCAGCTAAGAAGAAAGAGAAGCCTCCATCTCTGAAGTTAGCATACGAAATGACTAACGAGGAATTGCATGCACATGTGAGAAAGGAGGTCACCGATCACTTTGCGTCAAAGAAGCCTGAGCCGAAGCAACCAGTGGATCCAACTGGGCAGAAGTGTTTTGTAGCCATGTGCCAACCAAGGAAGAAAGAAACACTATCGGACTACGACCGCTCAATCACAAAGTCTTATCAGAAGAAGGGTAATCGTCGGTACAACAACATTCTCCGGCTCGAAGAACAACCCCAACAATCGATACCTCCACTTCAAGTGCTTTCAAAAGAGGATGAAGCTATGGCTGACTTTATGGTGGAAACGAAACTCATAAAATCTCAACTCCGAGGGTAGGATCCAATCCGATTCACCCAGGGGCAGGAAGAAAACCATTTGTATGAGAGGAACCTCTTATGTGGCTAGAGTTGCTGAGTATGCTACCAACGAGAATGCATGACTTGCATAAATGGTACTTGATGGCCTCTATAGATGGAGACGTAATGTTCTCAGCTCAGGTTAAGCATAGCCATTTACATCGGGGGCTAGCTGACGTATGGATCGAGTTTAAGAGTCTTTGGTTTCTATACCATCAAGACGCCCTAGACAAGTCCCTTGTCAGTGCATTTGTTACGTAAGTGTTTCCTCTCATTTCTATATTCTATCTCTACTACTTCTGTGTTCTCTCATCCCCTCTTTTGTTTTGTATCATGTAGGATGAAGGTGCTAGAATGCCTAGGAAGGGGGTACTATAACATCGGCTTCACGGACCCGGATGTTATAATGTGAATAATGTACTTAAATGGCCGAATCGGACTGAGAACAATATATTCATGGCCTTGGATTTGCATCATACTTGTACATTCATTATGTTGCCGTACAACTTCAAGTAAGTCCTTCAACTCTTTTTTCCACCCGTTCAATTTGATAATAAGTATATCCAACATTTCATTTGTATATGTGTATCAATAGTTTTCACTAGATCTTGCTCTCTATCAAGATTGATCGATCCCGAATTGTGGTGTTCGACTCTAAGGAAAAACCGGTAGAAGAATATCAAAACCTCATAGACATCCGCCAAATAGCATGGGCTCGCTTTCTCAAAAAGCATATAGGAATCACAGACAACCCGGGTGCGCTTTATATCAAAACGGACTTTCTGGTACGAATACAATTCACACATCTAGTTCCATTTCTTTAAACACCATTAATATTTGATAACCCATATATATATAGTGTTTTGTTATAATGCACCTAGGTGCATTTTGTATAGAGAATGCATCCACCCTCTCAGTTGCAATTGTGACCGTTTTAGTTGCAACTGGATTGTGTCCAGTTGCAATTGGGTCATTTTGAGTTGCATCCAGTTCGCGTCCGGTTGCAACCGTATCGGTCTGAGTTGCAACCGGTTCGCATCCAGTTGCAACCGGGTCGGTCTGAGTTGCAACTAGTTCGCGTCCAGTTGCAATCAGTTCCGTTCAGTTGCAATCGGTCTATTCTCCTAGTTGCAATCGATGTAGTCTCTCGGTTGCAACTGTAGGGTGGGTGCAATTTGTACAGAGAATGCACCTTGTTGCATTTAGCCTCGTCGTGTGTGTGTGTGTGTGTGTATATATATAGTGTTTGAGACAAGCAGAAGGAAATAACTTATGTGGCTACTACATATGTGAGTTCATCCACATATTTTGCAATCCAAAGAGAATGACACAACAAGAATTCAATGTATGTAAAGAAGTAGTAACAATTTCTTTTATTTTATTCCGTACATGTATTAATTTAAAATAATGATCATTGCACGTGACAGATTTGGCGAATGAAAGAAGATCTCATCGAACCGGAAAGAATCAGGCAATTGAAGAAGTACTCTGTGGATTCCTACTGGATGAGATCATAAATCCCAAAGGAGAATTTTATGCCGATCATAGGATAAGCGTGGGTCAACTTGATCCAAACAGGGGTGAGGACGACGATGAAGACTAGTAATATTTGAAATACTTGTGTGGCTACTTGTAATATTAAAGTGTATATAAATTTTATATATATAATATATAAGTCTGCTATGCTACATACGAATACAAATACGGATACGAATATGAATACTAGCTATAGACAAACGGATACGAATACAAATTTAAAATAAAATTAAAAAGGAAAAGAAAAAAGAAACGTAAGCAAACAAATAAAAAAAGTATTTAGGCCCAACCGCCCCACGTGGAGGAGTTTAGTACTGGTTGGTGTTACCAGCGGGTACTAAATGCGCAATTTAGTATCGGATATGGCGCATGATACTAAATATATGACAATTTAGTACCGTGGGGACCGGTGCTGACCGGAGGTTCTGTCCCGGTACTTAATGTTAAGGATTCTAGCATAGACACGTGCCACTACTCAACGCACATAAAAGGAAACCTGGACAAAAAGAAATAGAAAAAGATAATATCACCACTTCACCAGTCACCAGAGAGCCCGACCGGCTCGAAAGGAACATGCATTTAGCAATCAATCAAGCCATGAGAGATGGCAAAAATTGTTAGCCTCTTAGATAAAAGAAAGAATGTGGAATCCAAAAATATATAATCGTGGAACCAAAGAAAAGAGTGGCTCTGGCTGCAGATGAGGACGTTTGGCACCGAACTAGCTAGCACGAGCCACTCTACGATAATACAGCCGGAGAGTGGGGGCCCTAACAAGCTTAGCTGTGGGACAGGGACAGGTGGGCCCGGGGGCGCATTATGCGCGCAGATAGCACGTCGCCGCCGTGCCGTGGCCCCGCGCGGACGTATGGATGTCGCTTTAGTTCCTTACACGCCGTATACCGGCCAGTTGTACGGCCACGGCCCTGCTCGTCCGCTTGTGTGTGCGCGTCCACCGCCCAGCTGATGGATGCGAGTTGCAGTTGCTCCGTCATACCTCATGCTCGAAAATTAACGCCGACACGTCACTGCTGCATGTGATGCAACAATTTAGGGGTGGTTGGCGCCTGGCGAGGCGGCGGCAAATTTCTGATTGCAAATTGTGGACGATATATCCTGCAATGGCCGAACTAGGAATCTGAGATGATACAGGCTAATAAACAAGTGTTAAAGACATTTATATGAGGAGAGAATTTGTACCGCAAATTACAATAAATTTGCATGTTCACTTAATTGAGGTCGAGTCTCTGACTAAGGACCCGCGCGTTTGTTCTAGTTTTTGGATTGTCATTCCTAAATTAAAGTTGTAATAAACAGACAACCTTTTTTAGACTCCACAATCCATCAATCCATCTCCCACCAGCTATTGTCAGATTGTGATAAAAATGTGTACCTACCGTGCCATAACAAACATACTTTGTACGGATTCACTCCAACTCCATCGCTTGTCCCGTGGCTTGCTGCCGTCTGCGCGCCACTCACTCTCCTTGTGGATCAGGAATGGAAAGAGAAATAATAGAGAGAAATGACATATAAAATTATGTGGAATCCATTATTACAACTTGAACTGGATCAAGACCCTAAGACAAATAGGGGCCATGGATGGGTAGCCATGACTACTTTTACACGTGTAACTAATGATAAATAGGAGGTCATGAATAAGTATGAGAGATAATGCAAAAAGGCCGGAATCTTTTCCTTTATCTAAAAAAGTATGAGATAAATAACACTACTAAAATACGATTTGCAGGAACGCCCCGTTTTTTCTGGAGGTGGCCCAAAAGATAACCCGCTCTTACAAATGGCGTCACCCGTCCTGAAAATATACTTCACATATTTTTTATATACAGTTCACAGTAACGATAGTGTAGAAGTTTCACTTTTTTATTTGTTTTGCTATATGTAAATATTTAAATAAATTTTCGGAATAAAGTAGAAAAATATTTTTAAGGGGTGGGTGGTGGCATCACCCGCTTTTAGAAACGGATTTCTAGGGGCACGTGATGACGTCACCTGCCCCTACAAATTAGTTAATATAAAAAAAATAGCATACCCCATAGAGTCATAAGTGATAGTGTAGTGCGGTAGAGAGGAAGATAAGCGCGAGATTTGATGTATGCGGTTTGAACCCCAAGTGATGCAATTGTGCATATTTCGTTAAAAAAATATACCTCGATAGTACAGGGGCCTGTGGTGGTGGCTGGTTGGCTGTAATATTTTTTTCTTTTTTATTTTGCTATTTTGATTTTTTCATTTTCTAGAAATTGATTTTTTTATTTCATGGCATGACCCACCCCTAAAAATTATTTTCAGGGGCGGACGCATTACCCCCATCTAAAAGTAGCATTTGTAGCTGCAAGAAGTAGAACAGTGTACACACCTGCCTCTAAAAATACGTTTTTACCCGGTCCTAAATTTTTTTCCGTAGTAGTGTAAGAGTCCACAATCAAGCTTTACAACTTTTACAATTCAGCTTTCCATAATCCACAATCAGATTTTCACAACCCGCCCCCAAAAATCATTTTCAGGGGCGGGCGCATTACCCGCCTCTAAAAATAGCATTTGTAGTTGCAAAAAATAGAAGAGGATACCGCACCTGCCCCTAGAAATACGTTTTTACCTCCTTCTAATTTTTTTTCTAGTAGTGTAAGAGTCCACAATCAAGCTTTACAACTTTTACAATTCAGCTTTCCATAATCTACAATCAGATTTTCACAATCGGATCCTGAAACAAACAAGCCACATGCATATTTTTAGTTAATGTTCTTTCAGCGGCAGATGGCATGCCTGATGATATGAGTCAATGGTGCCTTCTTGAATTTTAAGATCTATCAATATTCTCTCATATTTGTTAACAAGGGCCGCATGTACGTATGTTTATATTCATAGGGGTAAATATACGCGTATGCGCTTTAGAAAAAATCTAATAAATTTAGGCTCGCTATCAGGATAGAATCTGAGTTCATATAAAATTTCAATTTAAGTTTCTAACCATGTAGCTGGTTATACTTTCGTCAAAGGAAAATATCTATATATGCCAAAGGTCTCGTCCAAAAAGGAATAGTGATTTTTTGTTCTTTTCTGCCTAAAAATACTAGTATGGGTTATACTTTCGTCAAAGGAAAATATCTATATATGCCACAGGTCTCGTCCAAAAAGGAATAGTGATTTTTTGTTCTTTTCTGCCTAAAAATACTAGTATGGGTAACATCAGATACTGTATTGCATATACAACAAAGAAAAAACCTTTATATGTGCGCCAAAAAATCTAGCCGTTCTTTTTAAGAGAGATTATCAGCATCTTTGTCCCTCTCTCTCCCCCATGACTGGATCGGAGTTGTATTTTCAGATGACATGTTCCTTCACATCTGCTGTCCATAATTATTCTCTTAACACTGGTAGAGAAACCCACATACATCCCCTTTGTTTGTCTCGGTCTTTTATTCATACTTCGTAACACCAAACGAGACTAAAATTCACCCGATAGTCCCGGCTGATGTTAATAACTAGGACTAAAAGTCCTCTAGACATTAGTTCCAGTTGGCAATACCAACTTGGGCTAATGTAGACTCTTTAATCCGGGTTGGTGTATTATTAACCGGGACTAAAGAGTCCTTCATGGTTTAGTTTAAAAGGAAAGTACCCTATCTACGATTACTTTTGCTACGTAGGTGGGGTGGTAGAGAAGTTATGCACGAGGCAAGAAGTCTTAGGTTCAAGTCTCGCTAACCCTGCAGAGTTGGTGGTGCTTGCTAATTATTTTTTTCTTTTCTCTAGTACTCCATTTAAATTCATCTAATTTCGTTTATCTAGTACTCTCTCCGTTCCAAATTATTAGTCATTTTAGTTTTTTAATTCATAGTTTTTGCTATTATTGTCGGTCGAAACCCACAGGCGAGCAGCGACAGGCAACATGAGGAGCCGGGAGGCTCCCGGGACTGCTGGTGGGCCCCGGTCCCTCGGTCAACGGCTCGAGATCCGGCACACGTCTTGGCGTCTGGGTTGATAGGCGTGCCACCTAACCTTGTACCTGATCAGGAAGGTGTTATATGTTAGTTTCCTGCATGCACAGACACGTATAAACATTAGTCCGAGCCGTGATCGGCTCATCGAGTGATTCCCTATATCGACTGTAAAGAGCCGATTGTATTCAGTACCAGATCGGATCTATAAACAAGGTAAATATATCCGATGGTAATATAAATCTTGCTCTGTAACCATTAAGCTAATCCAATCTACAATGGTTAAAGCTTTCACTGCATAACCGGAACATCCTACGCGTAATTGAGCCTAACAGATATGGAAGGTAGCGAAACAACAACCTAAATAGAGGCCTAAAAACCAACTGAAAGCCAATTCCCGGAACAATCCCTTTTTAAGCTGTTATAAAGCACCAAACATACTACCAGAATATTCAACCCGTTTGAAGGGCCTAATCATGCAGATATTAAACTAAATCCCCGATGAACAAAGACTAACCATAACAGATTGGATCTACTAAACAAAAATAGAGCAAGGTGCTGCCCTTACACCCGTGATTGGGCACAATGACAGCTGAACGTTTACAGGTAACAAACGATGTATGATTAAAGCATGGAAGAGCCAATGCTACTCTATAAACGTTAAGATAACTAGTGCTACTCGCCATCCACAACGCTTCAGAATGAGAAACACCAAAGGTGGATAAGCAGGGATGATGCCGCCCCGATCACGCGGGGTGTGATCGGGGCTGCACGGCACTTACCCGAGAAACCCTAGAACAGGGGTGGCGATGCGCTGAGAATTGTTGGTGAATGATTGATTGATTGATTGATTCATGATCCAGAGTACATATTTATAGTCCAGAGACTTGCCTTCCCCAACCAATCCTAACTAAACACGACACAAATCTTGGCTATCTCTATCTAAACTATTTAAACACATATGCCTATCTAGATACATGGCCAACCCTGGCCTCAAACACCCGCACAAGGGCCAATTCGTAAGCCCACTATGATGATCTTTCGAGCCCATCTTGCTTCTCGGCCCACCTTTCTGGCCCGCCTGAGTTAGGGCGATAACACATGCCCCCTAGTTTCGGCAATAATTAATCCGAAACCATTTCTCTTTTAATCGCCCCGCCTCTTCGACTTCCGAAATCGTACAGGCATGCCTCTTCAACTTCCAGGGGATGTGACTGCTCTGCATCAGACTTCTTCAAAACCGCTACGGTGCTGATTCGTCTTCCACTCCATCTTTATAAACCTGCCCCCGGTAACTTTCCTTCTCTTATCCCCTTCCTTCAGCCATTAGCAACCGTAATTGATTCAATTTTCCTCTTCTCGTAATGGCTTCTTCCTCTTCCTCTACTTCCTCCGCCATCTCCTTCGAGTCCGAGTCCACTCGAGAACCCACTCCAGAGTATGACCCTATAGCCGCCTACGAAGTTCGTACCCCCCTGCATTGGGATGTAGAAGAATGGGACTTCCAGACCTGGTCAGAGGATGATGAGTCCCTGACCGATGGCGAAGATCTCCACCTCCTCCTCGGTGGTGAGCTAGAGGAAGATGACGAAGACGACACATCCTGGGAAGAAGACTTCTTCTTCTCCTCGGAAGAAGAAGCCGATTCCTCATCAACTGAGGAGGACTCGGTGGCAGGAGGCTTCCTCCTTGGCGGATCGTCGGAGGATGATGATGACGACGACGACGATGAAGAAACCGAAGACAGCAACGGCTTCAGCAGTAACAGCGGCGGAGATGTCGACAGCAGCGGCGGCGATAGCGACGTCAGCACGGCTCCACCGATCAAGCGTCGCAGAACCTCCGATGCCTACTAGTGGTAGGCTGTAGGATTAAGCCGATAGACTGGCTCTAGGAGCAATTGGCTCCCCCTTTTGTACTTACTCCCCATTATAAATAAAATCTTTTATTTCAACCGCAATTTGTTAAGAAACCGATCTGTTGAGAGCCGATGGCAACGCATCGGTTCCTTTCCTTAAAAATGTCGATCCAGATCTAAGTTGATTTTCCAATTCATTTCATTTTCCGCTTAAATCCGGAACCTTCCCCAAAATAGATCTTCAAAGATTCCCCGAATCCAAGTTATTCTCCAAAACCTTCCACTCATAAACCTTAACCGCAAAGACCCAAACCAAAGCCTTTAGTGCACAAACTCATACTTGCGTTGCTAACCCTAGATCCAGTTCCTAGGTTCTTGATCTTTGGGGTTTCCGATGGGGGGACCTTCGAATGCCGATGCGGGTGTCTTTGGCCTGAAGGTAAAACTCTGATCTTTACTAATTTAATGCAGCGATCACTAGATCCCTTGCATCATTAAATGATCCTTCTCCGGTTGTTTGGTTTTTGTGGATTCTTTAGGTTTTAGACATTCTCTTGCCGCATCCTTCTTCTCCCAATTCCTTTTGTCTCGGGCCTCATTCTTATAAAAAGCCCGTAGATCTAATTTCTTGCGAGGCCAATCGAATTCCATTCGTTAGTCAAAATATAGACTTAGGTTCTTGGGCCGACAGCCTACGTGCCTGGCCAAATCCTCCAGAGGGCTGGGTGACCTGGTATAACAGAGTAGCAAAGACCTACCAACCCACATGGGAGACCATAGGGATAGCCGACGCTCTGTCTTTATCTCTATCCCCTCTTGAGAAGAATGAGAATCTCCTGAAAATCATCAGCTACTTTTGGTCTGATGCCTTGAACTGCTTCCTATTTGGTCATGGACCGATGGCTCCAACCCTCCTAGACGTAGTGATGATCACTGGTCTTAACATCTCTTCATCCTGCCCTTCTGCCTACAGACTATCCGAAGTTCCCTTCAAGTTGTCTTCCAAAACAGAGTGTACAAACTGGGGTGCATACCTGAATCAGCACCTTAAAACCAAAGGTCCTGTGACCAATAAAGAACATACAACCTTCTTGAATCTTTGGTTGGAACACTTCTTATTTTGCGGTCCTTCCCTTGCGCCAACCAAGAATTATCTCCCCTTGCATATGAACTAGCCAAAGGTAACACTGTTGGCCTTGGCAAGTTGTTCCTTGGGGAAGTCTACAGATACCTCCACCTGATGTCCTTGAGCCTACTTACCTAGAAGAAACTTAGGACCGGTGGTCCCTGGTGATTTATCCAATTGTAGACTCACCTATACTTTCAGGACTTCATCCCTAACTTCCCTGCTTTGCTCGACAACTCTTTCCCAGATCAGAGTGGGAGGCGGATCAGATATACCAGCTTCGGCCAGGCTTTATACAGCCTTCCTGGCAGCAAGTTGAATCCCTCACAAGCTTCAATCTGGTTTAGAGTTTTCTATAGGGGCCTGAACAACCCTATCTTCCTTCCCTACACTGATTCTGAAATTTTTGAGAACCCGGTCACCTTCAGGTTGGCTGATTTTGCCGATGATGACAGCACTCGGCATCTATATTCTATCATGATCCGCCCTTGGCTCCTTCCAGTCGGCATGAGCAACTCCAACCGGATCAAGCCAGGATATGAATTCTATCAGCCGGTCAGAGCAGCTCGGCAGTTTGGCCTTGGCAAAGTTTCAACTCACTTCTTCCTTCATTATTTGATAACCAACAGAACCGATCTGCCCGACGCTGTCACCACCCAACGATGTTACAGCCTATTTTCAGACCTTCTCATCCCAGTCCCTGTTGACCTATCATTCACTTCTTCGGCCATCAACTTCGAGGACTGGTGGTCGATGTGGAAGACTCATGTCTTCCGGAAAGCGCTGGGGCCAATGTTGCAGCAGATTCACGCGGAGTATGATGCCCATGAGGAAGAGGTATTACCATTAATCCAATATTTTCCTCCTGACTCCGCTCACGTCCTTTTCTGATTCCATTTGTTCTTTCTGTAGCAAGAAGATGGTCTGGAGCCTAGGAATGATGATGGCTCCACCTTCCAGTTTTCGCCAGTTGCCCCCGTGGTCCTTTTTGGCAAAAATGCACCTCCCCCGTCAAAAGGTATCATGCGGATCCAGCCTGGCACCGCGAAGCTGACCCCCAAGCGAAAACGATCCTCTGATGTTGCTGCCCCCGGGCCCAAATCAAAGTGAGGAAGATGGTTGTCAGAAAAATTCGGAAGGAAACGGGGCCATCTTCCACCACTCAAGAAGCTCCGATCGTCAGCCAGGTTTAGACCGGCCTTCTTATAATTTGATCATCTGAACATGTTATTTTGACTTGATTGCTCTTTCCTTTCTTGTAGTCTGATTTTGTAGACATTTCTAGTGGGGAAGAGCCCGTATGCCAAAAATACCCAACTCCAGAGGCTCTAGAAGATCCTTTGACAATGGTCAATGCCTTAGTCAACCTTCAAGGTCCCACCCCAAAAGCTCCAGATAACCCGCAACGCTAGTTGATGCTTCAGTCATCCTTCGAGGTCTGCAGGAGTCGGTCGTTGCTGCGTCGGACATTGGTCCCTCACTAGAAGAGCTGATCGTCACCTCGTCGGCTATCAGTCTTCCTCTGGAAAGGGCACGCCTGCAAGAGCCGATTGTTGCTTGATCGGCTGCCACTCCTTCTCCAGAAAGGGTGCGCCCTCAGGAGCCGATCATCACTTCATCGGCCGTCATTGCTCCTTCTCTAGGACAGGTATGTTTTGTCACCGAGTCGTTTGCATCTTCATTTCCCTGTGTCTCTTGTTCTGCTTTAGTCTTATGTCTTCTTTCAGGGTCTGAACCTCTCGGAGTTACTTTCATTCAACCCTGCGTCCGTCGGCTTGGCCATACTAGAAATCAATGATCATCAGCAAGACTCGACCGGCATCACCAGCCAACTTCTCCATGTGAAGAGCCTTCTGTCTGCTCCGATTGACACCCTGGTGCAGGATTCCGACGCAATGAGGCAGATCCTTGAGGAGATCAGGTCTCAACTCCCAAAAATCCTTCAGATCAAGCTTTGGCCAACCGGGCACCTTCCTTTCTTTCGGGCAAGGGTAGAATAAGCTCGACACAGAATTGAGCCTCGACGCTCTCAAGCTCCCTTGAAGGCCGACATTGCCGAGAGGTGTCAGTTGCTTAACGAGAAGAAAGCGACTCTGGACGCTAAGGCCGATACATCTAAGCACTCTCAAAGGCATCAACTTCTGGAGAAGGAATTAGAGGACCTCAAGGCTAAGGTCCGGGCAACCGAGCATCGCATCCAAGAACAGAAGAACCTTATTGCCAGCTCGGAACGAGAAGCAGAAAACCTGACCGCCCAATTGAAAATAGAACTTGCAGAGCTGAGCGCTTTGAGTAGGTAGGTGGTGTCGGGAGAAGATAAGGACAATGAAGCAGTGATTGATCACATCCGTCTTGAGGCCATCACCGCCATCGATGAGTTCCTTTAGTAGACTTCCTTGCAGTCACCCTTTGTAAGATAAACCTGTATGTATCTATATTAAGATTCTAGAGTTGATGGTTGTACATCGGCTATTCGATCAACTCAATGCGTTGGGTATAAAATACTTTTCTTTTTCTTTTATATATATGGGCCGACTACACGTATCGGCCCTCTTTCCTTGTACCCAGCCTGACGCATATCATTGGCTTCTGCCTGTATGAGTCATCAGGCTCTGTCGGCTCATATCCTTTCGCGCAGCATCGGCTTTCTCTCGTACGGGCCTACTGATCATATCGGTTCATAGCCTGATGCGTAGCATCGGCTTTACTGCTCACCATCCCACATACTTGGGAAGTACTTCTTGAGATGTTGACCGTTGACCGCCACTGGGAACTTGACACCATCTAACTCCTCAAGCATATATGCGTTCCCAGATAAGACTTGGTCAACCCTATAAGGCCCGTGCCAGTTTGGAGATCATTTACCATATACTGCATCTTTAGTCCCCAACGGTAGCACTGCATCTTTTGTGGTACGCGCGGGCTACTTTGGCCTTATTTTCTTTGATCTTCTCAAGTGACCAAAGCCTTAGCTCCGTGAGGTCCTCAACATTATCATTCATCAGAGTAGCATACTCTTCAGCTGTTAAGTCATTTTGGAACTCTATGCGCCTCGAGCCGGCCATAATTTCCCATGGTAATACAGCCTCCTGTCCATACACTAGGTGATAAGGAGAAGTTTTTGTTGCTCCATAGCAAGAAATACGGTATGCCCACAATGCCTCTGACAAGACCTCATGCCAACGCCTAGGATATTCATCAATCTTTCTTTTGATCAACTTGATAAGGCTCTGATTGGATGCTGTAGCTTGTCCGTTTGCTTGGGCATAATATGGAGATGACCTAATCAGCTTGATGCCCATGTTGGTGGTGAATTTCTTGAACTCCTCTGAAATGAGGACTGAACCTCCATCTGTTGTAATGGTCTGAGGAATCCTGAACCTGTGAATGACATGCTCCTTGACAAAATAAATAACATCTTTGGATGCTACCGACTTCATGGGAACCACCTCCACCCACTTGGTAAAGTAATCCGTGATGGCCAAAATAAACTGGTGGCCTTTGCTGGATGGAGGATTAATTTTGCCGATCATGTCCATGCCCCAGCCTCTGAACGGCCACAGTTTGACGATAGGGTTCATTACTGACGCTGGTACCATCTGAATCTTCCCAAACTTCTAACATGCCTGACATCTTTTATAATATTTGAAGCAATCTTCAAGTATGGTGGGCCAGTAATACCCTGATCGCCTAATTAGCCACTTCATCTTGTGAGCCAATTGGTGAGTCCTACAGGTGCCTTCATGGACTTCGTGTAAGAGCCGATTGGATTCAACCGGCCCCATGCATTTGAGCAGCAGACCTTCTAAAGTCTATAGAACATGTCATCTCCTATCAGGACGTATCTCATAGCCTTGTAACATATCCTCTTGGGTGCTCCCCGAGCCGAATCCTTCAAATAATTGAAGATATCGGCTCTTCAATCTCCTTGGTCCAGTAAGTGTACCTAAAGATCGGTTCTGTCCGCTACAGCCTTGTATCCCAAAGCCATCTGTGCCAAATCATTGGCCTCCGAATTTTGAGTCCTAAGTATCCAATAGAAATTTATGTACCTAAATTGGGCCATCAGCTCTTGACATTGCACCCATAACGGGAAGAGCGACTCGCTCTCACACTTGTATTCCTCTATGAGCTGAGAGATCACCAATTTTGAATCCTTGAAAATTTCCACTGCTTCAGCTTCGGCCTCAAGAAGCAACTCCATACCTTTACGCACTGCTTCATATTCTGCGAGATTATTGGTGCAAGCGGTAGGTAATCTGATTGAAAAAGAATATGTTGCCCCCCGAGGCGACACAAGCAGGATACCTATGCCACATCCATCTCCGCAAACCGATCCGTCAAAGTACATGGCCCATGCGCGTATGGAAAGTGCTGCTATGTCAGTATTGATCCTTTCTACGATGAGATCCACCAATGCTTGCCCTTTGACCGCCTTTGTGGGTTGGTATCGGATATTGAACTCTGATAATCCAAACATCCATTTTCCAAGTCAGCCTTTCAACACAGGAGCCGATAGCATGTGTTTTATATCATCCGATTTGCAGATGACAATTATCTCGGCTGATAGCAGGATATGATGAAGCTTCGTGCATGTAAAGAACAAACAAAGGCATAATTTTTCAATATCAGGGTACCTTGTCTCCGCATCTAGCATCCTTCTGCTGAGGTAGAACACAACCCTTTCTTTGTCGTCATGTACTTGTATTACTACTGAAGCGATGGAGGTGTCACCTACTGATAAATACATGTAGAATGGTCTATCTTGTTGGGGTGGAACAAGCACAGGTGGTTTTGACAGATACTCTTTAATATCTTCAAATGCCTGTTGCTGCTTTACACCCCAGCGAAACTCTTCATTGGCTTTGATTTTCACCAACTCCATAAAAGGCTCAATCCGCCCGGAGAGATTGGAAATAAACCTTCTGACAAAGTTGATCTTACCAATGAGCTGCTGGAGCTCCCTCTTCGTAGTAGGCGGCACCATTATTCGCACAACTTCTTGACTTTTTAGGCCGATCTCGATTCCTCTTTCATGAACCAAGAAACCCAGAAATTGACCGGCCGATACGCCGAAAGCGCATTTCTTCAGATTCATCCTAAGCCTGAACCTTCTAGTTCATTCCAGAACTTGCCGTAAGTCCCCCAAGTGCCCTTCGACCGATGCAGACTTCACCACAACGTCGTCAATATAAATTTCCACCAGCTTGCCGATCAAATCATGGAAAATGTAATTCATGGCACGCTGATACGTAGCGCTAGCATTCTTCAACCCAAAAGTCATAACCACATATTCGAATAGTCCTACTGCCCCAGGTACTCTAAATGCGGTCTTGTTTACATCCTCCAGAGCCATGAAGATCTGGTTGTAACCGGCGTTGCCATCCATGAAACTCAAGATCTTATGACCAGCAGCCGCGTTAATCAATGTCTCCATGATAGGCATCGGGTATTCATCTTTTGGAGTAGCCCTGTTGAGGTCTCTAAAGTCCACACAGACTCGCCATCGGCCATCCTTCTTTTGCACAGGTACAACACTTAAAATCCACTCGGCATACCTGCAAGGCCTGATAAATCCTGCTTCTAGCATTTTCTCCACTTCCTTCTTAACCTCCACTAGGACTTCAGCCTTCATTTGTCACGCTCGCTGCTGAAATGGCTGAAATCCATTCTTGAGAGGGAGCCGATGCTTGACTATACTCCTGTCCAACCCAGGCATCTCTATATAATCCCAGGCGAAGCAATCTGTGTACTCCTTTAGCAAAGCTATCATCAGCTCTCATAAACACAGGACCAATATCCACTTCTTCAAGCTCGTCAGCTGATGTAAACCCATATTCTAATTTTCCATCATCTGTTAAATCAACATTGGAGATGGACAAAGAAGATAATAAAAAGAATTTCGGCCAATCGTTGAGATAGGCCGCTTTATATCCTTCATTGTTCTTTGAAACTTTACAATAGAAGTATAGCTGCCTGCTAAAGCGGGCCTCCCTGTAACTGCTATGATCATGTAGAACACTTGACATCAAAGGTTTACATTTTATTTTTTGGGGCCGATCGCGGGAATCCACCTTGCCAAATGCGTCAGAGCAGCTCGTTCTTTGTGACTTATCTACTCTGTAAGGCCAGTGGATAAGACCAGCCTCACCCTGTTTTTTGTAGTCTCAATGCGGTCGCAACCTTCCAAACTTATCCCTGAGATCGGCTCTTGGTCTTTCGCGTCCCAGATGCTCATGGCAGCATGCGAGATCTCGATCAAGTCGTCTGCATGAACCACTTCTACCTCATCTCCATCCCACTGAATTAGACATTGATGCATTGTGGAAGGGATGTAGTTGTTGGTATGGATCCAATCCCTGCCAAGTAGGACATTATATATGTGCTCTTACTGTTGATGATGAAGAAAGAGATTAGGATAGTCTTGTTTCCAATGGTCAGATCCACACTAAGGACGTCTTGTGCCTTTGAAGTTTGGCCGTTGAAGTCGCTTAGCGTGATGTTGGTCTTGATCAAATCTCCAGCGGACCGCCCCAAGCGGCGCAACACTGAGTATGACATTATGTTAACTACCGCTCCTGTGTTAACCGACATCTTGTTGACGGGCTGGCCATTTATGTAACCCTTGAGATATAAAGCCTTCAAATGCTTGTAGTTCTTTGCTTGTGGCTTCTCAAATATTACTGGCCACGGCTCCAAGTCAAGCTGGGCCACTGATAACTATTCACAGCCTCGAGCATTGAACTCCGTAGGGAGCACAAACACCATATGCGTATCAGCCGATGTCTTCTCATCGGCTCTTGTTGATCTTGGCCGCCACTCCTTCCTGGGAGTGCGCGACTCCCTTTTCTGCGTATAGTGGACTTTGTCCGCCAAATCCGGGCGCGCCTTCCTCAGTGTCTCAAGATATCTAGCCTCAGCTTCCTCCAGGCTGCGCAATCGCTGAACCCTGTGTTTCTGGGAACGGTTATGTGGCAGAACCGCCTGAATTATTCTGGCTCAAGTGCGCTAGTCATTGCTATACAGCTGATACTAACTCAATGCACTTCAAACGGAATAACCTATTGGTCTGTCGGGTCTCCGCCTGATACAACCACGGTTCAACAAGATCGAGGCAGGTTTATCTCGCACGAAGGCGAGTATACAACCACATCACAGCTCATCAACTTTTTAATTTACGGAGGCTTAAACATTTTTACAAACTGTTTCAAACTTTAAGTAAAGTTATACAAACATTGTTAAAGTGACAAACTAAACAGCTTGTCCAGGTTCACAGCGGGAGAAAATAAACACGCGACTACACACGCCGTGAAGGTTGACACCATGCTCAGCCCAAGGCCTGGTGTCACTCAGGAGGGTCACTGCCAGCCGGGGACGGATTCCACTCCACGGACCAGCCATACGGAACAGAAGTTGGCCACGCAGAGTTATCCGTGGGGTTTCCAAAGGTCATACCTGAAAAATTCACTAGCAAGACTGAGTATACTAATACTTAGCAAGGCTTACCCAGAATTAGGGTATACTTTTGCCCATAACTAAACTCATGAAGGCTTGAGATGGTTCTGGGTTTAATTTCAGCTGAAAAGCAACAAAGAGTATGATCTACTTTTATGTTTTAGCTTTCAGATTCTAGTTTCATTAACCATTCTAGGTGAGCACCTATTCTAGACAAACAAGTAGAGATTAACATCCATCATGATTATTCCAACAATACTTGCCGCTATTACTCTATGTGGCAGAAGGAATAAGCAGTCTCAATCTCCACGAGAAGCGAACGATTCTGAATCAAATTTCATAACCTTGCAAGGCAAACCTAACTCACAAGCTTGGAACATCCAAAGATTATCCCCAAGCAACCGTTTCCCTCATATTCCGGGTTATGGATCAGGGCCACCACAAGCGACTGCAGGATCGTACGCACACCAATTGTGCAGGACATACGTCTGTAGCGCGACTACATGATTGTACTCCTGTCTGCTATGCAGAACGTACTCCCACATGTTGGTGCGTGTGTACAACAAAAACTAAAATAATCGAGTGGTGGAGATATGTCCATTTGCTGGGCCAATCAGGTACTAGGCTTACCGCTTTACCATATTTCACGGCATGTGGCTAGTACTTTCAAACGCTTAGCCACCACTACCACACACTGCGACCTTATCAACTTTCATCAAAATAGACAGGGTAAACCTCCAAGTCATGATACTGCACATGACCCTATCCATTATCCTTATAGTGATTGCAAAATGGTAAACATGCAACACCTACATCACGCGAGTGACAGGAAATCACCCGACTTCTGCCGGTCCTATTAGCAGAGCATCTATGTGATAAGGACTCAGGTACAATACATTGGTTCCTAGTATAAATGCATCTAAGGTTCCATCTCAACTCCTAGACTTAATGCACGATATAATATATAAGTACAAAATTGTAATAAATTAAAATACTGGGTTATGCAACGGGGCTTGCCTTCTTGAGTGGGGTTGGGGGCAGGAGTGTCAAAGATTTCCGAACTTTGGTTCGGAACTTCAGTTAGAGCCTCGGCGACGTTTATCGGGTCTTCAGAAAACCCTTGGTCTTGTTCCAGGACTAGCTCGTAGTCTCCGTCGTCGAGCGTTGCTGACTCTACATGATATGCAATGATCTAAGTGAGATGGTGCTTGAGTTAAAGATTTTATTTCACAATAAAGTTGCAATCTAACAAATTAACCAATATAAACTCATGAAGCAGGAGGGGGGGGGGGTTTGATCCCAAACTACTATTTACACTTAAGTCATGGAATTACTTTGAAGTAATTGGACAAGTTTGATTTTTATTTTAAAAACCATAAAGGTTCTGACCATGGATTTTTGTGGTTAAGTTTATTTTCAATGAATAAGCATATGGTGAATTTTTCATAATTTTCTGGAAACAGAAACTAAAATATTTGAATTTGAATTCAAACTTCAAGTTTAAATTCAAATCCCAAGCTATCAGAATTATAAATTCTTGAAAATTTGATTATGAACTAATTATCAATATATTAGGTTATGGTAAAAAGATCTAGACAAAAGAGCCTTAGGAATATGTTTAAATAAATTTAAACCTTTCCTAATTTGATATGTAAAAGGTTAAAGGAACTTAAATTAGAAAGCTATGCTAAGTATGAAATTTTTATACTAGCTTACCCATGACCTAGACAGGCTTCATACTAAAAATCATAAGAAAATAAATTTACATGCAAAAGTTATGCCCAAGATACCCTTTTCCTTAACTTTTAAATAACTTTGAAATTATTTAGTTTCAAACTAGACTCTATTAACCAAAGTTCTAGACCTTGACTTCTAGTTTCCAACAAAACTAGTTTGACAATTTTTGGAGTTTCCTACAATTTCCTATCAATTTTACAAATTGGCAGCTTTGCCCACATGAAATAACAAGGAAGTTTACAGAGCGGTCCTCGGGTTTTTGCACAGGGGCCCTTAGAACAGAAAAAGTATTTGTAGATGTGCCCTTGACAGCCCACGACGGTGGCCGGCGTGTCTGTCCGACGTGTTCTCGCCGGCGGCGAGCGTTTGGCCGGGGAAGAACTGGTCCTATACGACCTCCAGGACCTACTGTGTCTAGGGGTGGGTGATGTGCTCGAGGAGCAGTGGCGGAGCATGGCCGGTGACGATGGATGGCGGTGGCCGTGATGGTGCACACACGTTCCCGGTGAGGGGCCGGCGAACAGGGACGGAGGGGGCATGCATGAGCTTCGCGGAAGTGCCGGGATGCTTTTCCCGTACCCAATTTGGTCGGAGACGGGGCGGAAGGTGGTGATCAACGGTGGGGTGGTTCGGGTTCTCACCGGCAGCGATGGCGGCGCGGCGTTCTGTCGTCCGAGGTGCTAGAGGGTGGTGGAGAAGTAGCTAGAGAGCTTCTACAGGTTGGTGTGGTGCTGCTGGTGCCCTTGGTTGCGGTGAAGAGGCTCTACAACAGCGGGGCGACGGCGAGGCTGAGCGGGCGGCGGAACTGGAGCTCGTCGGCGTTGTGGTCCGGCTATTCCAGTGGAAGAAATTTGAATTGGTTTGCTCGGTGAGCTTTGGTGAGTCGCGGGGGTGCTGTTTGTGCTTTGGATCGGAGATGGGGAGTGTGGCAGAACCAACCTGAATTATACCGGCTCAAGCACGCGAGTCCACTCCAGAGAGCTTCAACGTACTTCAAACGGTATAATCTCTTGGTCTGTCGGGTAGCGTCCCGATAAACCATCAATACAGGATCAAATAAGGTTACCTCACACGAAGGTGAGTCTAGAGATACAGTCACCATCATATTTTACATCACAGAAAATTATTTTACAAAAGTTTCCACCCGTAGTACAAAGTTCCACACTTAGCAAAGTTATTACAAAGTTTGCAGAAACGGCAAAGGTTCAAACTAGGAGTCATTATTACATACCAGTTTTAAAGTTCAAACAGCGGAAATTCAAAGTACGATAACTATACACGTCGCCAGTAAGGACGTCATGCTAAGCCATGGCATAACATCACTCGTTATGATCAGGGTTGGCCGGGGACGGGTCCCACTCCACGGACCAACCATCAGGCAAAGCATAAGGCCAAGGCATGAGGTAAGTAGGGTCTTCAGAGACATTACCTGAAATAAACACATATAGCAAGGCTGAGTACTCTAATACTTAGCAAGGCTTACCCGGAGATTTGGGTATACTTATCCCATAACTAGACTATGAAGGCTTTAATGAGGAGGTAAGTTTTGTTTTAGCTGAAAAGCAACAAAGAGTAGGTCCTTACTTTCATATTTTAGCTTTCAGATTCTAGTTTCTTTAACCATTCTAAGTAAGCACCTGTAACTACTCAAGCAAGGTAGAGTCTTTTAAACATACACCAGTATTTCTCATCAACAACATTACTCTTGTTACTCTATGTGGCAAAAGAGTTAAGCAGTCTCAATCTTCGTGAGAAACGGACGATTCGGAATCGAATTTTAATCCTTGCAAGGTAAACCTAACTCACACGCTTGGAACACCAACAGGTCGTTCCGAAGCAACCGTTTGCCTTTCATTCCGGGTCGTGGAACAAAGCC
This sequence comes from Panicum hallii, assembly GCF_002211085.1. Lineage (NCBI taxonomy): Eukaryota > Viridiplantae > Streptophyta > Magnoliopsida > Poales > Poaceae > Panicum > Panicum hallii. Next base: position 22,200,879 of record NC_038050.1, on the reverse strand, counting down.
ACCACAAGCGACTGCTGGACCGTACGCACATCCAATGTGCAGGACATACGTCTGTAGCGCGACTACATGACCGTATTCCCGTCTGCTTTATAGAACATACTCCCATAATCGGTGCATGTAAACATAAAATAAAAGTTGAGTGGTGGGGGATGAGTCCACTTGCCGGGCCGATTGGTTACTAGGCTTACCGCTTACCATATTTCGCGGCATGTGGCTAGTACTTTCAAACGCTTAACTGCCACTATCACACACTGCGACCTTAACCAAATTCATCAACACAGACGGGGTATTCTTTCTGTCCAAGATGCTACTTATAACCCCGTCCGTCATCCTTATAGTGATTGCAGAATTGTAATCAATCAATTCCTATATCGCGCGAGTGATAGGAAATCACTCGACTTCTACCGGTCCTATTAGCATAGCACTAGTCGGACTCAGTTTCTAATATTCAGTACATGGGTTCCTAGGGAGATGCATCTATGGTTTCCAGACAACTCATAAGAACTTAATGCACAATTATATAAACATATAAAGGTAAATTGCAGTGTAAATAAGATACTGGGTTTATGACCGGGGCTTGCCTTCACTGGCGGGGCTGGGGTCAGAAATGTTAATAATTTCTTCCGAACTCGGGTTCGGGGCTTCGACTGATTCTCCGACGATGTTCCCGGCGTCTTCAGAGACTTCTTTTTCGGACTCCGGAAAGATCTGATAATCACCGTCGGCAAGAAACGTCGAGTCTACATGTGATTAAAAAAATGCAATTAAGAAAATGCGTAGATTGTCATTCTACTTCACGACAAAATTACAAGCCAAGAACATAACATCATATAATAGCAAACAACACAATTGCCCCTTACTAGGCAGTCATTTATCGAGTATTAAATAAATTACTGAGTTACATTAAGTAACAGGGTCATCTACCCCAAACATTTAGCTAACTACAAGAAGTAACATGGTTGACTACTAAACTAATTACACTTAACATTTTTATTTAATTAACTAGCTAATCACCTTGAAAAACCCTAAGTTATTATTTAATATAGATCTACTAATAAAGTTTTATTTATTTTAGCTATTTTACAACATCTTAAAATATTTTCATAATTTTCTATGAATAGAAGCTATCATAAATGACTCATTTTTGTAATTAACCCAAAATTTCATAACTTGAAATATGACCTAGTATTAATCCTAATATTTTTACCATGGATTACGCATTCAAAAAGGAAGTTATGATAAAAATTTCAAATACAAACATCAATAGAAACACCCTTAATTAAAAATTTAAGCATTTCATCAACATATAACAAAAAGTACACGAACTCTAAGCAAATGAACAGTAAAGTACTCGAACTTTTTACACAGAGCTATACATAGCACATACAATCTAAGTTCCAAAGTTCAGCTATAGCACATGCCTACAACATGAGATACAAATAAAATACTTCTTTTCTAGTATTTAATCTACAACAGAAATTATACATATATAGCTCAAGTTCATTACACAAAAGTAGTCGAATTTAACTCAAGGATTTGAACAAAACTGGTTTGGCATTTTTCTGAACTTTCTACAAATTTCTACGAATTTTTGAATTTCACAGCTTTTGAATTGGGGGGGGGGGGACTCTGGAAATTTACAGGGACACCCTTAACATTTTTGAAATCCTTGCACTTATACCCTTGGCTCATCGGGGAAGAAGGGTAGAGGGGGTGCCAGCCAAATTTCGCGAGGGGACGGTGAGGGGTTGGAGGAGAAGTGCTCAGCGAGCACTAGGAGGTCAAGGCGCACCTGCTAAAGGTCTTGGGAAGGGGAGGGGATGACCGGAGGGGGCTTTCCCACGGTGGCCGTGGCGGCGGCGGAGGGGTGCTCATCGGCGAGGAGGTTCCCGGCGAGGAGGAGGGCAAAGCTTGGGCTCAACAGCTGCAGGAAGATGTGGGGAAGCTATTGGAGCAGTTGAATTGGGTGGAGGAGGGGCGGAGGCAAGAGCTCGACGGTAACAGAAGCTTACCGGCGGAGGGGAGAATGGCGGCGAGGTAGCTCCGGTGGAGGTCCGGCCTCGGTAAGTGACTGGTGAGCATCATTGAGGTATGTGGAAGCTTTCTAGGGAGTTGTGGTGGTGCGGAGAGGATTGGAGCGGGCTGCCCACGGCGGATAGGAGGGTGCCGGAGTTGGAGGGGATGGCGGCGGTGGTGCTCGGGGTTCCGGGCAATCAGAGAGCAGGAACATGAATGGAATGGGAAGGGAGGGAAGCAGTGCTGCTCTTGAACCAGAAGAGATGATGCGAGGGGGCGTGCACGAGCAATGCCACGGTGACGGCGAGGTGGCGGCGGCAGAGCTACGGGACGGCGTGGCACGCGCGCGAGAGGGCCAGGGAGGAGATGCTAGAGCGGCGCTCGGGTTGGGGGCGACGCGTGGAGTAGCTAGGAGCTGGAGGTGGCGCCGGGGAGCGACCGAGGCGCAGCACATGGCCGGGGAAACGGTGCTGACACCGGCGCCAGGGGTGCAGCGGCGGAGCAGAGGAATTGCCAGAGGAGGAAGAAGAGAGGAGGAGGTCCGAGGGACTTAGTTGGAAATTGCAAAAACCTCAGGGACTTCACTATAAATAGAAATTCCCCACTGATCCAGAGCTCTAATGAGAAAATGGTCAAAATGAAATTTGTAGAACTTTTCAAAACCTATAACTTTGCTTTAGGGCTCAAGTTCAGAAACCTAAAGTACAAAGTTTTATTTCACCATTTTGCACTCAAATCAAACTTTACATAAGTTTGTCCTAATAAAGTAATTTTTATGAACTCTTGGGCTTATTTGTAAGCATTTAAGGCTGGTCATGATGACATTCACCTTTTTCACTTTGACCCTTGGTAATTTTTTGAAAGTTACTTTATACTCCAACTAAATTACATAAAAGGGTGTGTATTTTCATAAATTTACACAAATACCCTTATTCTCATAACTTTTTTAGATTTTCACACAATTTCACACACACCAAACATTATTTCTATTGATTTGATCTATTTGACACCTAGGGTGTCACAACCTTCCCCCCTAAAAGGAATCTCGTCCCGAGATTACACGAATAAGGTGATAAGAGCATAGATACCTAGGAATTCCTGAGAAAGTCTGGGAAGTTCCTCTGGAGATAGTCTTCAGTTTCCCAGGTAGCTTCTTCTTCTGTATGATGATTCCACTGGATTTTAAACATTTTGACCGTTGCTCTTCTAGTACTTCTTTCCTTGGTATCCAAGATTCTGATTGGAAGTTCTTTTTAGGAAAAATCAGGCTCGATGTCAATACTTTGTGTATCAACGATTTCGGTAGGAACACAAATACATTTCTTCAGCTGGGATACATGGAAGACATTATGAATGGCTGCTAGGTGAGGAGGAAGTTGAAGTCGATAGGCTACGAGTCCACAAATTTCAAGAATTTCAAAAGGACCAACGTAGCGAGGAGCGAGTTTGCCTTTGATACCAAATCGTTGAACACCTTGAGTAGGAGATACTCGTAGATATACAAAATCACCTACTTCAAACTGTATGGGTTTTCTCCTTTTATCTGTGTAGCTCTTTTATCTTGATTGAGCTGCTTTAAGATTATTCTGAATGATCTTTACCTTTTCTTCTGCTTCATTAACAAGATCAGGTCCAAAAATTTCGCGTTCACCAGTCTGAGACCAATTCAAAGGAGTTCTGCATTGGCGACCATATAAGGCTTCAAAAGGAGCCATTTTGATACTTGACTGATAGCTGTTATTATAGGAGAATTCTGCCAAAGCTAAGCATTTGTCCCAATGCTTGTCATATTGGATTACACAAGCCCGAAGCATATCTTCTAGAATTTGGTTGATCCTTTCTGTCTGTCCATCTGTTTGCGGATGATATGCGGAGCTTCGGATTAACTTGGTTCCAAGAGTTTGTTGAAACTGTTCCCAGAAATGGGCAACAAACTGTGCTCCACGATCAGAGATGATCGTTTTAGGTATCCCATGGAGACGAACGATTTGGTCTAGATATATTTCCGTCCCTAGCAGTGTAAGTGGTATGTACTGGAAGAAAATGAGCGGTCTTGGTTAACCTATCCACAATCACCCAAATAGAATCATGCCTTTGAGAAGTATTGGGTAAACCTACGATAAAGTCCATACTGATATCCTCCCATTTCCAAGAAGGAATAGACAAAGGCTGTAGTATACCAGAAGTCCTTAAATGACTGGCCTTAACTCTCTAGCAAACATCACACTCAGAAACGTATTTTGCTATTTCTCTTCTCATACGAGTCCACCAAAAATTCCGTTTCAAATCTTGGTACATTTTCGTACTACCAGGGTGCATAGCAAATTTAGATAGATGAGCTTCATCCATTATTTGCTTGCGAAGCTGATGGTCCTTGGGTACAACTATACGTTCCTTAAACCATAGAATTCCTTCAGAATCTTCTTGAAAACATTTATACTTCTCTTCTCCTTGGGCCAATTGTTGTTTGATCATTTTAACTCCCTTATCGCTGTGGTAGAACCAACCTGAATTACACCGGCTCAAGTATGCGAGTCCTCTCTTGAGGGCTACCTCGTGCTTCAAACGGTATAATCCCTTGGCCTGTCGGGTAACGTCCCGATAAACCACCGAAAGTAGTATCAAACAAGGTACCTCGCACGAAGGCGAGTCCAGAGATACAAATGCCATAACACTTTACATCATAGGCAGGTATATTACATAGGTATATAAAAGCAACATTAGTTCCCAATGAAGGGACATTATTACAAAATAGTTTAAGTTTTAAGTCAAAGCAGCGGAGTTTGAAAACGAGGACACTGTACACGTCGTTATTACGGATATCATGCTAGCCCTGGCATGATATCACTCGGCGGAATCTGTGTTGGCCGGGGACGGATCCCACTCCACGGACCAACCATCAAGCAGGGGGTATGGCCATGGTGTAATGAAAGCTGGCTCATCAGGGGGATTACCTGAAGTAGATAGTTACAAAGCAAGATTGAGTATGCTAATACTCAGCAAGACTTACCCGCTCATGGTATACTTAGCCATGTACCTAGACTTATGCAGGCTTTTTAGGTTTTGGGTAGAGTTTTCAGCTGAAAAGCAACAAAGAGTAAATCCTTAATTTCAACTTTTAGCTTTCAGGTTCTAGTTGATTAACCATTCTAGGTAAGCACCTATAACTACTCAAACATGGTAGAATCTTTAATCAAACATCATCTTTGATAATCACATAATTGCTCTTGTTACTCTATGTGGCAAAGGGATTAAGCAGTCTCAATATCCACGAGAAACGGACGATTCCTGAATTGAATTTCAAAACCTTGCAAGGATAAACCTAACACACACGCTTGGAACACCAAAGGGTCATTCCAAAGCAACCGTTTGCCTCTCATTCCGACTCGTGGATCAGAGCCACCACAAGCGACTGTAGGACCATACGCACTTCCAAAGTGCAGGACGTACGTCTGTAGCGCGACTACAAAACCCGTACTCCTGGTTGCCCAGCAACACGTATTCCTGGAGCTCGGGAGAAGAAATGCAGAAGAAAAGGAAGACGGCAACAGGCAAACAAGATCACAGAGTGACCGTGGAGTGCGTGTTAAGGCCGAAAATGGGGCTACGGTGCAAGCAGGAACTATCATGGTGGCGAGGTGCGTGGCGGCCGGCGGACGGCTCGGGATTGCGTGGCGCTCGCACGGGAGGGCAGTAGGGGAGGAAGAACAGGACCGGGAGAGGAAGAGGGCTACGCGTGGGGGTGATCTCAGCAGGAGATGGCGTGGCGGCGGCGGTAGAGCGGCGGCCAGAGGCGCAGCACTGCCGGCGGCAGGCGAGCAGAGCAGGGCCACGTGCGCGAGGAAGAAGAAGAGAGGGGAGGAGATCTGGGGGACTAGTTTGAGATTTTTAGAAAGTTCAAGGACCTCTCGGTAAACTAAAATTTCTCACTGATATAAAGGTCAAACGAGAGAGTGCCCAAAATGAAAGTTGTAGAGTTTTCCAAACTCTACAATATTGCTTTAGGGCTCAAGTTCAGAAATTCAAAGTTTACAGCTTTTTATGTCAAATTTTAAAACAAGGATGGAATTTAAATTAACTTTGTCCTTACCCACCTAAATTTGATCAAATTTTGGGTAGGTTTGTAAATTTTCATAGAATGTCATGATTACCTATTTGCCTTAAATTTTTGCTTTAATTACCCCTAAATTCTTATTTTCACATAAAAGCCTATATTTTACAGGAATTACAACTATACCCTTAGTCTTTTCTACTACTCACATGTATCATAGCAAGCATACATATATCTCACTAATTACCTGAATGCTACAATCATGTTGTTGTGCCGTCACAATACTATCCTGGAGTATAGGCTTAACTGCTATATGGTTCAGACTGCCTTGAGGAACGATTTCCAGATTAAGCATCCTCATTTCCCAGCAAAGAGTGTTACTAAAAAATTCTATTGATAAACAATGACAATGTGACTTGCGGCTAAGGGCATCCGCAACCACATTGGCTTTGCCGGGATGGTAGTGTACTTCAAGATCATAATCCTTTATAAGTTCTAACCAACGTCTCTGCCTCATGTTCAAGTCTACCTGTGTAAAGATGTACTTTAGACTCTTATGATCTGTGTAAATATTGCACTTAGTACCCATAAGATGATGTCTCCAAAGTTTAAGTGCATGTATTACAGCTGCAAGCTCAAGGTCATGAGTAGGATAATTCTGTTCATGTGTTCGAAGGGCTCTAGAGGCATATGCAATCACGCGATTATCCTGCATGAGTACACATCCAAGTCCGGTGCCTGATGAATCACAATAAACATCAAAAGGTCTGGATGTGTCTGGCTGAGCCAAAACTGGAGCAGTGGTAAGCTGTGCTCTTAAGGTGTGGAAAGCTTCTTCACAGTTCTCATTCCAGGAGAATTTAACTCCCTTTTTCAATAGTTCTGTCATGGGCTTGGCTATTCGAGAGAAATCTGGAATGAAACGACGGTAATAACCAGCAAGACCGAGAAAACTGCAGATCTCATGGACCGAAGTAGGAGGTTTCCAATCCATCACTTCTTGAACCTTACTCGGATCGACAGATATACCATCCTTAGAGATGGTATGACCCAAGAATTTGACGGTATCTAGCTAGAATTCGCATTTAGAGAATTTGGCATACAGACGGTGATCTCGGAGATGTTGAAGAACAGCATGAAGATGTTTAACATGATCTTCAAGAGTTTTGGAATAGATCAGAATATCATCGATAAAAACCACGACGAACTTATCGAGTTCCAGCATGAAGACAGAATTCATGAGATACATAAAATATGCCGATGCATTGGTAAGACCAAAGGACATAACCAGATATTCATAAAGTCCATATCTGGTGGAGAAGGCGGTTTTCGGAATATCACTTGGTCTAATCTTTATTTGATGATACCCGGAGCGAAGGTCAATCTTGGAAAATATCTTGGCTCCGGCAAACTGATCAAATAGGATATCAATGCGGGGTAGAGGATACTTATTCTTAATAGTAACCGCATTGAGGGGACGATAATCAATACATAGCCTGAGACTTTTATCCTTTTTCTTAATAAACAGGGTAGGGCATCCCCAAGGTGAAGCACTTGGGCGAATATAACCCTTATCTAGAAGTTCTTGAAGTTGAAGTTTTAATTCGGCCAGTTCATTAGGTGGCATACGATAAGGTCTCTTAGAGATGGGGCCGTGCCAGGTTGTAACTCTATGACAAACTCAACATCTCTATCCGGAGGCATTCCGGGTAACTCGTCTGGAAAAACATCTAGATACTCACATACAATAGGAATATCCTCTACCTTGATTCCTGCTGTAGTATACACACAAGAACTGATATATTCCTGTGATGGAAGATGAAGGATGGTATGTCCACATTCTGGAGAATTTATTTCCACCTCTTGAGAAAAGATATCTAAAGATATTCGATGTCTGGTCATCCAATCCATGCCTAGGAGAATATCCATCCCTTCTAGATTTAATGCAATTAAGGCTGTTCTTATTAAAGTGCTACCCATCTGGATTGGTACATCTCTACAAATTTGATTCGATGCAATTCTACCTCCCGAGGTTGTTGTCATATAGGTTCCATTTATGGGGTAGAAATCCAAACCTATTTTGGTCCCAAACCTTGTACTAATAAAACTATGGGTTGCACCAGAATCAAAAACTATAATAATAGGGTGATGGTGTAGAGTGAATGTACGCGTCATTACTGGTGCACCTTCCGGGAGTTCCGATAGAGTGGTGAAATTCACTCTTCCTTGACGGACTTGCATAACCTGCCTCTTGCCTTTATTCTTGGAGTTGGAGTTGGAAGCCTGTCCAGGGAATGTCCTCTTGGGTTGGGGGCAGTCTTTAACAAAATGTGCCGGACTACCGCAGTTGAAACATCGATTGATGTTATTCCCTTGATTAAACTGCGGAGAATTTGGCCTTGGACCGACTGGTCGCTGGCTGCTGCTGGTGCAATTGACCTGTTGAATCGGGGCTGCTGAGGCGGCCTAGCTACCCATCTGCCTGCGGGAGCATTTCTAGGAGGAGCTCGGGAAGCCGGATTTTGAACTAACCGATACCTCGAAGGTTGTGCATTCGAGGGTCCAGTAGACACTTTCTGCCTCTTCTCAGCACGATGTGCTAAGATACAGTCCTCTTGGGTAATGGCCATGTTGACCAATTCATTGAAATTGTCGGCCCTGACCAGATTTAAGCGCTCTTTCAGCTTGGTGTTTAGTCCGCGACAGAATCTATCTCTTTTCTTGGGGTCCGTATCAGCATGATAGCCCGCATACTGGCACAAGTGATTGAAAGCCTGTGCGTATTGCAGTACAGTGCGGTTTCCTTGAGTAAGCGCTAAAAATTCATTGAGCTTTCGCTCAATGAGTCCTTCCGGGATATGATGTGCTCTAAAGGCTGCCTTAAATTCTTCTCAATTGATGACATGTCCATCTGGTTGCATGGCATGGTAATTGTCCCACCAAAGGCGAGCATTACCACGGAGCTGTTGGGCTGCGAATAGAGTTTTGTTTGCTTCAGAGCACAGAACCGGGAGTAATGCAAACTTGGATTCGATTGTACGGAGCCATGCATCTGCATCCAAGGGTTCTTCAGTCTTATGAAAGAGTGGGGGTTGTGTACTGAAGAAATCCTGATAACCAGCCGAGGGATACTCTTCACGTCCACGTTGAGGAGAACGAAACTGATGTTGCTGGGCTTGCACCAGCATGTTCAGGATTTCGATCTGACGGGCCATTACTTCTGCTAGATTTTGTGGCGGCGGAGGTGGTTGTTGTGAACCACTAGCTTGATCTGGTCTGAATCCTTTCGGGGTTCCGCGCGTAGCACCAACCATCTGAAATATAGAAGTCATCCATAAGCATTTACCCATACTTGCTTCTAATTTCAGAAATCATATAGTACCAATATAGCTTTATTGAACAATGCAAGGTAATAAATCCAAGTCACAAGTGTTAACCATCCAAACAGCAACTCAAATTTACATAACCAACTGAAACTTGTCCCATATTACATCACATGGTTCCAAACCTGTCACACCCGATTTATAAGAACATAAATCGAGCAATCATATATGCGCCAGGATCAAGTCACGCATATATACAACAGAATCATCAAGATATCACAACACGTATCTCGAAATAAAAGCGTATAAATTATAAATGAATATCTTTATTACAACTGAATCAAGAATCAGTTCAAGGAATGCGGAAGCATAAAATAAATACATGAAAAGCAGGGCACCACAGGGACGTCGGCTGGGAGACAACGCCTAGAAATCGTCGAGTCCGATGATGTAATCCTCCACGTCGCCTGGTACTGAGCAGCAGTCGAAGATGTCCCAGAGAGAACAGAAGGGTAGAGAAGGCAAGTGTGAGTATACAACTAGTACTCAACAAGTATAACACGAATTATGAGGCTCTAAGGTTAGCTGACTCCACTGCATTAGCTTTTAATCTTGGCAAATTTTATTAAAGCTATTTACTACAAGTGGATGAATTACCATAACCCAAGTTACATAATAATTAATCAATATTAAACATGAGTCTACTGAGAACCAAGCCAAACCACCAAAGGTACAACCCACTAATCAGACGGAGGATCTGGGCCGCTTATGACTGTGAGCATAGCTGATATATCAGTTTTACACTCTCGAGAGGTTGCACAACTTTACCCACAAGTCGTGAGCTACGCTAGTGGTTCATCACACTTCCTTAGGTGAGATGGCTAGCAAGCACACTACGAGACCGTTACAAAGGATCACGTTGGTAAGGTGTAACCGCTAAGGATTCTGGATCAGTGATGATGGGGCCCACCTCATGGGGGTACAAGCACACAGCACAGACCAAGCTGGAGGAGCAGGGACCATTGAAGCTTACCACCCCTCTTGCCCCGCAGGTAAGTTACTCCTGAACCAAAATAACCTAATTAGTAGGTCAAAACCGTCCCATTCCAGTCTTGTGGTTGCGCGGTTGTCCCAGGTTGTCGCTCTATGAACCGGTCCTTATGGAGAGTGGCCAACCAAGCACTAAGCACCGTGCTGGCCCCCTAAACCATGTTTCTATCAAAAACATATTTTAAGGAGACGTGAGCCGCTCAAGCACACAGCACAGAGGGCTACTCACAGAATTAAGTTGCATATAACCATTAATCAAATTAATTAAAAAGGACCGAGGTGTGTGAGAGCGCAGCACCTAGCACAACTAACCAAAATGCAACCCAAGGTATATATATAAAGGATAAGGTGGCTAGGAAGTCCTTATAGGCTCACAATATTAAAATGCAGTATGAAATTATATTTAAGAGTGATAGGATGTTCATGTTATACTTGCCTTCCTCAAAGTTCTCCTGCTGCTGCTCAAACTGCTCTGCAGAAAGGGGCTCCTGGTACTCGTCCAAAGGCTCAGCGTCTACTCACGATCGCAACGCCAAAACATGGTCCAGCACATACACAGACACATACATACAAATAAGGACAAAAGATAAGAAATAGTACAACATTACATAAAAACAGCACACAAAACTATGATAGAACTACTCTACGCATTACCATGATCGCGTGAGCACGAAAACCGCCTAAAACGGAGCTAAGACGTGAAATCTAGGGCAAAAACAAGGTCCAGGGGCCTTTATGTAAGAAAATAGGAAAACCAGGGGTTCTGTGCAAAAACTAAGGGCCTAAACCTAATTAAACTATAGACACAGGGGCAAACTTGCTAAAAATCATGGCTAGGATGGCGGGCACTAATTCCAGGAAGCTCGGGGGTCTAAAAGATAAAAATAGGACCTATCTGCAAATATTTTTGAACTACGGGTGGACTGCGGGTTGATTCCTAAAAACTTTAAGGACTAAACTGCAAAAAGCGCACGGCTGACCGGTATAAGGCTCGGTTGACTTGGCTGGATCTGATCATGGCCATCGGATCTAGATCTATCGGTTGGGATTCCCGGCCGGGGCTCCGGCGGCGACGGGAGGCTGGACGCGGCGGAGGGCTGCGGTGGCTCGCCGGAGCTCGACGTTCCCGTCGCTCCGGTGGCCAAACCTTCACGACTTCAGGCCAGGAAGCATCACCGCGGCACGGGTGGACTGCGGGTTGATTCCTGAAAACTTTAAGGACTAAACTGCAAAAAGCGCACGGCTGACCGGTATAAGGCTCGGTTGACTTGGCTGGATCTGATCATGGCCGTCGGATCTAGATCTATCGGTTGGGATTCCCGGCCGGGGCTCCGGCGGCGACGGGAGGCTGGACGCGGCGGAGGGCTGCGGTGGCTCGCCGGAGCTCGACGTTCCCGTCGCTCCGGTGGCCAAACCTTCACGACTTCAGGCTAGGAAGCATCACCACGGCACGGGGAACTCTCCTAGGGCGAACAGAAGCGGCCAAGATGACCCTAGCAACAGCACGGCGGTGAGGGGCGGCGAACTCACCGGCGTGCACGCGGTCTAGGTGCTACAGGCTGCCAAAAGCCACGATATCCGGCGCAAAAGGACCAGGGAAGGAAGGGGAAGCTCACCAAGGGCTCATGGTGGCCGGAGCTGCAGTGGAGGATGGTCGTCGACAATGGCCGTGCGGCGGAGGCGGGGTGGCGCTCACGGACAGGCTGCAGCAGAAGGGCTCGGGGTTCCTTGGTCGCGCGGATCGGTTTGGGAAGTTGCTGCGGAGGTGACCTGCCAGCGATGAGGAAATTGGGGCGGCGGCACAGCTCACCGGCAGCGGTTCCTTCGTGAATTCCTGATGATGCAGAGGCTCGGGGCACAATTGCTGGGCTCGGGGAGCTTCTGGATGGTGAGGGGAAGCGGGCGCGGGGGTTGTGGCGGTCTGGGGCGTGGCGGAGCGGCCCAACCACGGCAGGGCCGAGGATGCATAGCGGCGGAGGAAAAAAGGGCGGCGGCACTGGGGGTCTCCGGGGTGCTGCAGGGCTAGGGTTAGGGCACTAGGGCGCAGGGGTTTCCCTTTTGTAGGGTGGCGGGGTCACATTGTCGTGTGGGCCCAGGGAAGAGAAGCTCGCTGGGGATCTCGGGGAGGTGTTGCGCGCCAGGGAAGAAAGGGGAAAGGGAAGGAAGGAGGAGCTGACAGGTGGGGACACTCGGTCAGAGAGAGGGAGAGGGAGGAGGCGCTCGGGCTGGGCTGCGCTGAGGGCTGAGGGAGCTGGGCCTCGGTGCGGCCCATGCGGGGAAAGGAGCGGGAAGGGGAATGGGCTGCCAGGGAGAGAAGGGCCAGCCCAAGGGGAGGGGGAAAGAGAGCAGGCCGGGCTGCTGGGTTGGGCTGCCTTCTCTTCTTTCTTCTTCTTTCCTTTTTCTTTTCTATACTCAAACTATTCAAACAAAACTATTTAAATTCAAATAAATTCAAATTCAAACCCTACAAACTCAACACAAGAAAAACAATGCTCCAGCATGAATGCACAAACAGGTTGATCTTATAGTAAATTTTATTTTCTTGTGATATAAAATTACTTTAAATGCAAGATAAATTAGAGAAAGCCCTGGAAATTTTTTTATTTGAGCCAAAATAAATTCATTAAAATTGAGGAAAATTACATTAGGGTGTTACAAACCTACCCCCTTATAGGAATCTCGTCCCGAGATTCTGATAGGCTAGCTAGCAAAGAGATCGGGATATGTCTTTCTCAGCTCATCTTCTCGCTCCCAGGTAGCCTCATCCTCCGTGTGATGACTCCACTGAACACGGCACATCTTGATCTTCTTGTTTCTGGTAACTCTCTCGGATATCTCCAGAATCTTCACTGGATGCTCGGTGTAGGTCAGATCTTCCTGCACATCCAACCCTTCCAACGGTGCTTTTTCCTCTGGCACCCTCAAGCACTTCTTCAGCTGAGACACGTGGAACACATCATGCACTCCCGAGAGGTTGGGAGGTAACTCCAAACGATATGCCACCTCACCCTTCCGTTCCAGCACCTTGAACAGACCAATGTATCGAGGGGCTAGCTTCCCTCTCACACTATACCTGCGGATTCCTCTCATCGGCGAGACCTTCAGGTACACATGATCACCCACTGCAAAGGTCAGATCTTGACGACGAACATCCGCGTAACTCTTCTGATGAGTCTGTGCGACCCTCAGGTTCTCTCGCACCTGCTGTACCAGCTGCTCTGCCTCTTCAACAATATCTAGATCAAACACCTGCCTCTCGCCAATCTGATCCCAATACAGCGGAGTCCTGCACTTCCGACCATACAGGGCCTCAAAAGGAGATTTCTTCAGACTGGCATGATAGCTATTGTTGTATGAAAACTCTGCATACGGCAGGCATTTATCCCAGCTGGTACCATACTGAATAGCGCAGGCTCAAAGCATATCCTCCAACACTTGGTTGGTTCTCTCTGTCTGCCCATCTGTCTAAGGATGATTAGCGGTGCTGAACCGCAGCTTCGTATTCAACGAATCATGCAACTGCTCCTAGAACCGTGAAGTGAACTGAGATCCTCGGTCAGATATGATCTTCTTCGGAACTCCATGCAAACAGACAATCTTGGAGATGTACAACTCTGCGAGTCTAGCGCCGGAGTAAGTAGTGTTTACCGGAATGAAGTGGGCAACCTTCGTCAACCGATCCACTACCACCCATATGGAGTTGTACCCTTTCTGAGTATGAGGTAATCCCACAATGAAGTCCATAGTGATCTCCTCCCATTTCCACTCTGGAATCTTCAATGGCTGCAATAGACCTGCTGGCCTCTGATGCTCTGCCTTGACACGCTGACAAGTGTCACAGATAGCCATGTACTCCGCAACGGAACGCTTCATTCCATACCACCAGAATTGTTCCTTGAGATCATAATACATCTTCGTGCTGCCCGGATGAATGGAATATGCCGTATCATGAGCCTCACTCAAGATCAGCTTCCTGAGATCCGCTACATCCAGCTCACATATTCGACCCTTGTACCACAAGGTACCCTGATCATCCTCTCTGAAATGAGGTGCCTTGCCAATCTTGAGCAGTTCAGGATCTCCTGCAGCTTCTTATCTTCTTTCTGATGCTGCCTCATCTCTGCCTCTAGAGTGGGTTCTGCCTCGAATGATGTACCCGAGGTGTGATGCAAGAAACCTAGACTCAGTTGCTCAAACTCCTCGCATAACTCCTAAGGCATCTGAAAAGCCACGGCCATGTTAACATAGCTCTTCCTGCTCAGAGCATCTGCTACAACATTAGCCTTGCCCAGATGATAGTGAATCTCCAGGTCATAATCCTTGACCAACTCTAGCCATCTTCTCTGCCGCATGTTCAGCTCATTTTGAGTGAAGATATACTTGAGGCTCTTGTGATCGGTGTAAATATCACACCTCTGCCCAAACAAGTAATGCCTCCATATCTTCAGAGCATGCACAACTGCGGCTAACTCCAGATCATGAGTGGGATAATTCAGCTTGTGCCGGCGCAACTGCCGCGAAGCATAAGCTATCACTCTGCCTTCCTGCATCAGAACGCAACCAAGACCATCCCTCGAAGCATCACAATACACTGTGAACCTCTTGCTCTGGTCTGGCAGAGTAAGGACTGGCACCGTAGTCAACCTCTTCTTCAGCTCCTCGAAGGCCTTCTGACGCTCATCAGGCCAAGAGAAATCCACACCCTTCTCTAGCAAGGAAGTCAAAGGCTTCGCAATCTTGGAGAAATTCTCAATGAACCTCTGATAATATCCTGATAAGCCCAGAAAAGGGCGGACTTCCTTCACCGTCTGCGGTACCACCCAGTCAAGCACATCCTTCACCTTTCCGGGGTCCACAGTAATACCTCCCTTGGAGATGACATGACCGAGGAATGGAACCTCATCAATCCAGAATTCGCACTTGCTGAGCTTGGCATACAGCTTGTGCTCTCTGAGCCTCTGCAACATAAGCCTCAGATGCTTCTCATGCTCTGCTTCTGACTTGGAATATATCAGGATATCATCAATGAATATCACCACAAAGGTGTCTAGATAATCCATGAAAACCTTGTTCATCAGATGCATGAAGAAAGCCGGAGCATTAGTCAGGCCAAAGGACATGACCGTATACACATATAGCCCATACTTGCAGGTGAATGCCGTCTTCTGGATATCCTCAGGACAAATCTTCAGCTGGTGATAACCCGAACGCAGATCAATCTTCAAGAATACACAAGCACCCTGAAGCTGATCAAAAAGATCCTCGATGCGAGGCAATGGATGCTTGTTCTTGATGGTGACTACATTCAGATCCCGATAATCGACGCACATCCTCTTCGCGCCATCCTTCTTCTCTACAAGCAATACAGGAAAAGCCCAAGGAGAGAAACTGCGATGGATATAACCCTTGGCTAGCAACTCGTCAACAGTCTTCTTAACTTCCTCATGCTCAATGGGTGCCATACGATAGGGCCGCTTAGTAATAGGAGCTGTGCCAGGCAAGAGATCAATAGAAAACTCAATGTCGCGATCAGGCGGCATACCTGGCAAATCATCCGGAAAGACACCAAGGCGCTGGAAGCCTCTGGCCCAGTCCCGCCTGCTGCTGCTGCTGAGGACGAGGCGGGTACTGCTGCTGGCGCTGCTGGTACTGCTGGACCTGCCTCTGGTGCTGCTGCTGCTGCTGCGGGTACTGGTACCGAGGCCGGGTGTTGCTGCCAGACGCAGCAGGAGCCATCTTCCTCTTCTTGTCCTCAATCTCCCGGCGCTTGCGCTCGGTGTTGAGGGCAGCGTCAACCAACTGGTTGAAGTTGTCGAAGTGGTGGTTCATGAGCGCGTACTCCAGGTGGTCATCGAGTCCCTCCCTGAAGCGCTCCTGCTTATCACCATCATGGGCGACCTCAGCGGGGGCGTAGCGAGCGAGCTGGAGGAAACGATCACGGTACTCGGTCACCGTCATAGCTCCCTGAAATGATAATCACCGAAAAAAAGAGGATGGAATTTACTCAGCATTTCTTATAACAAGGGTAGGTTTGAGCTCAAAAAGAAATTGCGGAAAGATTTTACTCTAATTTACCTGCTAAAGCGCAAGGAACACCTTGGGCTTCATCTTCATCACTCCGGCAGGGATGTGGTGGTGCCTGAAACGCTCCCGGAACTGGACCCAAGTGAGGGCGTCGCGGTCCCGAGCTGGGTAAGACTCCCACCAATCGAGAGCTGAGCCTTGCAGCTGCCCTGCTGCGTACAGGACTCGCTCCCTGTCGTCGCATTGAGCGACATCCAACTGGTGCTCCACCGAACGAAGCCAGTCGTCAGCCTGGAGTGGATTAGCCGCATGAGCGAACGTCGGTGGGTGACCCCTCAGAAAGTCCGCGCGCCTGTCGCGGGGCTGCTGCGGTGGAGGAGGTGGCGGCTAAGCGTGGATCTGCTGCAGTGTCTGAACAGTGTTGTTCAGAGTGGCCATCATCTGCATCTGGAGCTGGAAGAACTGCTCCGGAGTCAGAGGTGGAGGCATCGGCAGCGGCTGGTCGGTACTCTGGTTGTTCTGCCCCTGCTGGCCAGAACCGGTGCCAGTGCTCCTGGTATTTACCATCTGTTGCAGCATAGCGAAATTCATAAGAGATAGATATTGTACAACTTACGGAAAGAAAACTCTGACAGGATAAAATAGGGAGAAAAGAGTGTACTGTTTTACCCCCCAACAATCTAACTCAATTTTTTTATTATTTAATTCAAGTCTGCGTTACAGTCGATTTGCATGAACAAGTTTAACTTTTAAACTATGTAATCAACCAAAAATCCAACTCAAACATTTTGCACAAACACAAACAGTCAATATTCACATGTTAGTCGAGTTCATCACTCCACTCGACTAAAACAAACATACGCTCTAGCGGATTTTTACAAAGGCATCCAAAACTTATGAGGACAGACAGAAAATTGCAGGGCACATCTACCGAAATTATTAGACTAATTCTCAAAAAATGCAGAGAGGACTGGCAAACTCGAGGTTTAGAGCTCAAGGAATAGAAGCAGAAATGAATGTTTGGGTTTTGCGGAAGCAAGGCAAGCGAAAGGAATCCCTAAACTCGACCATTACTATCTAGGCTTCGTCCTACAGTCGACACAGCTCTGATACCAATTCTGTCACACCCGATTTATAAGAACATAAATCGAGCAATCATATATGTGCCAGGATCAAGTCACGCATATATACAACAGAATCATCAAGATATCACAACACGTATCTCGAAATAAAAGCGTATAAATTATAAATGAATATCTTTATTACAACTGAATCAAGAATCAGTTCAAGGAATGCGGAAGCGTAAAATAAATATATGAAAAGCAGGGCGCCACAGGGACGTCGGCTGGGAGAGAACGCCTAGAAATCGTCGAGTCCGCTGATGTAATCCTCCACATCGCCTGGTACTGAGCAGCAGTCGAAGATGTCCCAGAGAGAACAGAAGGGTAGAGAAGGCAAGTGTGAGTCTACTGAGAACCAAGTTACATAATAATTAATCAATATTAAACATGAGTCTACTGAGAACCAAGCCAAACCACCAAAGGTACAACCCACTAATCAGACGGAGGATGTGGGCCGCTCATGACTGTGAGCACAGCTGATATATCAGTTTTACACTCTCAAGAGGTTGCACAACTTTACCCACAAGTCGTGAGCTACGCTAGTGGTTCATCACACTTCCTTAGGTGAGATGGCTAGCAAGCACACTACGAGACCGTTACAAAGGATCACGTTGGTAAGGTGTAACCGCTAAGGATTCTGGATCAGCAACGATGGGGCCCACCTCACGGGGGTACAAGCACACAGCACAGACCAAGCCGGAGGAGCAGGGACCATTGAAGCTTACCACCCCTCTTGCCCCGCAGGTAAGTTACTCCCGAACCAAAATGACCTAATTAGTAGGTCAAGACCGTCCCATTCCAGTCTTGTGGTTGCGCGGTTGTTCCAGGTTGTTGCTCTATGAACCAGTCCTTATGGAGAGTGGCCAACCAAGCACTAAGCACCGTGCTGGCCCCCTAAACCATGTTTCTATCAAAAACATATTTTAAGGAGACGTGAGCCGCTCAAGCACACAGCACAGAGGGCCACTCTCAGAATTAAGTTGCATATAACCATTAATCAAATTAATTAAAAAGGACCGAGGTGTATGAGAGTGCAGCACCCAGCACAACTAACCAAAATGCAACCCAAGGTATATATATATATATATAAAGGATAAGGTGGCTAGGAAGTCCTTATAGGCACATAATATTAGAATGCAGTATGAAATTGTATTTAAAAGTGATAGGATGTTCATGTTATACTTGCCTTCCTCGAAGTTCTCCTGCTGCTGCTCAAACTACTCTGCAGAAAGGGGCTCCTGGTACTCGTCCAAAGGCTCAGCGTCTACTCACAATCGCAACGTCAAAACATGGTCCAGCACATACACATACACATACATACAAACAAGAACAAAAGATAAGAAACAGTACAACATTACATAAAAATAGCACACAAAACTATGATAGAACTACTCTACGCGTTACCATGATCGCGTGAGCGCAAAAACCGCCTAAAATGGAGCTAAGACGTGAAATCTAGGGCAAAAACAAGGTCCAGGGGCCTTTCTGTAAGAAAATAGGAAAACCTGGGGGTTCTGTGCAAAAACTAAGGTCCTAAACCTAATTATACTATAGACACAAGGGTTAACTTGCTAAAACTAATGGCTAGGATGGCGGGCACTAATTCCAGGAAGCTCGGGGGTCTAAAAGATAAAAATAGGACCTATCTGCAAATATTTTTCAACTACGGGTGGACTGCGGGTTGATTCCTGAAAACTTTAAGGACTAAACTACAAAAAGCGCACGGCTAACCGGTATAAGGCTCGGTTGACTTGGCTGGATCTGATCACGGTCGTCGGATCTAGATCTATCGGTTGGGATTCCCGGCCGGGGCTCTGGCGGCGACAGGATGCTGGACGCGGCGGAGGGCTGCGGTGCCTCGCCGGAGCTCGACGTTCCCGTCGCTCCGGTGGCCAAACCTTCACGACTTCAGGCCAGGAAGCATCACCACGGCACGGGGAACTCTCCTAGGGCGAACAGAAGCGGCCAAGATGACCCTAGCGACGGCACGGCGGTGAGGGGCGGTGGACTCGCCGGCGTGCACGCGGTCTAGGCGCTACAGGCTGCCAAAAGCCACGATATCCGGTGCAAAAGGACTAGGAAAGGAAGGGGAAGCTCACCAAGGGCTCGTGGTGGCCGGAGCTACAGCGGAGGATGGTCGTCGATGATGGCCGTGCGGCGGAGGCGGGGCGGCGCTCGCGGACTGGCTGCAGCAGAAGAGCTCGGGGTTCCTTGGTCGCGCGGATCGGTCTGGGAAGTCCGTGCGGAGGCGACCAGAGGGTTAAGGCAGCCCGAGACCTGCCGGCGATGAGGAAATTGGGGCGGCGGCACAGCTCACCGGCAGTGGTTCCTTCGCGAATTCCTGATGATGCAGAGGCTCGGGGCAAAATTGCTAGGCTCGGGGAGCTTCTGGATGGTGAGGGGAAGCGGGCGCGGGGGTTGTGGCGGTCTGGCGCATGGCGGAGCGGCCCAACCACGGCGGGGCCGAGGATGCAGCGCGGCGGAGGAAAAAAGGGCGGCGGCGCTGGGGGTCTTCAGGGTGCTGCAGGGCTAGGGTTAGGGCACTAGGGCGCAGGGGTTTCCCTTTTGTAGGGCGGCGGGGTCACATTGGCGTGCGGGCCCAGGGAAGAGAAGCTCGCTGGGGATCTCGGGGAGGCGTTGCGCGCCGGGGAAGAAAGGGGAAAGGGATGGAAGGAGGAGCTGATAGGTGGGGACACTCGGTCAGAGAGAGGGAGAGGGAGGAGGCGCTCGGGCTGGGCTGCGCTGAGGGCTGAGGGAGCTGGGCCTCGGTGCGGCCCATGCGGGGAAAGGAGGGGGAAGGGGAATGGGCTGCCAGGGAGAGAAGGGCCGGCCCAAGGGGAGGGGGAAAGAGAGCAGGCCGGGCTGCTGGGTTGGGCTGCCTTCTCTTCTTTCTTCTTCTTTCCTTTTTCTTTTCTATACTCAAACTATTCAAACAAAACTATTTGAATTCAAATAAATTCAAATTCAAACCCTACAAACTCAACACAAGGAAAACAATGCTCCAGCATGAATGCACAAACAAGTTGATCTTATAGTAAATTTTATTTTCTTGTGCTATAAAATTACTTTAAATGCAAGATAAATTAGAGAAAGCCCTGGAAATTTTTTTATTTGAGCCAAATTAAATTCATTAAAATTGAGGAAAATTACGTTAGGGTGTTACAAAACCAAACCATACATAGGTTTGCCACATATTCTACAACAAGTGGCTCGCAAGTCATCTAACTACTCACTCCATTACCACACTATCTACATCTTGGATGCCGTCAACTCAAACAAAACTAGAAGTCATCAAAGTTGCCCACAGATGATTGACTACCGGAAGAGGAATGATGAGGACTAAGAACAGGATCTCCATGCTCAGAGTCGATCTCAGAAACTCCTTTGACCTCTTCAAGGTCTTCTTCTTCTTCACTCTCAAACTCATCTACAACAGGCTGAACTGGTTGCTCATGAAGCATGTTGATATGGTCAATGGCTTGGCCAAGGTTAAGATTGAGCTCATGAACTTGCTCTTGAAGAAAGTCAATGACAGTATCGCGCTGCGTAATGAGAGTATCACTCTCAACAATTTGTTCCTCTCGATGCTGAATGGTTTCTTCCCGATGAGTAATAACCTCTTCCCTAGCAGTGACAGTAGCTTGAAGTTCCTCAATCTGTGTATTCTTCCGGCCAACTTGATTACGATACCTTTGAGCTATGTTGGTCAAGCGGTAAATACCATGCTGCTGAAGTGTCTGGTAATGATACTGTGCATTCATAAATCTGACTGAGGTGCGTAAAGTCTCTCCGGCTAGAGTTCCCAGTAAGTGGTCACAGTATGTCAATCTAAAGGTCCATTCTGGGTCACGAGAATCCATGGCAGAAAATAAACCGATAGGATATCCTGCAACTTCCTCAGGATGCTGATCACAAAAGATGTGGATAGCTTCTATAGCTGCTGCTTCAAAAGTATCGGCAAGGCGATGACCAATCACATTTACTTCAATCGGCTGCCACAGAGATAAGGTAGGATGTGGAGGAACAGTCATTTTCACCCTACAACGGGGAACACCTTCTTCTTCATATTCTACTCCATCATAAGGTGGAGGCTCGGTGTAGCCAAACATCTGGAGAGATTCCCACAAAAGATGAGGAAAACCCTCCCAATGCAAAGCATTGGTATGGGCGTGTCCTGCGGAATCGCAAAAGAACCTTGGAAGCTCGGCCATCTGAAATAAGGATTCAAATGGTGAGATTACAAGTTTTCACCACACACCTTGAGAAGACTGCGGATACAAATGTGGGTTAGATTGATAGATTGATTGGACAACAGCTATCCTTATAGAGTAAAAGAAACAAGATAACCTATCCTGATAATAGCAAATTCTGAAGATCGAAAGATTGTTCTAGATCTTGAGAAAGAAATGATAAGGTAGAAACATTAACCCCAAAATGATACTGGTTACTAACATACCCTCTAGATTTCATTGAAGCAACAAGCCCTGCCATTCATTCAATCAAATCAAGGAATATGCATGCACGTGTTACACGTCCTCACAATTCAAAACAAATGCCAAATATGTTTGGACTTATGTGATTAATTTCGGTGGCACAATATATTCGTCTCTCCCTATAATAACTAATCGAATATGCTTATTCATCTTAACCTATTTAACCGGGGTTAGCGTACCTGCAGAAAACCATAATAAATATGAACCTTTCATGCCAGCACTCATGAAAGCGTCCTCAAACATTATTGTTTACTATAGAAACAGCATCTGTACAATTACCGCCGTACAGACGACGTTAACATACGTTATCGAAACAACGTATTCACAAGATACCGCAAAATGCGGGGGCATTGCTGTTCATACCCTGCTACTGACCATATACTCCCAATATCATCAACCTAAGTTGATATATTGGCAGCATCTCAAGTAGGCCACTGCTTGAGAAACAGCGTTCGGTTCGCATCACTGACGGGAAGGCTAACTCCACAGTTAGCTGAGGATCCTTACCATCGAAGATGTTGTTACAGAATGTAAAGTTGGGTTGTGCATAAATTTAAGGTTTAACAGAAAGAAGTGCTGGAAGTCAGAGTTATATACATATACTATAGCCACCTATACTTCCCATATTAACATTACCTTAGGGCTTTACATACTAAGCACAATCCTTAACGAATCCAACGTAGTTTTGCCAAATATTTTGTTGGTCAAACTTTTATACTGAAGGCATTTTTAAGATAAAATGTACCTCCAGAGTAACCTTATAGCTCTGATACCAGCTGTGGCAGAACCAACCTGAATTATACCGGCTCAAGCATGCGAGTCCACTCCAGAGAGCTTCAACGTACTTCAAACGGTATAATCCCTTGGTCTGTCGGGTAGCGTCCCGATAAACCACCGATACAGGATCAAATAAGGTTACCTCACATGAAGGTGAGTCCAGAGATATAGTCACCATCATATTTTACATCACAGGAAATTATTTTACAAAAGTTTCCACCCGTAGTACAAAGTTCCACACTTAGCAAAGTTATTACAAAGTTTGCAGAAACGGCAAAGGTTCAAACTAGGAGTCATTATTACATACCAGTTTTAAAGTTCAAACAGCGGAAATTCAAAGTACGATAACTATACACGTCGCCAGTAAGGACGTCATGCTAAGCCATGGCATAACATCACTCGTTATGATCAGGGTTGGCCGGGGACGGGTCCCACTCCACGGACCAACCATCAGGCAAAGCATAAGGCCAAGGCACGGGGTAAGTAGGGTCTTCAGAGACATTACTTGAAATAAACACATATAGCAAGGCTGAGTACTCTAATACTCAGCAAGGCTTACCTGGAGATTTGGGTATACTTATCCCATAACTAGACTATGAAGGCTTTAATGAGGAGGTAAGTTTAGTTTCAGCCGAAAAGCAACAAAGAGTAGGTCCTTACTTTCATATTTTAGCTTTCAGATTCTAGTTTCTTTAACCATTCTAAGTAAGCACCTGTAACTACTCAAGCAAGGTAGAGTCTTTTAAACATACACCAGTATTTCTCATCAACAACATTACTCTTGTTACTCTATGTGGCAAAAGAGTTAAGCAGTCTCAATCTTCGTGAGAAACGGATGATTCGGAATCGAATTTTAACCCTTGCAAGGTAAACCTAACTCACACGCTTGGAACACCAACAGGTCGTTCCGAAGCAACCATTTGCCTTTCATTCCGGGTCGTGGAACAAAGCCACCACAAGCGACTGCTAGACCGTACGCACATGAAATGTGCAGGACATACGTCTGTAGCGCGACTACATGACCGTATTCCCGTCTGCTTTACAGAACATACTCCCACAGTCGGTGCGTGTAAACATAAAATAAAAGTTGAGTGGTGGGGGACGAGTCCACTTGCCGGGCCGATTGGTTACTAGGCTTACCGCTTACCATATTTCGCGGCATGTGGCTAGTACTTTCAAACGCTTAACTGCCACTACCACACACTGCGACCTTAACCAAATTCATCAACACAGACGGGGTATTCTTTCTGTCCAAGATGCTACTTATAACCCCGTCCATCATCCTTATAGTGATTGCAGAATTGTAATCAATCAATTCCTATATCGCGCGAGTGACAGAAAATCACTCGACTTCTACCGGTCCTATTAGCATAGCACTAGTCGGACTCAGTTTCTAATATTCAGTACATGGGTTCCTAGGGAGATGCATCTATGGTTTCCAGACAACTCCTAAGAACTTAATGCACAATTATATAAACATATAAAGGTAAATTGCAGTGTAAATAAGATACTGGGTTTATGACCGGGGCTTGCCTTCACTGGCGGGGCTGGGGTCAGAAATGTTAATAATTTCTTCCAAACTCGGGTTCGGGGCTTCGACTGATTCTCCGACGATGTTCCCGGCGTCTTCAGAGACTTTTTTTTCGGACTCCGGAAAGATCTGATAATCACTGTCGGCAAAAAACGTCGAGTCTACATGTGATTAAAAAAATGCAATTAAGAAAATGCGTAGATTGTCATTCTACTTCACGACAAAATTACAAGCCAAGAACATAACATCATATAATAGCAAACAACACAATTGCCCCTTACTGGGCAGTCATTTATCGAGTATTAAATAAATTACTGAGTTACATTAAGTAACAGGGTCATCTACCCCAAACATTTAGCTAACTACAAGAAGTAACATGGTTGACTACTAAACTAATTACACTTAACATTTTTATTTAATTAACTAGCTAATCACCTTGAAAAACCCTAAGTTATTATTTAATATAGATCTACTAATCGAGTTTTATTTATTTTAGCTATTTTACACCTAATCATAGGTTGAAATTTTGTAGTTATGCTACACTACTTAGGAACAACAACTTAGAATATTTTCATAATTTTCTATGAATAGAAGCTAGCATAAATGACTCATTTTTGTAATTAACCCAAAATTTCATAACTTGAAATATGACCTACTATTAATCCTAATATTTTTACCATGGATTACACATTCAAAAAGGAAGTTATGATAAAAATTTCAAATACAAACTTCAACAGAAACACCCTTAATTAAAAATTTAAGCATTTCACCAACATATAACAAAAAGTACTCAAAATCAAAGCAAATGAACAGTAAAGTACTCAAACTTTTTACACAGAGCTATACATAGCACATACAATCTAAGTTCCAAATTTCAGCTATAACACATGCCTACAACATGAGATACAAATAAAACACTTATTTTCTAGTATTTAATCTACAACAGAAATTATACACATATAGCTCAAGTTCATTACACAAAAGTAGTCCAATTTAACTCAAGGATTCCAACAAAACTTGTTTGGCATTTTTCTGAATTTTCTACAAATTTCTACGAATTTTTGAAATTCACAGCTTTTGAATTGGGGGGGGGGGCTCTGGAAATTTACAGGGACACCCTTAACATTTTTGAAATCCTTGCACTTATGCCCTTGGCTCGTCGGGGAAGAAGGGTAGAGGGGGTGCCGGCCAAATTCCAGCGAGGGGACGGTGAGGGGTTGGAGGAGAAGTGGTCAGCGAGCACTAGGAGGTCAAGGCGCACCTGCTAAAGGTCTTGGGAAGGGGAGGGGGTGACCGGAGGGGGCTTTCCCACGGTGGCCGAGGCGGCGGCGGAGGGGTGCTCGTCAGTGAGGAGGTTCCTAGCGAGGAGGAGGGCAAAGCTTGGGCTCAACAGCTGCAGGAAGATGTGGGGAAGCTATTGGAGCAGTTGAATTGGGTGGAGGAGTGGCGGAGGCAAGAGCTCGACGGTAACAGAAGCTTACCGGCGGAGGGGAGAACGGCGGCGAGGTAGCTCCGGTGGAGGTCCGGCCTCGGTAAGTGAGTGGTGAGCATCAGTGAGGTACGTGGAAGCTTTCTAGGGAGTTGTGGTGGTGCGGGGAGGATTGGAGCGGGCTGCCCACGATGGACAGGAGACCGCCGGAGTTGGAGGGGATGGCAGCGGTGGTGCTCGGGGTTCCGGGCAATCAGAGAGCAGGAACAGGAATGGAATGGGAAGGGAGGGAAGCAGTGCTGCTCTTGAACCAGAAGAGATGATGCGAGGGGGCACGCACGACCAATGCCACGGCGACGGCGAGGTGGCGGCGGCAGAGCTGTGGGACGGCGTGGCACGCGCGCGAGAGGGCCAAGGAGGAGAAGCTAGAGCGGCGCTCGGGTTGGGGGCGACGCGTGGAGTAGCTAGGAGCTGGAGGTGGCACCGGGGAGCGACCAAGGCGCAGCACATGGCCCAGGAAATGGTGCTGACACCGGCGGCAGGGGTGCAGCGGTGGAGCAGAGGAATTGCTAGAGGAGGAAGAAGAGAGGAGGAGGTCTGAGGGACTTAGTTGGAAATTGCAAAAACCTCAGGGACTTCACTGTAAACAGAAATTCCCCGCTGATCCAGAGCTCTAATGAGAAAATGGTCAAAATGAAAGTTGTAGAACTTTTCAAAACCTATAACTTTACTTTAGGGCTCAAGTTCAGAAACCTAAAGTACAAAGTTTTATTTCACCATTTTGCACTCAAATCAAACTTTACATAAGTTTGTCCTAATAAAGTAATTTTTATGAACTCTTCTGCTTATTTGTAAGCATTTAAGGCTGGTCATGATGGCATTCACCTTTTTCACTTTGACCCTTGGTAATTTTTGGAAAGTTACTTTATACTCCAACTAAATACATAAAAGGGTTTGTATTTTCATAAATTTACACAAATACCCTTATTCTCATAACTTTATTAGATTTTCACACAATTTCACAC
This sequence comes from Panicum hallii, assembly GCF_002211085.1. Classification (NCBI taxonomy): domain Eukaryota; kingdom Viridiplantae; phylum Streptophyta; class Magnoliopsida; order Poales; family Poaceae; genus Panicum; species Panicum hallii. Next base: position 22,174,039 of record NC_038050.1, on the reverse strand, counting down.
ACACCAAACATTATTTCTATTGATTTGATCTATTTGACACCTAGGGTGTCACAGGGAGCAGCGATGGCGGCTGTCGACGGTGAGCTGAGGCTGCGGAGGAGGTCCGTTGAAGTGTTGTGGTCGGAGCAGGAGAGAATGAGCGAAATGTGTGTGTGCAAATGCAAGAACGAGTGTGCTAGGAGCTCCAGGATGTGCTCGGGATCTAAAAGAAGATGTGGTTGCGCAGGAGCAGAAGCTGGCACGCCGGCGGGAGGATGTGGCAGCTCGGGCGACGGCGGCGCAACGTGGGGAAAGAAGGGTCGGGAAGGCGGCGGCAAGGCAGGGGAGGGCACGTGGCTCGGTGCAGTGCGGCGCGGAGGCGGCGGGGGCGCTGCACATGGCCGGCAAGAGCAGCTGCGGTGCATCAGGCAGCAAAACAGAGGAGGAGGAGGAGGAGGAGGGAAGGTAGACGAAGGAGGACTGAACTGTAATTTCCGAGAAAAACAAGGACTCCACTGTAATGTCTAAGTAACTTTCAAACCAGAGCTCAAATAAGGATGGGCGCAAAAGCAAAAGTGTAGGGTTTACCAAAATCTACAACTTTGGTTTAAGGTTCATTTACAGAAAAGCTAAGGATTTGTAATTAATATAAAACTTAGCAAAGTTTCTAAACTTTATATAAATCCTATTTAAAAATTGCACCACATTTATATCCTATGTGTAGTTTCACCTATATTTTTTACTTTTGCCAAAACAACCTTCACATATTCGGACTCTACCTCCCATGTTCACTCATTTAACACTATAGGACCTTTATTAAATTATAATTATATAAATACTCTTTTTCCTTATCATTTAAATTTTTAAACATACTTTCACCATATTTTGCACATAACTTCATACTAAAATCTAGTGTGTGACAATAATAAGTACCTGAGTGTCATAGGTTAAGTCCATCAGGGCACCAGCATGGATGGTGATACTTATCCTCTTCTTCTTCGAAGTCCACCCTTCTTCGTGGTGGTTGAATCTGTTCTTGTTGGGATGGCACAGGTCCTAAACATCGGAAAACCGAGACCCCTTCTGCATCTCACTTCCGGGATCCACACTCCAGGCAATCCTTGGTAGTAGGCAATCGGCTCATACCGGAATCCCAACAATACTTGAAGAACGGGCAATGCCAATGATCACGCGTGTCTTCCCGCCTCTTCAAATTTTTTCCAGTATGGCGTTCATACTCTTCCTCCTCTGACTCATGCTAGAGACGCTGCTGGTACTGGTACTCATACTTCTTGAGGAGATCGGAAGAAGCTGGCTGCTGATTCCTAACATGCCTTATTTGTTCTTTCGTGATATATCCCTTTTCTCCTTTTTGGGGCCGATCGCAAGGATCGGCCTCTTCATTCTTGGTTCGGCGGCGTGGTGCAAGCCCTGTCATGTTAATGCCAAGTGCGAAATCTAATTGCCGCCTCGCAGACCGATCATAACCTTCCACCATATTCACACTCGGGAAGGGCTGGCTGTCGACCTTCATGGCAGTTTGGCCCAAGATCAATCGGCCTTGCTCAATAGCCGATTGGATCTGCCGACGGAGTTCCTTGCAGTCCCTCGTGTTGTGAGTGAAAGGGTGATACCACTTGCAATATGATCTCCCCAGCAGCTCCTGTGCCGTAGGAGGCTTGCAACCTTCAGGTAATTTCAACTGTTTCTCCTTCAATAATAGATCAAATATCTGTTCAACTTTGCTCACGTTGAAGCCAAAACCTTTCGCAGGCCCTTGCTGTTTCACCCACTTACAGGACACGGGATTTGCCCCCCGAGTCCATTCTGCAACTGCTACTTCCTGATCATCCCCAGAGTCTTCAGCATCTTCTGTGTCAATCAATATCACTTGACGCTTGAACTTATCATGGTATAGCTCTGGGTGGCACTGCTCATATGCCGTTGACTTTTGCACCAAGTGCGCCAAAGAGTTGAACTCCAATTGGAAACCCAGATCCCTGATCGGCTTTAGTAATCCCAAGGATGCCAATTCGACCACCTCCTTTTCTGAAATACGGGTCGAGTAACATCAGTTCTTTACTTCTCTGAAGCGTTGGATGTATTCTGGCATGGTTTCCCCACGCCTCTGCCATACTTGTGCCAAGTTGGCAATTCCTACCTCTGCAGCTTCCGAGTGATACTGAATATGAAATTGCTCCTCCAGCTGCTTCTAGGTGCGGATCGAATCAGGGCCTAATGATATGTACCATCCGAAGGCCGGCCCTATGAGAGACTGCGAGAAAAACCTCACTCGCAAGGGATCTGACACCGAAATCATCCCTAGTTGCGCTAAGTATCGGCTCACGTGCTCGATGGAGCTAGATCCTTCTGCTCCACTGAATTTGGTGAACTCAGGAAGCCGATAGTTAGGCGGTAGGGGAATTAAATCATAGTCACTAGGATACGGCTTAGTATAGCCGATTGCCCTCCTCTTTGGTAGAATGCCAAATTGATCTCTTAGGATGGCACTGATCTGATCTACCATCTACGCTCCTGGGGCCGAGTGCGCACTATCGTGACTCGGCCTGGTGGCATAGGCAGCTAGCCACGCTTGTTTGTCAGCATCTGCCCTAGAAACTCCTCCAGCCGCCCTCTGCACTGAGTGTACCGAATTATAGCTATCCGGTATATAAGCACACATATACCCATGCGGGATCTCCTTGGGCGGCTCGCTAAAGAATTGGTGATCCATAGGATCACCTCCCACCTTGTAGACAACATAGGCCGGGGAGCCGTGTGACTCCGAAGCCGCGAGCGCATAATGCAGTGGTGGCCTAGCTTGTAATGGCAATTCTCCCTTATAACTCCCCAAGGTAGGTCCCGTTGGAGAGTATTGATGCTTCATGATTTCCTGGACCACGCGCAGCGCAACACGCTCGAAAGCATTTACCAAGCTCTCGGAGTGTCGGTGCAGTGAGTGAGCCACCACGTAGTTTACTTTCTGACGTAGAGCTCTGGTACGATCTTCTGAAGGGGTGGATAGGTCTACGCCATCAAGAGCGCCTTCGGGTGAAAATCCCTTCCACCTAATGCCGTGATGGTGGGTCTTCTCGAAAGAGCCGATGAGATCGGCTTCGAGGAGAGCCTTGATCTCGTCGTATTTCTGCTTGTGTTCAGCAGGCAGCTCCTCGTATGTGATCGGATCTTCTCTCGTCATCCCGCTAGCGGAGGTCGATGAAGTTGATGAAGAAGGTCCCACCGGGCGTGCCAGAATGTGTTATCGCTCGAAACCTACCGGCGAGCAGCGACAAGCAACACGAGGAGCCGGGAGGCTCCCGGGACTACTGGTGGGCCCCGGTCCCTTGGTCAACGGCCTGAGATCCGGCACACGTCCTGGCGTCTGGGTTGCTAGATGTGCCACCTGACCTTGTATCTGATCAGGAAGGTGTTATATGTTAGTTTCCTGCATGCACAGACACGTATAAACATTAGTCCGAGCCGTGATCGGCTCATCGGGTGATTCCCTATATCGGCTGTAAAGAGCCGATTGTATTCAGTACCAGATCGGATCTATAAACAAGGCAAATATATCCGATGGTAACATAAATCTTGCTCTGTAACCATTAAGCTAATCCAATCTACGATGGTTAAAGCTTTCACTGCATAACCGGAACATCCTACACGTAATTAAGCCTAACAGATACAGAAGGTAGCGAAACAACAACCTGAACAGAGGCCTAAAAACCAACTGAAAGCCAATTCCCGAAACAATCCCTTTTTAAGCTGTTATAAAGCACCAAACATACTGCTGGAACATTCAACCCGTTTGAAGGGCCTAATCATGCAGATATTAAACTAAATCCCCAATGAACAAAGACTAACCATAACAGATTGGATCTACTAAACAAAAACAGAGCAAGGTGCTGCCCTTACACCTGAGATAGGGCACAATGATAGCTGAACGTTTACAGGTAACAGACGATGCACGATTAAAGCATGGAAGAGCCGATGCTACTTTATAAATATTAAGATAACTAGTGCTACTCGCCATCAACACCGCTTCAGGACGAGAAACACCAAAGGTGGATAAGTAGGGACGATGCCGCCCCGATCACGCGGGGCGTGATCGGGGCTGCATGGCACTTACCTGAGAAACCCTAGAATAGGGTGGCGATGCGCCGAGAATTGTTGGTGAATCATTGATTGATTGATTGATTGATTGATTGATTGATTGATTGATTCATGATCCAGAGTACATATTTATAGCCCAGAGACTTGCCTTCCCCAACCAATCCTAATTAAACACGATACGAATCTTGGCTATCTCTATCTAAACTATTTAAACACATATGCCTATCTAGATACATGACCAAGCCTGGCCTCAAACACCCACACAAGGGCAGATTCGTAAGCCCACTATGATTACCTTTCGATATATATATTATTTCTGTGACAGTTCAATTACTTGTAAGCTAGGCATATAATTTGTTAGTGTGAAGTATGTGTTTGTTAGTGTAAAGCTTGTGTGTGTTTATGTGAATCTTTTGAAAATTTAAAGTGCAAGTAAAAAGGGTATTTTTGTAATTATGGAAAAACTAGGGTTGTTTTTGCAAAATGTATTTGGATGTGAGGTAACTTCAAAATAAGTGAAGGATGGTTTCGCAAACATGTTTTTCTTATTTTATCCCCTGTAAAAAAATATATATTTATCCAAAAGTTGCATTAGAAATGTATGTGTTGAATTATGTAAAAGTTTGGGTAAAATGGTGAAAATAAGGGTATTTATGTAATTTTATAAAAGTACAAGTCCTTTTATGCAAGTATTTGATTTACAAAAGTAATTCTCAAAGTTACTCAGGATTAAAGTGTAAAAGGTGCAAGTCATTATGATATATCTATCCAATCATTATGACGTGTCTATCCCATCATCATGACGTGTCATAAATTCTTGCATTTAGGTCCTAAATGTTATAAAATTACATTCTTTAGGACAAAAGTAATTCAAATCCAACTTTTGTTCAAAATTTAACTTGTAAAGATACAAGTTTTGAGTTTTTGAACTTGAGCCCTAAAGCAATGTTGTAGAGTTTGAAAAACTCTCCAACTTTCATGTTGGGCATTTCTTCATTTGGGTTTTAGATTAATGGAAAATTTATGCTTTACAGAAAGGTCACTGCAATTTTCTAAATTTACGTATAAGTCCTTGGGAAATCCCTTTTCTCCTTCTCCTGTGTTTTTCTTATCTCTGGCGCTTATCCTCTCCTCCACCGACGGCACTTCTCCTGGGGGATTTTTCCCCTGTTCTCCCTCCCTCTGCTCACTCAGGTTGGCGCGATCCAGGCGGCGGCCCGGCATGCGGGTGTAGCTGCTGCGGGCGGTCCCGCACGGGCGCGCAGCTCGGCTCCAGGCAGCGGGCGCTGTGACAGGCGGTGGCGCGGAGGCTGGAGCGGCAGGCTCGTGGGCGGCGGAGGCCGGCAAGCGGCAGTACAACTGCGCACAAGGAGGAAGGGGAAAAGGGTGCTGCGGTGATGGTTTCAGCTCGGGAACGGCTCAAACGGATCCTTGGGTGCCCAAAGAAGCGGGTGGTGCCAGGAATTGGACGAAGGTGCCTCACTGGCTTTGAATTGCTCCGGTGAAGTGAGGCTCGGCCATGAGAGGGGAAAACAGCGAGAGGCCGCTAGTGAGAGCCCTTGCCGGAAGCTCCTTCCACGGTGGATGGGGGACGATGCGTAGTCGACGGCGGAGCAGTAGCGTGGCGTAGGCGCAGGTGGAGCTACAAGCGCGGTGTGGCGGCGTGCAAGCAGAAGAAGGGCGGCCGCAGCAGGCGTGGCGCAGGTCAAGGACGCACGCGGCACAGGTGTACACGGGCGGCGCTGAGGCGCGGCAAGGCCGGAGCAAGCGCGGGTCCGGCAACAGGAGAAGGGGGAGTAACTGTGCAGGGCAACAACATGCAGAGCGACGACGTGCAGGGCTGCGGCGTGCAGTGCATGGCAGTGTCCCCGCTGAGCGAGCTAAGGCCGCGACCGGTTGGTGTGCAGGAAAGTCGTGCGCGGTGCGGGAGGAGCTGCAGTGTGGCGGCTACAGGCGGGTCCGCACAGGAGCAGCGGGACCGCACGTGGAGAATGTCGGAGGCTGTTGAGGAGAAAGCAGTGGACGAGATCAGGCGGCACTGTGAACTGCTCGTGGAGGATTTGAAGGTGGCCAGGTGCGAGCAGACCACGGCCCTCGCGGAGGCGGAGGGGCGGTTATGGCAAAGCAAGCCAGAAGGAGAAGCTGCAAAGCATAGGCGGTGGTCAGGCGTGACGAGCTCGGAGGAGGTGCGGTGCAGCCAGGCACGACGAGCTCTCTTCATCCATACGGAGGTCCGAGCGGAATTGAACTGGCGCGTTCGCGAGTGCAAGCGGAACTGTTTTGCCAGTGGCCGGCTCAGCTCGATTCTGCAGGCGAGTGCGCGTGCAAGGCAACAAGCCACGCATGAGCAGGTTAAGACCCAGTGGTGTGAGCGTAGGGCAGAAGCGGTGCACCGGAGATGCGACCTGGCGCGGCGATCCTGCAGGAGGCTACGCGAGTGTGCCGACCGTGTTTCTGCAGCGCACGCGCGTGAGCAGTGGAGGCTTAGGCTGTGAGCAGGAAAACCCTAAGGTTCACGGAGGAGATGGCATAGCGAACCAATTCGGCTCCATCGTCTTGTCCCATGAGTCCACGACATCCAGCAGCTCCAATTCCTCGCCGATTGTTCAAGCAAGACCACAACACACCTCAAAGAAACTCCTGGACCCCCATCGAGCCTCTTCGATCCCTCTATGACGGAACATCATCGCCGTGGCAAAGTCGACTATCGTTGCCACGGATCATCGTGAGGAATACCTCTCCGATTATTCTTCGCCCACTACAATTCTCTAGCAAGCTTCTTCGTCACCCACGGGATCTCATCACCGTCGACCTCATCTTATCGCCAATCCTGTTCATCGCGGGAATTCACTTTTTGCCTGTTCTTCTCCACAACCAAGGCTACCCCAAGGTTTGCCCTGATTCACTGAATCTTCCTTATGCCGGCGACTCCTTTGCCGGAACATCGTTGTTATCTTCCTGTTCTTTGTTTTCCCCGACCAGGGACTTAATTGCTTCGATTTAGAAGGTTCTAGGGTGTTCTTTGTAAAATTTCCAAAGCCTTCTTTATTTCAAATCAGTGAACTTCTACATTTCATAGAATTTCGTAAGAAGTTCATAAAAATACAAAACCAGTTTTGTTTGAATCCTTAGGTCAAAATGTACAAGTTTTATGTTGTGATCTTGAGTTGAAAGTCTTTGATTTGTGGTCTAGGTTAAATATTAGGGAATGAGTGCTTTATTTGTACCTTATGTGATATGCATGTGTTGTAGCGGAAAGGTAAATCTTAAGATGTATGTCTCAAATGGAGATGTGTGATATTTAGTTAATCCTTTCACACAAGTGCTCAGGTCCCTGCCATTAAGATGTTGTCCTTATTTTGATTGCCATTTTCCTTAAGGTCCTTTCATATAAGGATCCTTGTCAGTTTGTGTGTATCTGCTGCTTAGCTAATACATCTCTGTAGCTATGCTTCAGTGTCGGCTATCAGTTCAGCCGCTAAACATCCATTTCCCTTGAGTCTATGATATTTCTATGTGACAGCTATCAGCCGATGCATTTCTTTTGTTATGCTTATACCATCGGCTGAATAGCCAATCCAGCTGTTATCTTTCTAATATCGACTACTACCGATACAATTCTTTTGTTCTGTCCTACATCGGCTGCACATAGCCGATGTACCGGAGATGCACACACAATCATAGGATTCTTGCTATCGGCCGATCGAAGCCGATTCTAGTTGTTTTCCATATCGGTCAAATATGGCCGATCAATCCTTAGTTTTCCCATCTTCATCCACACACTTCTATTAGCCGATTTATCAACTGAGAGATTGGCTATATATATCTATCGATCACATACCCTTAACCACGCTCCAATCGGCGGCACATCTGTAGGACATAACCCCATCGGTTGTACGTCACTCAATTGTTGTGTTGACGTAATCGAGCCGATATAACCACACCTAGTTACCTGGGATAACCCTTGAGCACATCTCAGTTAAGACACAGCTGCTTTAGGAAAACCGGTGCACCTGTCAATCGGCTAAACCTGATACATCCTCATCGGTTAAGGTCAAAACCAATGCACCAACCAATTAGATAGACCAGAAACATGCTGATAATCCAATCGGCAAGATCCTTCCTTTTCCTATTCTTAAAGTACTATCCATATCAGCCGTTTTAACATTTGGTGAAACCAAACCAGTTAATCTCTTCTGCTCATATCCAGAAACTACTCATGCTGATTCTCTTCCGAATAGAAATCAGCAGATTTCCTAATGCTGTGTAGATGGTTCCCTTCTTTACCAATTCTATTGACTAAACCCTTGGGTGTTCAATCCACTCTGTTATAGTCTTCAACAAATAGCCCATCTTAATTAGTTGTCCACCTAAAACTCTATCTAAGTTGGGTTTTAGATCTTTTTGGTTGATATATGAGTGATATGTTGAATGGGTGTTAGATTGCAACTTTATTGTGAAATAAGATAGTTTTATGTGCACACTTGAATATAATGTTGCATTGCATGTAGATACGACTATTTCTGCAGACGGTACCTACAAGATCTTCCAGGAGTTTGCAGAGGATGTTTCTGAAGACCAAATGAACGTCACCAAGGGATTATCGGAAGCCCCGAACCAAAGTTCGGAAGATAATAATACTAACATCCCGGTCTTCAGTCCCACCAGTAAAGGCAAGCCCCGGACATAACCTATTACTTTATTTACACTGCAATCTATATCTATTTATATATTTCCATGCATTAAGTTCTTAGGAATTGCTTGAAACCTTAGTTGCATAATTCCAGGAACCGATGTACTGAACACTAGAACTTGAGTTCGATTAGCTGCTATGCTAATAAGACCGGTAGAAGTCGAGTGATTGCTTGTCACTCGCGAGCTTTATAGGAGTTGTATTGTTTACATTCCTGCAGTCACTATAAGGATGATGGATGGGAGTTTTGTGAGGTATCATGATTGAGATGATACCCCGTCTGTGTTGTTGAATTTGATAAGGTCGCAGTGTGTGGTAGCGGTGGTTAAGCGTTTGAAAGTACTAGCCACATGCCGCGAAATATGGTAAGCGGTAAGCCTAGTAACCAATCGGCCCGAGGAGTGGACATACCTCCCACCACTCGTATTTTGGTTCTTCCTGTTACTCAATTCGACGTGTAGGAATACCTGTTGTAAGGGCAACCAGGAGTACGGTCATGTAGTTGCGCTATAGGCGTACGTCCTGCACTTTGGAAGTGCATATGGTCCTGCAGTCGCTTGTGGTGGATCTGATCCACGAGTCGGAATGAAAGGCAAACGGTTGCTTTGGAACGACCCTTTGGTGTTCCATGCGTGTGAGTTAGGTTTATCCTTGCAAGGTTGGAAATTCGTTTCAGAATCATCCATTTCTCACGGAGATTGAGACTGCTTGATCCCTTTGTCACATAGAGTAACAAGAGCAACTTTACGGTTATCAAAGATGATGTTTGACTAAAGATTATACCATGCTTGCTTAGTTATAGGTGCTTATCTAGAAAGGATAATCACATAGAACTTGAAAGCTAAAAGTCAAAATTAAGGATCTACTCTTTGTTGCCTTTCAACTGAAACTAAACCTAGAACCACTATAATCCTTCATAAGACTAGTTACATGGCTAAGTATACCATTAAACGGGTAAGCCTTGCTGAGTATTAGTATACTCAGTCTTGCTAGTTATATGTTTTCAGGTAAAACCTTTGAAGATACTACTCTTCCCCTGTCTTGGCCCTGTGCTCTTCCAGATGGTTGGTTCGTGGAATGGGATCCGTCCCCGACCAACACTGATGATACCGAGTGATGTCATGCCCGGGCTTAGCATGACATCCGTCTTGACGACGTGCTGTAAATCATCGCGTATATTTTTCCGTTGCCAAAAACCATAACTTTAATAGTTTGTAATGTTTTCGCTAAACTTGAAACTTCGTACTACTTTTGGAAACTCTTGTAATATAATTCCTTGTGATGTAAAATATGATGGTGACTATATCTCTGGACTCACCTTTGTGTGAGATAACCTTATTTGATCCTGTATTCGGTGGTTTATCGGGAAGTTACCCGATAGGCCAAGGGATTATACCGTTTGAAGCACGTTGGAGCCCTCAGGAATGGACTCGCGTACTTGAGCCGGTATAATTCAGGTTGGTTCTGCCACAGCTGGTATCTGAGCTATAAGGTTACTCTGGAGATACATTTTACCTTAAAAATGCTTTCAGTATAAAAGTTTGACCAACAAAATGTTTGGCAAAGCTGCGTTGGATTCGTTAAGGATTGTGCTTAGTACGTAAAGCCCTAGTTTAATGCTTATGAGGGAAATAGAGGTGGCTATAGTATGTATATATGTAACCCTAACTACCAGCATTACTTTTTTATTAAAACTTAAATTCATGCACAACCCAACTTTACTTTCTGTATCGACACCTTTGATGGAGAGGTAAGGAGGTAAGGATCCTCAGCTAACTGGGGAGTTAGCCTTCTTGTTGGTGATGCAAACCGAACGCTGTTTCTCAAGCAGTGGCCTACTTGAGATGCTGCCAATGTACCAACTTCGGTTGACTACATTGGGAGTATATAGTTAGGTACAGGGTATGAATAGCAATACCCCCGCATGTTCCGGTACCCCCGTGAATACGTTATCTCGATAATGTATGTTAACATTGTCTGTATGGCGGTAATTGTACAGATGCTGTTTCTATAGTGAACAGTAATGTTTGGGGATGCTTTCATGACATGCTGGCATGAAAGGTTCAGTATATACATATTGTGTTTTCTGCAGGAATGCTAATCACGATTTGGTAGGTTTTGAACGGTTAGGATTATCAACTAGATATTACAAGGAGAGGCGTATTTATATTGTGCCACCATAACTAACCACATAAGACCAAGATTACTTGGTAGTTATTTTTGTTTGTGAGGACGTGTAGAACGTGCATGCATCAAGACATCTTGGATTTATTTGATTGCCTTGTTTGTTATGTTGTTGTGCTAAAATATGTTGCTTGTATCTGAATGCCGCCAAGACTTTGTGTTGTGGGAGCCAACATAATATGCTAGGCTAACCTGGAGTGAGAAGGTCTTTTGCGAATCAAGTGGATTGGGTTATGTTTGAACCCTATCACCGATCTTAGCTTGACAACTAAATCAAACCCTTGATCTTGCTTTGAATCTGTTTCGGCAGAAACATTGAGCTTCTCCTTTGATGGTTAAACCTTGATAATTGTCAGTAAACCCTTCAATCCATCATTCAGTGATTCATCTATCCTCTCTTGATGTTGTACCTTATATTGTTGGCTATTCTGGTTACAACATCTGAAAGTTGCACCTTCAATTTTTGCTCAGATGATTTTGGATAAATTAAAAAGATTTATGACAATAATTACTTTTTGAATACAATTCTCCCGGCAAAAGTCATGCATCATAACACATACCATCTTTGGTCAGTGCATGGTGTTGCATCGTCATCGAAAGTCCGTAGACTGACTAACGGGTATGCATCCAGTACAACTTCGGGTTGTCTTCGGGTTCCTAAATCTATCTTGTTGCTGTTGGCACTACAGGGTTGCTATTCCTCTTTTGTGGTGGTGTTTAATCACATGACCCTGATGCCGTGTCGGAACCCAAGGCCTCATGTGCGCTGCAGCCACATGATTAAGCCATTAGGAGCGCACTGGTGCCTAGGTCTATGTGACGTAACCCACTGCAATCTCTTTTTATGCAACCCTAGTAGTGTCCTAACTTTTGATCCTCGCTCAAGGATATAGAACTACCCAGGTGTTAGTTACGAGAGAACGGTTGCAGGGTGCGAGTCATGTGCATCATCAACTCATGACGGTATGTATCATACTTTATGCATTTTTTTATGTGCATACATCACAAGCATCATCATCCTTGCATCATGGTGTATGCATCATCTGGCCAGCATCATGGTAATTGCATTGTGTCTTATGCACCATTTCGATCGTGCATGGAATCCTCCATCCTCATGATGCACCATCATTGCAATCATACATCTTAACAGTGCATCACGTTCATAGTCATTATCCCTTGATTCCATCAGTATAAATAGGCATGTTTTGCAATAAACATCATCTAAATTATTCAGATAATAAACTCTGAGCAGGAATGTTTCAAACATCACTTATCAATCTCTCGTACTATCCTCACTTGCTATCCATGAGCTTTGTGATGAATGTCGCCGACATTTATCATCGTCATGTGGTGATCTTAGCTCTATGAGAACTTGATCACCTTTTCCTCTCTTATCTTGTCATACTCATCCATGTACAATCTATCCATGCTCTCGTTATGCTCATCTTATCATACTCAAATGGCTTTTACCATCAACCTCAATCTTCTCTGGTATGATTGCTTCCTGCCACTTTTGATGGGTGATTTGCTTCTCTTCCATTAAGAGTCTTTTGTCCTGAATCTCGGGATGAGATTCTTTTTAGGGGGGAAGGCTGTGACAGTTCAATTACTTGCAAGCTAGGCATATAATTTGTTAGTGTGAAGTATGTGTTTGTTAGTGTAAAGCTTGTGTGTGTTTATGTGAATCTTTTGAAAATTTAAAGTGCAAGCAAAAAGGGTATTTTTGTAATTATGGAAAAACTAGGGTTGTTTTTGCAAAATGTATTTGGATGTGAGGTAACTTCAAAATAAGTGAAGGGTGGTTTCGCAAACATATTTTTCTTATTTTATACCCTGTAAAAAAATATATATTTATCCAAAAGTTGCACTAGAAATGTATGTGTTGAATTGTGTAAAAGTTTGGGTAAAATGGTGAAAATAAGGGTATTTATATAATTTTATAAAAGTACAAGTCCTTTTATGCAAATATTTGATTTACAAAAGTAATTCTCAAAGTTACTCAGGATTAAAGTGTAAAAGGTGCAAGTCATTATGACATGTCTATCCAATCATTATGATGTGTCTATCCCGTCATCATGACGTGTCATAAATTCTTGCATTTAGATCCTAAATGTTATAAAGTTACATTCTTTAGGACAAAAGTAATTCAAATCCAACTTTTGTTCAAAATTTAACTTGTAAAGATGCAATTTTTGAGTTTTTGAACTTGAGCCCTAAAGCACTGTTGTAGAGTTTGAAAAACTCTCAAACTTTCATTTTGGGCATTTCTTCATTCGGATTTTAGGTTAATGGAAAATTTATGCTTTACAGAAAGGTCCCTGCAATTTTCTAAATTTACACATAAGTCCTTGGGAAATCCCTTTTCTTCTTCTCCTCTGTTTTTCTTATCACTGGCGCTTATCCTCTCCTCCACCGATGGCACTTCTCCTGGGGGATTTTTCCCCTGTTCTCCCTCCCTCTACTCACTCAGGTTGGCGCGATCCAGGCGGCGGCCCGGCGCGCGGGGCGCGCGGCGCGGGTGGCTCACGGCTGGGCGAGCGGCCCCAAGCGGCTCGGGTGCTGGGCGGCGCAGGCGCGTGGCGCAACGCCAAGAGCAGGAGCAGGCTTCGTGCAAGCGGTCCCGAGCGGGGGCGGCTGCGGCTCGGGTGCGCGGGTGCGGCTGCTGCGGGCGGTCCTGCACGGGCGCGCGGCTCGGCTCCAGGCAGCGGGCGCTGCGATAGGCGGTGGCGCGGAGGCTGGAGCAGCAGGCTCGTGGGCGGCACAGGCTCGTGGGCGGCGCAGGCCGGCAAGCGGCAGTACAACTACGCACAAGGAGGAAGGGGAAAAGGGTGCTGCGGTGATGGTTTCAGCTCGGGAACGGCTCAAACGGATCCTTGGGTGCCCAAAGAAGCGGGTGGTGCCAGGAATTGGACGAAGGTGCCTCACTGGCTTTGAATTGCTCCGGTGAAGTGAGGCTCGGCCATGAGAGGGGAAAACAGCGAGAGGCCGCTAGTGAGAGCCCTTGCCGTAAGCTCCTTCCGCGGTGGATGGGGGACGATGCCTAGTCGGCGGTGGAGCAGCAACGCGGCGCAGGCGCAGGTGGAGCTACGGGCGCGGCGTGGCAGTGTGCAAGCAGAAGAAGGGTGGCCGCAGCAGGCGTGGCGCAGGTCAAGGATGCACGCGGCACAGGTGTACACGGGTGGCGCTGAGGCGCGGCAAGGCCGGAGCAAGTGCGGGTCCGGCAACAGGAGAAGGGGGAGTAACTGTGCAGGGCAACGACATGCAGAGCGATGACGTGCATGGCGGCGGCGTGCAGCACATGGCAGTGTCCCCACTGAGCGAGCTCAGGCCGCGACCGGTTGGTGTGCAGGAAAGTCGTGCGCGGTGCGGGAGGAGCTGCAGTGTGGCGGCTACAGGCGGGTCCGCACGGGGAGCAGCGGGACCGCGCGTGGAGAACGTTGGAGGCTGTTGAGGAGAAAGCAGCGGACGAGATCAGGCGGCACTGCGAACTGCTCGTGGAGGATTTGAAGGTGGCCAGGTGCGAGCAGACCACGGCCCTCACGGAGGTGGAGGGGCGGTTATGGCGAAGCAAGCCGGAAGGAGAAGCTGCGAAGCATAGGCGGTGGTCGGGCATGACGAACTCGGAGGAGGTGCGGTGCAGCCAGGCACGACGAGCTCTCTTTATCCATACGGAGGTCCGAGCGGAATTGAACCGGCGTGTTCGTGAGTGTGAGCGGAAGTGTTTTGCCAGTGGCCGGCTCGGCTCGATTCCGCAGGCGAGTGCACGTGCAAGGCAACAGGCCACGCACGAGCAGGTTAAGAGCCAGTGGTGTGAGCGCAGGGCAGAAGCGGCGCACCGGAGATGCGACCAGGCACGGCGATCCTGCAAGAGGCTACGTGAGTGTGCCGACCGTGTTTCTACAGCGCACGCGCGTAAGCAATGGAGGCTTAGCCTGTGAGCAGGAAAACCCTGAGGTTCGCGGAGGAGATGGCATAGTGAACCAATTCGGCTCCATCGTCTTGTCCCATGAGTCCACAACATCCAGCAGCTCCTATTCCTCGCCGATTGTTCAAGCAAGACCACAACACACCTCGAAGAAACTCCTGGACCCCCATCGAGCCTCTTCGATCCCTGTATGATGGAACATCATCACCGTGGCAAAGTCGACTATCGTCGCCACGGATCACCGTGAGGAATACCTCTCTGGTTATTCTTCGCCCACTACAATTCTCTAGCAAGCTTCTTCGTCACCCACGGAATCTTGTCACCGTCGAGCTCATCTTATCGCCAATCCTCTTCATCGCGGGAATTCACTTTTTGCCTGTTCTTCTCCACAACCAAGGCTACCCCAAGGTTTGCCCTGATTCACTGAATCTTCCTTATGCTGGTGACTCCTTTGCCGGAACATCGTTGTTATCAACCTGTTCTTTGTTTTCCCCGACCAGGGACTTAATTGCTTCGATTTAGAAGGTTCTAGGGTGTTCTCTGTAAAATTTCCAAAGCCTTCTTTATTTCAAATCAGTGAACTTCTACATTTCATTGAATTTCGTAAGAAGTTCATAAAAATACAAAACCAGTTTTGTTTGAATCCTTAGGTCAAAATGTACAAGTTTTATGTTGTGATCTTGAGTTGAAAGTCTTTGATTTGTGGTCTAGGTTAAATATTAGGGAATGAGTGCTTTATTTGTACCTTATGTGATATGCATGTGTTGTAGTGGAAAGGTAAATCTTAAGATGTATGTCTCAAATGTAGATGTGTGATATTTAGTTAATCCTTTCACACAAGTGCTCAAGTCCCTGCCATTAAGATGTTGTCCTTATTTTGATTGCCGTTTTCCTTAAGGTCCTTTTCATATAAGGATCCTTGTTAGTTTGTGTGTATTTGCTGCTTAGCTAATACATCTATGTAGCTATGCTTCAGTGTCGGCTATCAGTTCAGCCGCTAAACATCTCTTTCCCTTGAGTCTATTATATTTCTGTGTAACAGCTATCAGCCGATGCATTTCTTTTGTTATGCTTATATCATCGGCTGACTTGCCAATCCAGCTGTTATCTTTCTAATATCGGCTACTGCCGATACAATTCTTTTATTCTGTCCTACATCGGCTGCACATAGCCGATGTACCGGAGATGCACACACAATCTTAGGATTCTTGCTATCGGCCGATCGAAGCCGATTCTAGTTGTTTTCCATATCAGTCAAATATGGCCGATCAATCCTTAGTTTTCCCATCTTCATCCACACACTTCTATCAGCCGATTTATCGAATGAGAGATTGGCTATATATATCTATCGATCACATACCCTTAACCACGCTCCAATCGGCGGCACGTCTGTAGGACATAACCCCATCGGTTGTACGTCACTCAATTGTTGTGTTGACGTAATCGAGCCGATATAACCACACCTAGTTACCTGGGATAACCCTTGAGCACATCTCAGTTAAGACACAGCTGCTTTAGGAAAATCGGTGCACCTATCAATCGGCTAAACCTGATACATCCTCATCGGTTAAGGTCAAAACCAATGCACCAACCAATTAGATAGACCAGAAACATGCTGATAATCCAATCGGCAAGATCCTTCCTTTTCCTGTTCTTAAAGTACTATCCATATCAGCCGTTTTAACCTTTGGTGAAACCAAACCGGTTAATCTCTTCTGCTCATATCCAGAAACTACTCATGCTGATTCTCTTCCGAATAGAAATCAGCAGATTTCCTAATGCTGTGTAGATGGTTCCCTTCTTTACCAATTCTATCGACTAAACCCTTGGATTTTCAATCCACTCTGTTATAGTCTTCAACAAATAGCCCATCTTAATTAGTTGTCCACCTAAAACTCTATCTAAGTTGGGTTTTAGATCTTTTTTGTTGATATATGAGTGATATGTTGAATGGGTGTTAGATTGCAACTTTATTGTGAAATAAGATAGTTTTATGTGCACACTTGAATGTAATATTGCATTGCATGTAGATACGACTACTTCCGCAGACGGTACCTACAAGATCTTCCAGGAGTTTGCAGAGGATGTTTCTGAAGACCAAATGAACGTCACCAAGGGACGTTACCCGACAGGGCAAGGGATTATACCATTTGAAGCACGTTGGAGCCCTCAGGAATGGACTCGCGTACTTGAGCCGGTATAATTCAGGTTGGTTCTGCCACAATTTCTAGGTGCATATATGGCGATAACAGCTATACATCTACATATATATATTATTTCTAGGTGCATTGCAAAGTCTATAAATTTAGTAAAGCCAAAATAACTAATAATTTGGGACGGAGGAAGTACTGTAATAAAGATATAATTAATTGATTTCATTGTCTCGGAAATTCTCTGTTCACCCAAATCGATCCTCTTTAGTTGAGGCACACTAGAAATAGCTTTTTATCTCGTTGTGATATGCGCAATTTCTCTATGATTGACGTATCGACCCACCCATTATTGGCCCGTGGCAGCTGTACAAGAAATTGAAATGTTGGCAATTAAATTTTGGGTATAAATGGAAAGAGACCTGGAAAATCGAATTTTGAACAAAGATGAACAAATCAAATATTCTCGCAACAAAAGAATGGACGTTCATTCTAGCTAGGGGTGGTAAAGAGTCTTAAATTTTAGCGTGCTCTAACCTGTTATCGCCATAATTTGACTGGGCCAAGGGATGGGCCGAGAGCAAAATGGGCTGAAGGAAATCATCGTAATGGTCTGCAAATCGGCCTCTGTGCGAACGTGTCAAGGGCCAGGGTGGCCGTGTATCTAAGGATAGTTTAAAAATAGTAAGTTAGAGATTGTGTTGTAATCAGCTAGATTTAGTTAGAAAAGATCAAGTCTCCGGACAATAAATATGTATCGTGAGATTCAATAAAGAGGAATCAATCATTCACAACAAAGTCTCAGCGCATCGCCACCCCTTCCCAAGGGCTTTTTCCAGGTAATCTTCATGCTGCTCCGATCATGTTCCGCATGGTCGGAGTAGCGTTGCTGTTATCTGTTTATCATTGTGTTTCTCGTACTGAAGCGTTTTTTATGGCAAGTAACACTAGTTATCTTAAACGATTATGATGCTGCATTGGTTTTGAATAGTAAATCCATGTTTTGCTTGCTGTTTGTAATCATTTAGCTGCTCTTGTACGTGATCTCGGGTGCAAGGGCAGCGCCTTGTTCTGTTATCGCTTAATAGATCTAATCTGTTATGGTAGTTCTTTGTGTTACAAGGGATTGGTTTAACATCCGTATGATTAGGCCCTTCAAACGGGTTGAATGCTCCGGCTGCATGTTTGGTGCCTTATGGTAACCTGATGAGGGATTGTTCTAGGAATCGGCTTGTTAAGTTGGTTTTTAGGCCTCTCTTTAGGTTAGCATATTGTTATCTTTCATGTTCGTTAGGCTTAACCACGCGTAGGATGTTTCGGTCATACGGTGAAAGCTTTTACTGTCGCAGATTGGATTAGCTTGGCAATTACAGAACATGGTTTTATTCTCCTATCGGATTCATATAAAGCGTTCATATGTTTAGTAGATCCGATCTATTAAATGTGGCAATCGGCTTCTTTTAGCCGATTCTGGAAGGTACCCGAAGGTCTAATCTAATACAAGGATTCCATCAACTTCTTTAGCTGATCTTGGGGTCGTTGTAAGAGCCGACCACGGCTCGGACTAATGTTTAATATGGCTGTGCATGCAGGAAGATAGCTGACGAACAATTTCTACACCTTCCTGATCAGGTATAGGTCAGGTGGCACGCCTAGCACTTCACCAAGCCAGGGCGTGTGCGGACTTCTGGGCCGTTGACCGAGGGACCAGGACGCACCAGCAGTCCCGGAAGCCTCCCGGCTCCTCGTGTTGCCTATCGCTACTCGCCGGTGTGTTTTGACCGACAACACATTCTGGCATGCCCAGTGGGACTAACATCGACAACTTCATCGACTTCACTGATTACATCGACTACAGCGTCGACTACATCGAATACTGTATCAACTACATCAACTACTCCAGTGACTACTTCGACTACATCGACTACAATTAGCTGCATCATCTTCTTTGGCTTCACCAACTTCCATTGTCAAGATGCCGAACGAGAACCCGATTACTTATGAAGAGTTGTCTAAAGAGCATAAGCAGAGGTATGATGAAATAAAGGCTGCTTTTGAGGCCGATCTCCTCGGCTCATTTGAAAGAACGCGTCACCACGGCATCAGATGGAAGGGGTTTTCATCTGAAGGGGCACTCGACGAGGTGGATCTGTCGACTCCTACAGAAGAACGTACGCGAGCTCTCCGCCAGGAAGTCAACTACATGGTGGCTCACTCATTACATCGACACTCTGAGAGTTTGGTGAACACCCTCGAGCGCGTTGCGGTGCGCGTGGTGCAGGAAATTATGAAACACCAGTACTCTCCAACAGGACCTGCTTTAGGGAGTCACAGAGGGAAGTTGCCTTCTCAATCCAGACCACCAGTACCTTACGCATTTGCCACCCCAGAACAACAAAATTCTCCAGCATATGTCATATACAAGGTGGGAGGTGACCCTGCTGATCACCAACTCTTCAGTGAACCAACCAAGGAGGTACCACATGGATATGTTTGTGCGTATATACCAGATGGTGGTAACCCGCCGCAACCCACGCAGAGAGCAACTGGAGGAACATCTGCAGTTGATGCCGACAAATAGGCATGGCTGGCTACCTACGCAATAGGGCTGAGTCATGAAGGTATGCACTCAGCCCTAGGAGTTCATACAGTGGATCAGATTAGTGCATCTTGAGGGATCAATTTGGCATTCTCCCAAGAAGGCGAGCGATCGGCTACACCAAGCCGTATCCAAGTGACTACGACTTGATTCCTCTGCCGCCCAAGTATCGGCTACCTGAGTTCACCAAATTCAGCGGAGTAGAAGGATCCAGCTCCATAGAACACGTAAGCCAATATCTAGCGCAGTTGGGGATGATTTCGGTGTCGGATCCATTGCTAGTAAGGTTCTTCTCGCAGTCTCTTACAGGGCCGGCTTTTGGATGGTACACGTCATTGGGCCCTGATTCTATCCGCACCTGGAAGCAGCTAGAAGAACAATTCCATGTACAATATCATTCAGAGGCTGCAGAAGCTGGGATTGCTGATTTGGCACAGGTCCGCCAGAAGTGAGGAGAAACAGTGGCGGAATACATCCAGCATTTCAGGGAAGTCAAGAATCAATGCTACTTGATTCGAATTTCAGAGAAGGAGGCAGTTGAATTAGTGACTTTGGGATTGGTAAAACCAATCAGAGATCTGGTTTTCTAGCTGGAGTTCAACTCTTTGGCTCATCTGGTGCAGAAAATGACAATATATGAGCAACGTCACCCAGAATTATACCAAGACAAGTTCAAACGTCAAGTAGTAATGGTTGACGCTGAAGACTTTGAAGACTCTGAGGATGACCAAGAGATCGCAGCTTTGGAATGGGCACGGGGGGCAAAGCCTGTGCCCTGCAAGTGGGTAAAACAACAGGGCCCTCTGAAAGGTTTTGATTTTGATGTAAGCAAAGTTGAACAGATATTCAACTTACTCTTGAAGGAAAAGCAGTTAAAATTCCCGGAAGGTTTCAAGATCCCAACAGCCCAGGAGCTCCAGGGGAGGTCATACTGCAAGTGGCATAACTCTTTCAAACACGGTACCAACGACTGCAAGGAACTCCGGCGAGAGATACAATCGGCCATTAATTTTGGGACAGTACGCCATGAATGTCGACACTCAACCGTTCCCAAACGTAAATATGGTGGAAGGGTACGACCGATCAACGCATCATCAGCTGGATTTCACGTTCGGTATCAACATGGCAGGGTATGCATCACGTCAGCATACAAGGAGGCAAGAGGCCGATTCCCGCGTCCGGCCCCAAAAAGAAGAAAGAGGCTATATCACCGAAGAACAGGTCAGGCATGTCTGGAATCAACGGCCAGTTTCTTCTCATCTTCTGAGAAAATACCAGTATCAATATCAACAGCGTCTCCAACGCGAGACTGAAGAAGAAGAGTACGTGCAACGCATTGGGAAACACCTCAGAAAGCGAGAGGATACACAAGACCATTGGCATTACCCGTTCTTCAAATATTGCTGGGATTCCAGTATGAAAAGACTACCTACCCTTGAGGATTGTCTAGAATGCAATTCTCAAAAGCAAGATACAAGAAGCGCCTTGGTTTTTCAGCGTTTGGGACCAGGGCAACCCCACCATGAACAAAACAAGTCGACACATACAGCGGGAAATTTAGAAGGTGAGGAGGACAAATATCACCGGCCACGCTGGTGTCCTGATGGGCTCAACCGGTCCCAGAAGCAGAGGGTACAGCGGCTGCGCAGCCTGGAGGAAGCCGAGGCCCAATACTTGGAAACATTAAGGAAGGCGTGGCCAGATTTGGCGGAAAAGGTCCACAACCCTCGAGAAGCAGAGAGTTCTTCCAAGAAGGTATGGCGACCCAAGAAGTCGAAAGCCAATGTGAAGACATCGGCTGATGCACACATGGTGTTCATTCTTCTTGCAGAGTTTCATGCACCAAGACATGAGGAGGTGCCAGTGGCTCAACTTGACTTGGGGCCACGACCAGTCATTTTCAAGAAGCCCCGAGAAAAGAATTACAGGCACCTGAAGGCGTTATATCTCAAGGGGTACATAAACGGGCAGCCTGTCACCAGGATGCTAGTCGATATAGGAGCAACGGTTAATATAATGCCGTATCCAGTGCTGCGCAAGTTGGGGCATTCTGTTGGGAACTTGATCAAAACCAATATCACGCTAAGTGACTTCAACGGACAAACTTCAGAGGCGCAAGGAGTCCTCAGCGTGGATCTGACGGTAGGAGGTAAAACCATCCCTACGTCATTTTTTGTGGTCAACAGCAAGGGCTCATACACCATTCTGCTTGGAAGAGATTGGATCCATGCCAATTGCTGTATCCCTTCCATAATGCACCAGTGTCTGATTCAATGGGATAGAGATGAAGTATAAGTGGTCCATGCGGATGACTCTGTTGAAGTCTCACATGCTACCATGAGTGTCTGGGACGCAGAGGACTAGGAACCGATCTCAGGGATTAGCTTGGAGGGCTGCGACCGTGTGGAAGCTACAAAAAACGGGGTGAGGCTGGTCTTATCCACTGGCCTTACGGAGTAGATTGGAAAGTAACCGGAAAGGCCGATCCCTGCGATCGGCCCCCAAAAAATAGAATCGAGTTGTTTTTGTCATCCATGTTACATTGTTATAATGATTGCAAAGAGGCCTGCTCGAGCAGCCGGCCATGTGATTGTAAGATAATACATATTAATGCAAAGAACAAGTCGGCCGATCCCTGCGATCGACCAAATCTTTCTGCTTCATATTCTTTGTTTATTTGCAGTATCGACTTGATGGATGAAGGGAAGCTAGGATACGGGTTGACATCTGCTAACGAGCTACAAGAAGTCGATATTGGTCCTGGGGATAAGCCACGGCCAACATTTATCAGCAAGAAGTTAAATCCGGAGTTGCGAGAAGCAATGATAATACTACTGAGAGAATATACGGATTGTTTTGCCTGGGATTACACAGAGATGCCCGGGTTGGATAGAAGTATTGTTGAACATCGACTCCCTCTTAAGCCAGGATTTCAGCTGTTCCAGCAATGAGCATGACAAATGAAGGCCAAAGTCCTAGAAGAAGTCAAGAAAGAAGTCGAGAAGATGATAACAGCAGGCTTCATCAGGCCATGCAGGTATGCTGAATGGATTTCCAGTATTGTGCCTGTACAGAAGAAGGACGGCCGATGGAGAGTCTGTGTAGACTTCAGAGATCTTAACAGAGCCACACCAAAAGATGAGTATCCAATGCCAGTTGCGAAAACATTGATCAATGCAGCTGCTGGTCATAAGATGTTGAGTTTTATGGATGGCAACGCTGGTTATAACTAGATTTTTATGGCTCCAGAAGATATTCACAAGACTGCATTCAGAATACCACGTGCAGTGGGATTATTCGAGTACGTGGTCATGACTTTTGGGCTCAAAAATGCTGGTGCTACATATCAACGAGCCATGAACTATATGTTTCATGATTTGATCGGCAAGCTGGTGGAGATTTATATTGATGACGTGGTGGTGAAATCTGCATCGGCTAAGGGACATTTAGGAGATCTTCGGTGAATTCTGGAATGAACTAGGAAGTTCGGGCTTAGAATGAATCCTAAGAAGTGTGCCTTTGGTGTATCGGCCGATCAGTTCCTAGGTTTTCTGGTTCATGAATGGGGAATTAAGATCGGCCTAAAAAGTCAGGAAGCCGTAAAAACAATGGTGCCACCTACTACAAAGAAGGAACTCCAACAACTCATTGGTAAGATAAATTTTGTTAGGAGGTTCATTTCCAATCTATCAGGATGAATCGAGCCATTCATGGAGTTGGTGAAAATTAAAGCCAATGACGAGTTTCGCTAGGGGGCAGAGTAACAACAGGCGTTCGAAGAAATCAAAGAATATTTATCCAAGCCACCTGTGTTAGTCCCACCCCAGCAGGGTAAGCCATTTTATGTTTATCTGTCAGTGGGTGATACTTCCATTGCTTCGGTCATTGTACAAGTGCAGGATGGAAAAGAGAGAGTTGTTTTTTATCTCAGCAGGAGGAGGCTAGATGCAGAGACAAGATACCCTAAAATTGAGAAACTATGCCTTTGTGCCGAGACAATTATCATCTGCAAATCAGATGTTATCAAGCATATGCTGTCGGCCCCGGTATTGAAAGGCCGACTCGGTAAATGGATGTTCGCTCTGTCAGAATTTGATATCCGGTACCAGCCTGCGAAAGCAGTCAAAGGGTAGGCGCTGGCCAACCTCATTGCGGAAAGGACAAGCTCAGACATAGCGGCGCTTTCCATCCGCGCATGGGCAATGTTTTTTGATGGGTCGGTCTGTGGAGATGGTTCTGGCATAGGTATCTTGCTCGTCTCACCTTGGGGGGAAACATATTCCTTTTCAATCAGATTGCCAACGCCTTGCACCAATAATCTAGTCGAGTATGAAGCGGTGCACAAAGGTATGGAGTTAATTCTTGAAGCTGGAGCAGAAGCAGTAGAAGTTTTTGGGGATTCAAAGCTGGTTATCTCTCAGCTTACGGAGACATACCGATGCGAGAGCGAGTTGTTATTTCCCTTGTGGAGACAATTCCAGGAGCTAATGGCCCAGTTCAGACATATAAATTTCTACTGGATACCAAGGGCACAAAATTCTAAGGCCAATAATCTTGCCCAGATGGCTTCAGGTTACAAGGACACGGCGGATGGAGCTGATCTTCTAATAAACCTGCTGGATCAGGGGGATTGGAGAGCCGATATCTTCAATTATTTGAAGGATCCGGCTCGGGGGGCACCTAAGAAAATACGTTACAGGGCCATGAAGCACGTCCTGATAGGGGACGACTTGTTCTACAGGACTCTGGAAGGGCTACTACTTAAGTGCTTGGGGCTGATCGAGTCCAATCGGCTTTTACATGAAGTCCATGAAGGGACGTGTGGTACTCATCAATCAGCTCACAAGATGAAATGGTTGATCAGACGCTCGGGATATTATTGGCCTGATATGCTGGAAGATTGCTTCAAAAATTATAAAGGATGCCAGGCCTGCCAGAGGTTTGGAAAAATACAGACAGTACCAGCATCAGCAATGAATCCTATCATCAAACCTTGGCCGTTCAGGGGCTGGGGCATGGATATGATCGGTAAGATTAATCCTCCATCAAGTAAAGGCCATCAGTTTATTTTGGCCATCATAGATTATTTTACCAAATGGGTAGAGGCTGTTCCTATGAAGGCAGTAACGTCGAGGGACGTCATCAATTTCGTCAAAGAACACGTCATTCATAGGTTTGGGATTCCTCAGACCATTACAACAGATGGAGGGTTGGTATTTATATCTGATGAATTCAAAAAATTCACTGCCGACATGGGAATTAAATTAATCAGGTCATCTCCATACTACGCTCAAGCAAACGGACAAGCCGAAGCGTCTAACCAGAGCCTGATCAAGCTGATCAAAAGAAAGATTGATGAATACCCACGGTGTTGGCATGAAGTATTATTAGAAGCGTTATGGGCTTATCGTGTTTCATGCCATGGGGCAACAAGAACTTCACCATATCATTTAGTATATGGGCAGGAGGCCATATTGCCATGGGAAGTTACGGCCAGTTCAAGACGGATAGAGTTTCAGAATGAATTGACTGTTGAAGAATATGCAGCACTAATGAGCGATAATGTGGAGGACATTACAGAACTCAGGCTTTGGTCGCTAGAAAAAATCAAGGAAAATAAGGCCAAGGTAGCCCGCGCGTATAATAAGAAGGTCAAACCGAAGGAATTTCAAGTTGGGGATTCAGTGTGGGAAGCGGTGTTACCATTAGTGACTAAGGATGCAACATATGGTAAATGGTCTCTGAATTGGCACGGGCCTTATAGAGTTGATCAAGCTCTGCCAGGAAATGCATACATGCTTGAGGAATTGGATGGGGTTAAATTTTCGGTGGCTGTCAACGGTCAGCATCTCAAGAAATATTTCCCGAGCATGTGGGAAGATGAGTAATGAAGCTGATGCAAGGCATCGGGCTGTGGATTAACCCAATCAGGTATTTATGAGGGAAGCCGATGTGATACATCGGGCTACAAGTGGATATAGTTGAGTACTTTGTGAAATTTCAAGTTGGTCTGATCGGGTACCTCGTGGTATACCAGGCTGCAGGTCAGCATCTATTGGGTACTTTGGAAGCCGGTGCAATGCATCAGGCTATAAGGTGGAATGAGATAAGCAAGCCAGATCTGTAAAGAAAAAGCAGCGCTGGTCCGTGCACAGAGTTGAAGGTCGAACAACCGATGTCAAACCATCAACTTTAGGAGCAATAATCGGGCCTTGCAAATCCTGGGTCTCGATAAAAGTAGAGAGGATGGTTGCAGGTGTCTCTTGATCTTAAAAGAACAGGTTCGACTTCTTTGCGGGGTTTTCTGGGTACTCATATTTTTTGACCTGATTGGGGATCGAGATTTAACAACAAGCAAAGAAGTCGACTACGGAGTACTCTTGTTATTGACGAGATCATGTGAAGGGTATTCGAGTTCTTGGGATCTTTTATTTCTTGTTATTAACGAGATCATTTGAAGGGTACTCGAGTTCTTGGGATAAAGAAAAGTTTGAGATTGGATTCGGCAATTCAGGGAAAGAGGCCGATGCGATGCCATCGGACTTTAGAAGATTGGATTTCTAAACACCGGATCGCTGAAACAAAAGAGTTCATTTACAAGAAATTATGGCAAAGGAAGCCGATCTACCGGCTATGCGCACAACGGTGGAAGACCCTATGAACTACCACCAATAAGTCCCTAAGATCTTGCAGCGTTTGTTAGGGGGGGATGCGCTGGTGTCATCGCCGCTGCTGCCATCAATGCTGCTGGTGCTGTTGCCGTTGCCACCATCATCGCTAGTGTCGTCGCTGGCGTCCCCGGTGTCTTCTGAAGTCGACGATCCACCACGCAGGAACCCTCCTGCTACTGGGTCGTCGTTGGTGGAAGTCTCCTTGGCATCTTCTTCTGAGAAAGAGAGGAAATCATCATCCTAGGAATCTTCATCATCGTCTTCGTCCAGGTCCCCATGAAGGAGAATCTGGAGGTCTTCATCATCGATCAGGGGCTCATCATCCTCTGACCAAGTGCTGTAGTCCCACTCCTCTACGTCCCAATGCAGAGGAACGAGAGCTTCATACGAAGCTATTGGATCGAACTCTGGCGTCGCCTCTTCGGAGGTGTTGGAGTCAGGAGAAGTGATGGAGATTATGGAAGAAGACGAAGGGGAATTGGAGGAAATAGAGGAAAAGGAAGCCATTGTCAGGGGATGCAGAGTGTGCTGATATGACTAATGCACGGGGGAAGAAGATGGATAGAAATAAATCCGCCGATAACAGTTTATAAAGGCAGAGATGGAAGGCGAAGTGGCGTTATCACGATTCCTGAGGAAGAGGTCGAAAGGTCACGTCCGATGGCTTTGGAAGGCAGCGCGTGCGTACAGGCCTTGGAAGTCGAAGGGCCGCACCTAATGGCATGGAAGCGGTATGAGCGTACACAAGTCTGAGAAGTCGAGGAGGCAATGGTTTCAGAATTATCATTGCCAAAACCAGGGGGGCATGTGTTATCGCCATAATTTGACTGGGCCAAGGGATGGGCCGACAGCAACATGGGCTGAAGAAAATCATCATAATGGTCTGCAAATCGGCCTCTGTGCGAACGTGTCAAGGGCCAGGGTGGCCGTGTATCTAAGGATAGTTTAAAAATAGTAAGTTAAAGATTGTGTTATAATCAGCTAGGATTAGTTAGAAAAGATCAAGTCTCCAGACTATAAATATGTATCGTGAGATTTAATAAAGAGGAATCAATCATTCACAACAAACTCTCGGCGCATCGCCACCCCTTCCCAAGGGCTTTTTCCAGGTAATCGTCATGCTGCTCCGATCATGTTCCGCATGGTCGGAGCAGCGTTGCTGCTATCTATTTATCATTGTGTTTCTCGTACTGAAGCGTTTTTGATGGCGAGTAACACTAGTTATCTTAAACGATTATGATGCTGCATTGGTTTTGAATAGTAAATCCATGTTTTGCTTGCTGTTCGTAATCGTTTAGCTGCTCTTGTACGTGATCTCGGGTGCAAGGGCAGCGCCTTGTTCTGTTATCGCTTAGTAGATCTAATCTGTTATGGTAGTTCTTTGTGTTACAAGGGATTGGTTTAACATCCGTATGATTAGGCCCTTCAAACGGGTTGAATGCTCCGGCTGCATGTTTGGTGCCTTATGGTAACCTGATGAGGGATTGTTCCGGGAATCGGCTTGTTAAGTTGGTTTTTAGACCTCTCTTCGGGTTAGCATATAGTTATCTTTCATGTTCGTTAGGCTTAACCACACGTAGGATGTTCCGGTCATACGGTGAAAGCTTTTACCATCGCAGATTGGATTAGCTTGGCAATTACAGAACTTGCTTTTATTCTCCTATCGGATTCATATAAAGCGTTCATATGTTTAGTAGATCCGATCTATTAAATGTGGCAGTTGGCTTCTTTTAGCCGATTCTGGAAGGTACCCGAAGGTCTAATCTAATACAAGGATTCCGTCGGCTTCTTTAGCTGATCTCGGGGTCGTTGTAAGAGTCGACCACGGCTCGGACTAATGTTTAATAAGACTGTGCATGCAGGAAGATAGCTGACGAACAATTTCTACACCTTCCTGATCGGGTATAGGTCACGTGGCACGCCTAGCACTTCACCAAGCCAGGGCGTGTGTGTAACATTCATGTAATTAAAAATCTAGACACTTGATATTAATAAGTTGTATGCATGTTATGAGTTGTTCAAAGCCCTAGGGGTGTAATTGTAAATTATGAATGTTATAAGTTCTTATATGCAATTGTGGAAAAATGTTCTTAAATGTCAAGATCAAATATTTATAGTGAAGAAAAGTACAAATAGTAAGTCAAAACCTAAGAGAAATAAACTTTGTAAGAAACTAAGGGCCTAGGTGTAATTAACACAAAGGTGTAAGGATTTACATGTGAAATAGTTAAAAGATAAAAGTAAAACTCAGATTTACTTAAGGGTTAAAATGTAAAAAGGGCTAGTCATGATTACTGCAGAAAATCTTACAAAGAGACCCCAAACATTAAAGCATTTTGTTTAAATTATAACACAAAGTTTATAATTTGAGTTATGTTCAAAAGTTCAAAATAAAACTGTATACTCTGAGATTTTGGATTTGAACTCTAAAGCATTCTTGTAGTATTTGAAATTCTCTACAACTTTGCTTTAGACATTTTTCTCATTAGGACTTTGTAGCAATGGGAAATTTTAGTTTACAGAGAGGTCCCTGAAGTTTTTAGGATTTGCAAACTAGTCCCCCTGACACCTCCCTGCTTCGTCTTCCTCTGGCACGCCGCTTCC
Organism: Panicum hallii; assembly: GCF_002211085.1. Classification (NCBI taxonomy): domain Eukaryota; kingdom Viridiplantae; phylum Streptophyta; class Magnoliopsida; order Poales; family Poaceae; genus Panicum; species Panicum hallii. The sequence continues at coordinate 22,145,121 of NC_038050.1, read as the reverse complement.
CGCTCTGCTCGCTGCGCCTGCCACCGCTGCTCACCGCCGGCGCAGGCCCCCGAGCTCCACCTCCAGCTGCAGCACATGTCCACGCGTCATCTTCCCTTGATCCCGACCTCTTTTCTCTTCCCTGGTGGCCTTGCGCGTGCGCGCCACGACGCCCCGAGCCATCTCCGGCCGCCACCTCCTCGTCACCGTGGATAGCCCCCTGCCGCGCCCTAACCTCCTCTCCCTCGCACGCAGCAGCATCACTTCAACGCCTACACTCTATTCCTCCAGCTCCAGAGCCAAATCCCGAGCGTTTGACCCACATTTCCTCGCCGCCATCCTCTTCCACTCCGGCCGCGCACGGCATCACCGTGGACAGCCCGCACCAGCTCACCCCCGCCCCAACCAACCCGTGCGCAAGCTCCCCCGTAGCTTGCTAGTGCTCCTCGACCACTCGTTGCCATCCAATTCCTACTGGAACTTCGTCTCCGACGAAGCGCCACCGCCGCCACCTTCGGCCTCACCGTGGGCAGCTCGCTCTGAGCCTCTCCACGCCACCACGATACCCTAGCCAGCACCACATCATCCCTGTGAAGCTCCCCGACCCATCCAGTGACTCTCTAGTCCACCACTGCGCCTCCCCGACGCTCGCCGGCGTTTTTCCTCGTCGCCGCCGCTTCGGTCTCCGTCGATCCCCCTTAACCCGATGTGTTTTCTTTCAATTGGTTGCACGTACACGTTCCTCGTGTCTAACTGAAGCTCGTGCACAGGCTTGCTACCGATGTTCACCGCCGGAGCACTGCCGTCGACGGTGACCTCTCCGCCGCTGCCTTGGGTCCTCGTCGAGCTCTACTATTCCGGCCCTTCCAGTCCTCGACAAGTAGCGCAACAAGACCACCGTGAGTCCCTGAGCCTTTCCCTGCCCTTGGACCTCGCCGCCGGTGGCCACCGTCGCCGGAACACGGCCGCCCCCGCCTTGCTCTGCTTCGGTCCCCAGCCAAGGACCTCGGGTTAGAAGGAATAGAAACCCAGAGGGTTATGTGCATAGCCTAAGACTCAGAGAAATAGTAACCAGGGACCCCCTTGTGTAAATATTGCTGTCAACTTAGAAATGCTATATCTATTCCAGGAAAAATCATAAAATTGTAAACTAAATTTTGTTGGAATGCTTAGATAAAGATCTACAACTTTACTTAAAAGGTCAACTTCAGTTTCTGAATGTTTGATAATCAAATTTAATTGTTAAATTTAGTTACTTGTAGGCTTAGGAAATGCATAGTAATTCATTGAAAAATGATAAATTAGTGAAACCAGTTGGGTTAATTTTCTTTTTACATGTAGGATTGAAGAAAAATAATTATCCTAGTATTCTAGTATTATTTCCTTAGTGTACAAGTTTTATTAGAAATAATGTGTAGTTTCCTTTGTATAATTAATAATTACACTTTTAAATGTTCAAAAATCATGAAAGATATATTAGGGTTCTGTTCTGTAATATTATAACATGTTATTAAGTTTCCAACCAAGAATTAGGTGTTAAATAAGTTGGATATAATATAATTGATCTATAATGTAATAGTAACCTAAGTTCCATGTGAATAATTAATATAACAAATGACTATAGTTATTTAAAATAAGTGTTAGAAACCACCCCACTTTGTTGCTCCATGCTACTAGTTAAATTATTAATGTAATCAACCCCGTTGTCTAATGGGTTTAGATAAAATAACTAGTACTCGATAAATGACTGCCCAGTGCAGGGTAGTTAGATCATTGTCGAAATGTAATGTTCTATTAATTAGATTGCAACTTTATCGGGAAGTGAAATAAAAGTTTATGCATTTCATAACTTGTAAATTTGCATCTCATACAGACTCAACCACTCTCGCTGACGGGGATTATCAGCTGATCCCGGAACAAGAAGAAGTTTATTCTGAAGACCCCGGGAATATCGTCGCGGATTTCTCTGAAGCCCTGAACCAAGGTTCGGAAGAAAATAATCTGACTAACCCCAACCCCACCAGCGAAGGCAAGCCCCGGACATAACCCCTACTTTATTACACTGCAACCTATACTATTTATGTATATCTTTATGCATTAAGTTCTTAGGAATTGTTTGGAAACTTTAGTTGCATAATTCCAGGAACCTATGTATTGAACACTAGAACTTAAGTTCGACTAGCTGCTATGCTGCTAGGACCAGTAGAAGTCGAGTGATTCCCTGTCACTCGCGCGATATAGGAGTTGTAATGTTTACATTCCTGCTATCACTATAAGGATGCCAGACGGGAGTTGTGAGGTATCATGTTGAGATGATACCCCGTCTGCGTTGTGGAATTTGATAAGGTCGCAGTGTGTGGTAGCGGTGGTTAAGCATTTGAAAGTACTAGCCACATGCCGTGAAATATGGTAAGCGGTAAGCCTAGTAACCAATCGGCCCGAGGAGTGGACATACCCCCCATCACATGTATTTGCTTCTTTTGGTTACTTAATTCGACGTGTAGGCATACGTGTTGCTGGGCAACCAGGAGTACGGGTTTTGTAGTCGCGCTACAGACGTACGTCCTGCATTTTGGAAGTGCGTATGACCTGCAGTCGCTTGTGGTGGATCTGATCCATGAGTCGGAATGAAAGGTAAACGGTTGCTTCGGAACAACCCTGTGGTGTTTCAAGCGTGTGTGTTAGGTTTACCTTGCAAGGGTTGAATCTCGATTCAGAATCGTCCGCCTCTCACGATGAATGAGACTGCTTACCCCCTTTACCACATAGAGTAACAAGAGCAATTATGTGATTATCAAAGATGATGTTTGAGTATAGATTCTACCTTGTTTGATTAGTTATAGGTGCTTACCTAGAATGGTTAATCAACTAGAACCTGAAAGTTAAAAGCTGAAATTAAGGATCTACTCTTTGTTGCTTTTCAGCTGAAAACCCTACCCAAAGCTAAAAGCCATCATGAGTCTAGTTATGGGCTAAGATATACCCAATTCCGGGTAAGTCTTGCTGAGTATTAGTATACTCAGCCTTGCTTTTGTTGATTTACTTCAGGTAATCATCCTGATGAGCCGGCGTTCATTACACCGTGGCCCTATCCCTTGCCTGATGGTTGGTCCGTGGAATGGGATCCATCCCCGGCCAACACAGATTCCGCCGAGTGATATCATGCCAGGGCTAGCATAATGTCTGTAATAACGACGTGTACAATGTCTATGTTTTCCAAACTCCGCTGCTTTGACTGAAAACTAAAACCTGTCTTGTAATAATCTCTCCTCAGTGGGAGCTAATGATACTTTGTATATTTTTGTAATATAACTGCCTGTGGTGTAAAATATTTTGGCATTGTATCTCTGGACTCACCTTCGTGTGAGGTACCTTGTTGGATCCTGCGTTCGGTGGTTTATTGGGACGTTACCCGACAGACCAATAGTATTATACCGTTTGAAGTACGAGGTAGCCCTCCGGCAAGGACTCGCGTACTTGAACCGGTATAATTCAGGTTGGTTCTGCCACAGCTGGTATCAGAGCTAACAAGTGTACCCTGGAGATATACTTAGCCTTGAAAAGTAATTTATAGTATAAAAATTGGTTAATCAAGTATTTGCGAACTACGTTGGTTCGTTAAGGATTATGTATAGTACGTAAGCCCTAGGGTAATGTTATTAAGGGAATTAGAGGTGGCTGTAATATATATATATAACTCTAACTCCCAGCATTACTTTTCAGTTGAAACTTAATTTCATGCACAATTCAACTTTACTTTCTGTAACGACATCTTCGATCGTGAGGTAAGAAGGTAAGGATCCTCAGCCAACTAAGGGAGCTTGGCCTTCCTGTCGGTGATGCGAACCGAACGCTGTTTCTCAAGCAGTGGCCTACTTGAGATGCTGCCAATGTATCAATTTCGGTTGATTACATTGGGAGTATATGGTTCGGTGCAGGGTATGGCGATCGCTGTTCATACCCCCGCATTTTGCGGTACCCCCGTGAATACGTTATTCAATAACGTATGTTAACGTTGTCTGTACGGCGGTAATTGTATAGATGCTGTTTCTATAGTGAACAGTAATGAATGGGGACGCTTTCATGACATGCTAGCATGAAAGGTTCATTGGATATATATATTGTGGTTTTCTGCAGGTACACTAACCACGATTCCGAAACTAGGACGGATAGGATTTATCGACTAGTTAATAGTGAGAGACGTATTTATATTGTGCCACCGTAACTAACTACGTAAGACCAAGATTACTTGGCAGTTATTTTTGGTTGAGAGGTCGATTAGTGCGTGCATGCATAATACACTAATCAACAAAATCAATGCATACTTATTTGTTATCTGAAAAATAGGTATATGTTGGTTTTTCTTAGTTTGGGTAAGTAAGAATCTTTAGTTGGGTATCTTAGGCATCCATCTGATTTCTAGCCTTTGCTGTTATCAGAATCAGCTATCTTAATCCCTTTACCTTGTAAATTCTCCACAGGGTAAAAATATCTTACCTTTTGCCTTGTTGTCACAGATGGCTGCTCCTGCTAATGCCTCTTGGGATCAGGAAGGGCACTTTCACACCAATGGTTTACATTGGGAAGGGTTTCCTCGTCTCTTGTGGGAATCCTTGAGTCTGTTTCATTATACAGAGCCTCCTCTGTATGATGGAGTAGAATATCGTGAAGAAGGAGTTCCTCGCTGCAGGGTTAAGATGATAATTCCTCAACACCCTTTCCGCTCCTTATGGCCTCCCATAGAAGTGGAAGTGGTTGGATATCGTGTAGTGGATACTCTTGAAACTGCTGCTTTAGAAGCTATCAAACTTTTCTGCAATCAGCATCCGATTGAAGTTGCCGCATATCCTATTGGGTCATCTGCTAGGAGATTTTCGGACAGACCATCATGGTCATCTGCTAGGAGATCTGGTTGAAGAAACCGTCCGTATCGTTACTAGGTTTATGGATGTGCAATATCATTACTAGATGCTACTGCGTCATGGTGTGAGTTAGATAACTGGAGTGGCTCAAAGCCACTATCGGAATGCTAACCATCAAGTAACCCAAATAGAGGAATTACAAGCCTTGGTGACTCAAAAGGATGAAATCATCGCCGCAAGGGATGAGACAATCCTTCATCGAGAAGATCAGATCAATGAGAGTGATCATATTATCACTCAGCGCGACGCTGTTATTGAGTTTCTACAGGAGCAAATTCATGATCTGATACTTGAAGCGGATGATGCCCAGGCGCACATTGAGGAATTGCAGCAGCAACCGATACTTCCCGCTATACCCATAGTACCTGAAGAAGAAGAAGAAGATCCAGAAGAGATTGAGAGTGTTTCAGAAATTGATTCTGAACACGGGGATCCTGTTCTCAGTCCCTATCACTCTCCCTCTGGCAGTCAGTCTTCTGTAGGCAACTTCGATGATTTTTAGTAAATAGTCGACTTTCGAGATGTAATCCAAGGGAATGTAATAACTTAAGTAGTTAGTAACTTATCTAGACCTCGCGCCATTTGTTGTCGCCTAGATGGCCTGCGTAGTAAACTTTCGGATGTGTGACGTGGACAATCATCAGAATAATTGTTGTAATATAAGTTCCCTATTTATCATCCTGTTCATTATCCTTATGATTCTGAAATGAGATGATCGAATGGAGTATGTGCATTATTTATCTGAGCAGTAAATCTTCTGAAATTGGGAATAAGGCTATATGGTTAATAATGGACATCTCCTTTATTTCAGATGGTTGGAGCCACACGTGGAACCCCGGAAGGTTTCCGGGCTGATCAGGCCAGTGGTTCTCAACAACCGCCACCACCTCCTCCCAACCTTGCCAAAGTTATGGCTCGGCAAACGGAGTTGCTTAACTTGCTGGTTCAAGCACAGCAGAACCAGCAGCATCAACAATTCCGAGGAGGCCGTGATGATCGCAATCCTCCTGTGGCTAGTTACCAAGATTTCCTCAGTACCCAGCCGCCCTTTTTCAGTAAGGCCGAAGAACCTTTAGATGCTGATGCTTGGCTCCATATCATCGAATCAAAGTTCGCTTTACTGACAATACCATGTGCGGACTCTAGCAAAGCTTCCTTTGCTGCCCAACAACTCCGTGGTGCTGCTCGGATCTGGTGGGACAATTTCTATGCCATGTAACCTGCAGGGCATGTTATTACTTGGGATGAGTTCCGGATCGCCTTCCGAGCACATTATATTCCAGCAGGATTACTGGAGCGAAAGCTTAATGAATTCCTAGCTCTTACTCAAGGCACCAGTACCGTTTTGCAGTACGCACAGAATTTCAATCATCTGTGCCAATATGCGGGGTATCATTCAGATAATGATGCCAAGAAACAAGACCGTTTCCGTCGGGGCCTTAACACCAAACTCAAGGAACGCCTGAATCTTGTGAGGGCTAATACTTTCAGTGAGTTGGTTAATATGGCCTTAACTCAAGAAGATTGCATTGTGGCACATTATGCTGAGAAGAAGAGGAAGACTCCTACTGGACCCTCGAGTGCTCAACCACCGAGGTATCGGGTTATTCCCAATACGCCGCCTAAAGCACCACAGCGCAATGCCCCAACGGGTAGATTGGTTTTCAGGCCGCCTCAACAGCAAGGAAAGTACAGACCTTCCGTACCCCCGCAACAAGCACAACAATCTGGCCAACGGCCAAATATTCAGCAAGTGCCACAGAGAGGCAGCAATTATCGCTGTTTCAATTGCGGAAGTGCGGATCATTTCATCCGAGATTGCCCGCGGCCTAAGAAACCTAATCAAGGGCAGAGCTCTACCCAGGGAAACCCGAACAAGGGCAAAAAGCCGGTAATGCAAGTCCGACAAGGACGGATTAACTTCACCACCCTTGCAGAACTTCCAGATGGGGCTCCCGTCATGTCCGGTACATTTCCTATTCACCACAAACCAGTTGTTACTTTATTTGATTCTGGGGCAACACATAGTTTTATTAGTAACAACTGTGGTACCCGACTAGGACTTGATTCTTGTCCTATCCAGGGGTCATATATGATCTCTACCCCTGGAGGAAATATTACCTCCAACCAAATGATTAAAAGTGTGCCAATTCAGTTAGGAAGCATTGAAATCAAAACTGATTTGGTTTTATTAAATTTGGAGGGTATTGATATTATACTTGGAACCGATTGGATGACTAAACATCGAGTACGGTTAGACATATCTTCCCGAGTTGTTGAAATTGAATCACCATATTATGGGATCACCACCCTTTATCTGCCTCAGCCTGAATGTCTGCATCCTTGTACTTATGCTATCACAGATATCAAAGTCAAGGATATTCCTATAGCGTGTGAATACCCCGATGTCTTTCCAGACGATTTGCCTGGAATGCCACCAGATAGAGACATCGAGTTCATCATTGAACTTCAACCTGGCACTGCTCCTATTTCAAAAAGGCCGTATCGCATGCCTCCAAATGAATTAGCAGAACTAAAAATTCAGCTCCAAGATCTTCTTGATAAGGGTTATATACGCCCAAGTGCTTCACCTTGGGGTTGTTCTGCTCTCTTTGTCAAGAAGAAAGACGATAGCCTCAGGCTATGTGTCGATTACCGTCCACTCAATGCGGTTACTATAAAAAATAAGTACCCTCTTCCCCGCATTGACATTTTGTTTGATCAGCTAGCTGGAGCTAAGGTCTTTTCTAAGATTGATTTACGCTCTGGTTATCATTAGATTAAAATCAGGCCTAGTGACATTCCAAAAATGGTCTTCTCGACCAGATATGGACTTTATGAATATCTGGTTATGTCATTTGGACTCACTAATGCACCGACATATTTCATGTATCTCATGAATTCCGTATTCATGCCGGAACTCGATAAATTCGTCGTGGTCTTCATCGATGATATTTTAATATACTCCAAAACCAAAGAAGACCATGCTGATCATTTACGTGTCGTTCTTCAATGACTACGTGATCATCGCCTTTATGCCAAATTTTCGAAATGTGAATTCTGGCTGGATAGTGTGAAATTTTTGGGACATACTATCTCTAGTGAAGGCATATCGGTTGATCCAACCAAAGTTCAAGAAGTTATGGACTGGAACCCTCCCACTTCAGTCCATCAAATCCGAAGTTTCCTTGGGTTGGCGGGATATTATCGCCGATTCATTCCAGACTTCTCCAAGATAGCCAAACCCATGACTGAGCTATTGAAGAAGGGAGTTAAATTCTGCTGGAACGACCAATGTGATAAAGCGTTCCATACCTTGAGAAAACTCCTAACCACTGCTCCAGTACTAGCTCAGCCAGATAATACTCAGCCTTTTGATGTCTATTGCGATGCTTCTGGAATTGGCCTTGGTTGTGTCCTTATGCAAAACAACCAGGTTATTGCTTATGCATCCCGAGCACTTCGGACTCATGAACAAAATTATCCAACACATGATCTTGAATTAGCAGCAGTTATCCATGCTCTCAAGATCTGGAGACATCATCTTATGGGTGCTAAGTGTAACATTTACACTGACCATAAGAGCCTCAAGATATCTTCACTCAAGCTGACTTAAATATGAGGCAAAGGCGTTGGTTAGAGTTGATCAAAGATTATGACCTTGAGGTACACTATCATCCGGGCAAAGCTAATGTGGTTGCAGATGCCCTTAGCTGCAAGTCACATTGTCACTGCTTATCCGTATTCCCCTTTAGTGACACTCTTTGCCATCAAATGAGAAAACTCAATCTAGAGATCATTCCTCAAGGTAGTCTGAATCTGCTATCTATTGAGTCTACCCTCCAAGATAAAATTATCATGTCTCAACTCCATGATGAGGGTGTCAAAATTATCAAATCCAAGCTATCCCAGGGAGAAGCTAAATATCAGTGTTTTCACACTGATCATCAAGGAGTCCTATGGTTCAACGATCGGATTGTTGTGCCTAAGGATCATCAACTTCGTAAGCAAATCCTTGACGAAGCACATTTGTCCAAATTCTCTATTCATCCTGGTAGCACCAAGATGTATCAAGATCTTCGGCAACATTTTTGGTGGACCAGAATGAAGAGAGAAATTGCCAAATATGTATCCGAGTGTGATACGTGCCAGAGAGTGAAAGCTAGCCACTTAAAAGCTTCTGGTACACTTCAACCACTACCCATTCCATCATGGAAATGGGAAGACATTAGCATGGATTTCATTGTCGGTCTTCCCAACACATCTCAAAAGCATGACTCCATATGGGTAATCATTGATAGACTCACAAAAACCGCTCATTTTCTTCCTGTGCATACGACTTACTCTACTAAAAGGTATGCTGAAGTCTATCTGGAACAAATTGTTCAATTGCATGGGGTTCCAAAAACCATCATCTCTGATCGAGGGCCCCAATTTATTGCACGGTTTTGGGAGCAATTGCAATCAGCTCTAGGAACCAAATTGATTCGAAGCTCTACGTATCATCCTCAGACTGATGGGCAGACTGAGCGAGTTAACCAAATCCTTGAAGACATGCTCCGAGCTTGTATTATTCATTATGGTACAAGTTGGGACAAGTGCCTTGCTCTAGCTGAATTTTCTTACAATAACAGTTATCAAGCTAGTCTTCAAATGGCTCCTTTCGAAGCGTTATATGGTCGCAGATGTCGAACTCCTTTGAGTTGGTCTGAGACCGGTGAACGCAAAATCTTCGGACCAGACCTAGTCGTTGAAGCCGAAGATAAGGTTAAGGTTATTCAATCTAATCTTAAAACCGATCAGTCTAGACAGAAGAGCTACGCGGACAAGAGGAGGAAACCTCTGCAATTTCAAGTAGGAGATTTTGTGTATCTTCGAGTATCTCCTACCAAAGGTGTCCAACATTTTGGCATAAAGGGGAAGTTAGCACCTCGATATATCGGACCCTTCGAAATTCTCAATGATTGTGGCCCAGTGGCTTACAAACTTCGCCTTCCATCTCAATTGGCTGCCATTCATGATGTTTTTCATGTTTCTCAACTTAAGAAATGTGTCAAAGTTCCCACAGAAATCGTGGATACCTGTGCCATTGAGATTGAACCCGATCTATCGTATATCGAACAACCTCTTCGAATCCTGGATACCAAGGAAAGACTCACTAGAAGAAGAGCCGTTAAGATATATAAAATCTTATGGGATCATCACACTGAAGAAGAAGCGACTTGGGAAACAGAATCCTATCTCCAACGGAATTTTCCAGACTTCCTGCAAGCCAATCCCCAAATCTAATCAGCGCTCAGCTTCGGAATCTCGGGACGAGATTCTTTTTAAGGGGGGAAGGCTGTAACATTCATGTAATTAAAAATCTAGACACTTGATATTAATAAGTTGTATGCATGTTATGAGTTGTACAAAGCCCTAGGGGTGTAATTGTAAATTATGAATGTTATAAGTTCTTATATGCAATTGTGGAAAAATGTTCTTAAATGTCAAGATCAAATATTTATAGTGAAGAAAAGTACAAATAGTAAGTCAAAACCTAAGAGAAATAAACTTTGTAAGAAACTAAGGGCCTAGGTGTAATTAACACAAAGGTGTAAGGATTTACATGTGAAATAGTTAAAAGATAAAAGTAAAACTCAGATTTACTTAAGGGTTAAAATGTAAAAAGGGCTAGTCATGATTACTGCAGAAAATCTTACAAAGAGACCCCAAACATTAAAGCATTTTGTTTAAATTATAACACAAAGTTTATAATTTGAGTTATGTTCAAAAGTTCAAAATAAAACTGTATACTCTGAGATTTTGGATTTGAACTCTAAAGCATTCTTGTAGTATTTGAAATTCTCTACAACTTTGCTTTAGACATTTTTCTCATTAGGACTTTGTAGCAATGGGAAATTTTAGTTTACAGAGAGGTCCCTGAAGTTTTTAGGATTTGCAAACTAGTCCCCCTGACACCTCCCTGCTTCGTCTTCCTCTAGCACGCCGCTTCCCGCTCTGCTCGCTGCGCCTGCCACCGCCGCTCACCGCCGGCGCAGGCCCCCGAGCTCCACCTCCAGCTATAGTACATGTCCACGCGTCATCTTCCCTTGATCCCGACCTCTTTTCTCTTCCCTGGTGGCCTTGCGCGTGCGCGCCACGACGCCCCGAGCCATCTCCGGCCGCCACCTCCTCGTCGCCGTGGATAGCCCCCTGCCGCGCCCTAACATCCTCTCCCTCGCACGCAGCAACATCACTTCAACGCCTACACTCTATTCCTCCAGCTCCAGAGCCAAATCCCGAGCGTTTGACCCACATTTCCTCGCCGCCGTCCTCTTCCACTCCGGCCGCGCACGGCATCACCGTGGACAGCCCGCACCAGCTCACCCCCGCCCCAACCAACCCGTGCGCAAGCTCCCCCGTAGCTTGCTAGTGCTCCTCGACCACTCGTTGCCATCCAATTCCTACTGGAACTTCGTCTCCGACGAAGCGCCGCCGCCGCCACCTTCGGCCTCACCGTGGGCAGCTCGCTTTGAGCCTCTCCACGCCACCACGATACCCTAGCCAGCACCACATTATCCCTGTGAAGCTCCCCGACCCATCCAGTGACTCTCTAGTCCACCACTGCGCCTCCCCAACGCTCGCCGGCGTTTTTCCTCGTCGCTGCTGCTTCGGTCTCCGTCGATCCCCCTTAACCCGATGTGTTTTCTTTCAATTGGTTGCACGTACACGTTCCTCGTGTCTCACTGAAGCTCGTGCGCAGGCTTGCTGCCGACGTTCACCGCCGGAGCACTGCCATCGACGGTGACCTCTCCGCCGCTGCCTCGGGTCCTTGTCGAGCTCTACTATTCCGGCCCTTCCAGTCCTCGACAAGTAGCGCAACAAGACCACCGTGAGTCCCTGAGCCTTTCCCTGCCCTTGGACCTCGCCGCCGGTGGCCACCGTCGCCGGAACACGGCCGCCCCCGCCTTGCTCTGCTTCGGTCCCCAGCCAAGGACCTCGGGTTAGAAGGAATAGAAACCCAGGGGGTTATGTGCATAGCCTAAGACTCAGAGAAATAGTAACCAGGGACCCCCTTGTGTAAATATTGCTGTCAACTTAGAAATACTATATGTATTCGAGGAAAAATCATAAAATTGTAAACTAAATTTTGTTGGAATCCTTAGATAAGGATCTACAACTTTACTTAAAAGGTCAACTTCAGTTTCTGAATGTTTGATAATCAAATTTAATTGTTAAATTTAGTTACTTGTAGGCTTAGGAAATGCATAGTAATTCATAGAAAAATGATAAATTAGTGAAACCAATTGGATTAATTTTCTTTTTACATGTAGGATTGAAGAAAAATAATTATCCTAGTATTCTAGTATTATTTCCTTAGTGTACAAGTTGTATTAGAAATAATGTGTAGTTTCCTTTGTATAATTAATAATTACCTTTTAAATGTTCAAAAATCATGAAAGATATATTAGGGTTCTGTTCTGTAATATTATAACATGTTATTAAGTTTCCAACCAAGAATTAGGTGTTAAATAAGTTGGATATAATATAATTGATCTATAATGTAATAGTAACCTAAGTTCCATGTGAATAATTAATATAACAAATGACTATAGTTATTTAAAATAAGTGTTAGAAACCACCCCACTTTGTTGCTCCATGCTACTAGTTAAATTATTAATGTAATCAACCCCGTTGTCTAATGGGTTTAGATAAAATAACTAGTACTCGATAAATGACTGCCCAGTGCAGGGTAGTTAGATCATTGTCGAAATGTAATGTTCTATTAATTAGATTGCAACTTTATCGGGAAGTGAAATAAAAGTTTATGCATTTCATAACTTGTAAATTTGCATCTCATACAGACTCAACCACTCTCGCTGACGGGGATTATCAGCTGATCCCGGAACAAGAAGAAGTTTATTCTGAAGACCCCGGGAATATCGTCGCGGATTTCTCTGAAGCCCTGAACCAAGGTTCGGAAGAAAATAATCTGACTAACCCCAACCCCACCAGCGAAGGCAAGCCCCGGACATAACCCCTACTTTATTACACTGCAACCTATACTATTTATGTATATCTTTATGCATTAAGTTCTTAGGAATTGTTTGGAAACTTTAGTTGCATAATTCCAGGAACCTATGTATTGAACACTAGAACTTAAGTTCGACTAGCTGCTATGCTGCTAGGACCAGTAGAAGTCGAGTGATTCCCTGTCACTCGCGCGATATAGGAGTTGTAATGTTTACATTCCTGCTATCACTATAAGGATGCCAGACGGGAGTTGTGAGGTATCATGTTGAGATGATACCCCGTCTGCGTTGTGGAATTTGATAAGGTCGCAGTGTGTGGTAGCGGTGGTTAAGCATTTGAAAGTACTAGCCACATGCCGTGAAATATGGTAAGCGGTAAGCCTAGTAACCAATCGGCCCGAGGAGTGGACATACCCCCCATCACATGTATTTGCTTCTTTTGGTTACTTAATTCGACGTGTAGGCATACGTGTTGCTGGGCAACCAGGAGTACGGGTTTTGTAGTCGCGCTACAGATGTACGTCCTGCACTTTGGAAGTGCGTATGACCTGCAGTCGCTTGTGGTGGATCTGATCCATGAGTCGGAATGAAAGGTAAACGGTTGCTTCGGAACGACCCTGTGGTGTTTCAAGCGTGTGTGTTAGGTTTACCTTGCAAGGGTTGAATCTCGATTTAGAATCGTCCGCCTCTCACGATGAATGAGACTGCTTACCCCCTTTACCACATAGAGTAACAAGAGCAATTATGTGATTATCAAAGATGATGTTTGAGTAAAGATTCTACCTTGTTTGATTAGTTATAGGTGCTTACTTAGAATGGTTAATCAACTAGAACCTGAAAGTTAAAAGCTGAAATTAAGGATCTACTCTTTGTTGCTTTTCAGCTGAAAACCCTACCCAAAGCTAAAAGCCATCATGAGTCTAGTTATGGGCTAAGATATACCCAATTCCGGGTAAGTCTTGCTGAGTATTAGTATACTCAGCCTTGCTTTTGTTGATTTACTTCAGGTAATCATCCTGATGAGCCGGCGTTCATTACACCGTGGCCCTATCCCTTGCCTGATGGTTGGTCCGTGGAATGGGATCCGTCCCCGGCCAACACAGATTCCGCCGTGTGATATCATGCCAGGGCTAGCATAATATCTGTAATAACGACGTGTACAATGTCTACATTTTCCAAACTCCGCTGCTTTGACTGAAAACTAAAACCTATCTTGTAATAATCTCTCCTCAGTGGGAGCTAATGATACTTTGTATATTTTTGTAATATAACTGCCTGTGGTGTAAAATATTTTGGTATTGTATCTCTGGACTCACCTTCGTGTGAGGTACCTTGTTGGATCCTGCGTTCGGTGGTTTATCGGGACGTTACCCGACAGACCAATAGTATTATACCGTTTGAAGTACGAGGTAGCCCTCCGGCAAAGACTCGCGTACTTGAACCGGTATAATTCAGGTTGGTTCTGCCACAGTGTGCCAGACTTCTGGGACGTTGACCGAGGGACCGGGACCCACCAGTAGTCCCGGAAGCCTCCCGGCTCCTCATGTTGCCTGTCGCTGCTCGCCGGTGGGTTTTGACCAACAACATAACCTTATACAATTTTGAGCTAAAAATATATAAGGACCAAATTGGATTGGGAAGAGACCACTAGGGTCATGATCCGTTACCACTCATATCGTACATGTAACTAATAACTACCAAAGTAGTATAGTTTCTTTTACTTGTTACAGTTTGAAAGTGTTTATTTGAGAACAGTTCGAGAACCTAATTTTTGCCAGCTGTGTAATAACTTAAGAAAGCAAAGACAGCATGCATCATGCATGATGTATTACGCTCCCTTGACCTTGGAACACCCATCGGTACTTATTAGCTAGGACGAGAAGGCTTTTTTTTAGTGACTTGAACCATCAACAAGCTATATTAGGCACGTGAAAATTCGTTTATATTTAGGGATGGAGGAAATAGCTAATTATCCAAAAGAAAGGATTAGAATGATCCGATGCAACCAAACGATTTGGGTAGTTTGATATGGAACATGACTACACGAATGCCACGCAACGCTTTTATTTGATTGTTTTTTTCCTTTGTTCAATCCCATGATTCTTTGGAGTCGTACCACTAGCTAGTGTCTAGTATTAACAATAAACAGGTCAGAAAGTACCCATATTATTTGCAGTAGAACCAATTGAAGTAGCTTTGATGCTGTTGCCGCAAAAAATGGCTCAGCCGATGATGATCCTCGCGCATAACACTCTGGTGCTTAGCTCCAGTGCAGGTCCTTAGATTCTTGAGGTTCGAAGCGTGCCGGTTAGTTTGATCCTGCAATCGACAACATATATAGCCGATCAACCGGCAAACCGATATTGGCTATATGTTAGCTGACAGCCTATACCTTGGTGTAAAATCGGCTATGTAGACTTGGCAATAAAATAAGCAGTGAGAACAACTTTGCTGCAATTGGCTAAAACCAATTTGGATATAATCGTCACAAGCTGATAAAACACTTGAACAATATTTAGATAACTCATCGGCTAAACCTCTGATGAAATATTAGCATGAACCTATCGGCTCAACAAGACTTCGGTTATCAAAAGCAATCTAGGATATCGGACCTAACCGAGACAGTACGAGATTGTGCTTAATAATCTGATCTCAATGAACCGATAAATCTATCTAATGTGATGAATATAACAGATCTATCTAAAACAACATCATGATTATAGAGATATATCGGCTATATTGGACCTAACCAAGAAAGTTCCAACAAAACCGATATGTTCCTAAGCACAATGCAATTAACGATAGAACTGAAATATCAGGTAGGCGACTGTACCAACCAAACCAAAGCAATCCAAGAGATCAAAACGATGCAGCCATGAACGATGCCAATACAGCCGATACAATTGCCAGGGCCGGTGGAACTTAGGGCTTACCCCTTCGCCGGAGATCGAAGCGATGCAGCCTCGCATCCGGTGCCAAGTTCCGCCGGTGATAGAAAACCTTGGAAAAGAGGGTGACGATGTGCTGAAAGTTGTATTGATCGAGAGATATCTAATGAAATAGCCGAGGCTTATATTTATACCGTAGGCTGACACAAAACTTGCCTAACAAGAAATATCTAAACAAAACTTGCCTAACAAGAAATATCTAAATAAAAGGAAATATTAAGATACACGGACTCTAATTTTCTTTTTTAGAGACCTTGCTAATAAAGCTTTCTTAACTGATCATGTCCTTCCTTAGTATCAAATCACCGGCTTCCTTCCATATACTCCATTGGCCATAAAATTACCAAATTTTGGTGCGAACACATGCCCCCCTAGTTTTGGAGTATGAATGCTTCATGCTTTGAAATTAATCTTTATTGAAGTCTGATGCTTGTCCCTTAAGACAATATTTTTAACAAGAGATCATGGCAAAGATGTAGAGATGAATCTTCTGGCTGCACTTGGCCGATGTATCCCATCGCCCCCCCCCTTTGCCCATAGAATATCTATGTGAAAACTTCTTGATCAAACAACAACCAAAAATCACTATGTGCATAGACAATACTATTTTTAATCGGTTGCCCACGTAATCAATATAAGCCAACACGCACTAAGGTAATCTACAATTTTCAAGAGCCAATACATGTCCCATCGGCTTTCAATGTCAATGTCGAGATAAATTTAACAATTTTGGAGTTCGAGAACTCATGCTTCAAAATTATCTTCTTTCTGATCTTGATAACTCCAAAATTGTTCCTCCATATCTTGCAATCGGCTTTCATGAACCGATATTGTCTATATTAGATGAGCTAGGCTGTCAAACTCTTGAGAGAAAAATTTTCCTTTGATAGTCATTGATAGCCCTTGGAAATCAAGATCCGGTAATTGCTCAACACTTAATCTTAGGCTATAATATTGGCTACGGAAACTACAAAATATTTGAATACATTCTAAAGCCGATTCACCATCTTGCTGCTCAACCGATATTAAGTCTGAAAACTTCATCTCATCATTTCCAGTAAAGAAATATCGGTGAAATTGCTTCTCAGGATTGGCCCATCCTCTAATAGAATTTGATGGTAATGATATAAACCATGTGAAAGCATATCCTGTTAAGGATAATGGAAATAATCTAACTTTCAGAGCTTCTTCAGCCGATGCCACCCCGCATCAAAGAGGAACCTTATCAAACCACTCAGGGTATGGTTGCCGATACATACGGATATGTTCCGTAGGTCTGACCCCAAACTGTTCCCACATCATCTTAGTAATTGCATCGGCCAAATCATCACCTTGCCGTTGCTTGTACTGGTTCCTTTGAAACCCTTCTGGTTGATGCTGATATAATTCAGATGACGACAGCAACAATTGATGATGTTGCATTATATCCTGCTGTACTATCATCATCTTTGGGGCCCTGAATGTCTCCGGCAAAACTATCGGCTTTTTGCTTGCTACAATAGCCAATAACTCTGGTGCATCCAAGAGCTTGTTTTGACGACGGGTTGATCTAATATGTCCATCGGCTTCATGCTTATTTCAGCAGCTGATTGATGAGGTTCCTCACGCTGATACCGATATGATTGCTCATGCCGATGATGTCGTACTTGGTCATCTGGCCCCAGCCATATCATTGGCATTAGCTTCTCCTGAATTGTCCCTTGCCGTGTCATGACGAAGGAATCTAAGCAAAGCTTCTGAAAACCAATGATATGTTGCTCCATCTGTTGCTTTTGTTCTTTCGTCAAACTTTCCATCGTTAATTTTTCCTCAGACATGTTGGCTCAATTTAATCGTGTCCCACACGTGTGCCAATTTGTGTTGCTGCAAAAAAATCGCTCGGCTGATGATGATCCTCACACGCAACACTCCGGCCTGGGAGATCTGCTTAGCTCCAGTGCAGGTGCTTAGCTTCTTGAGGTTCGAGGCGTGCCAGTCAGTTTGATCCTACAACCGACAAGATATACAGCCGATCAACCGGCAAACCGATATTGGCTATATTTTAGCTGACAGCCGGTAGCTTGGTGTAAAATCGGCTATGTAGATATTGGCAATAAAATAAGCAATGAGCTGCAGTCGTCTAAAACCAATTTGGATATAATCTTCACAAGCTGATGCAACACTTGAGCAATATTCAGATAACTCATCGGCTAACCCTCTGAAGAAACATTAGCATGAACCTATCGGCTCAACAACACTTCGATTATGAAAAGCAAACTAGGAGATGATACCTAACCGAGACAGTACGAGATTGTGCTTAATAATCTGATCTCAATGAACCGATAAATCTGTCTAATGTGAAGGATATAATAGATCTATCTAAGACAACATTGGTACTATGGAGATATATCAGCTAAGGCAGAATATTGGACCTAACCAAGAAATTTCCAAATAAACTGATATGTTTCTAAGCACAATGCAATTAAAGATAGAACTGAAATTTCAGGTGTGGGTGTTTAACATCCAAACCCACAGATGGATACCCTCGAGGTGGTAGATTGTTGGTGGGGTGTCGCCGAGATCAGGAACTCAAAGGTGCAAAGAACACGAAACTTTAGACAAGTTCGGGCCGCCGAGAGCGTAATACCCTACATCCTGTGTGGTGATTTGTATTGCCTTCGATGATGTATCTTTTTGAGGAGGACCCTGCCGCCCTTATATATTCTGGGGGATAGGGTTACATGGAAGTTGTAGCCAAATACAAGCTTACGAGTCCTATCCGAGACTACTCGGGTAGTTTCCTTCTATTCCGACTAGTTCTATTCCTGTACGAGTAGTTACAACTGGTGTAGGGTGTGGGACATGTCCCATGCCTTTATCCTAGAATATGTACGCCATGTGCGCAGTGCCGTGGCCCTAGGTCTGATAAGCCCCCAATCTCTTCATAGTCGAGTACTGCAGGTTTTCGAGTACTTCTGAAGGCGTCTTCTGAGTACTTCCTTAACTACATCGAGGCTGTGAGGTGCTCAAGCCCCGAGTAGTTTGCATGTCTTCTTTTATATGGGGTGCGATTAAACTCGCACTCCATATGGAGTAGGCCCCAGCCTTAGTTTGAATCAAAGAAATCAGGCTGAGGGTCAATTTAGTCTTCAATCTTCTTTCCTTATCTTCCAAAAATTCAAAAAATAAGCCATCGATGACACGTGTCTCGCAGCCCCCGAGCCTTGAATCCAAATCCCAAGGTCTTGAAAAAAGGATCCAAAGAGTCGTGGCATAGATTGCAGAAAAAAATAAGAATTTGATTTGATGGTTAAAATGAGTAAGTTGGTTCACAAATTCGAAAACCCCTTTATTGGGATACGTCCTTGAAAAATGGTTAAGCAAATAACTTTCCCAAAGTAACCTAAAATTACTGCTCAAAATAAATCTTATCCCGAGGAAAAAACCCTTCGCATTCAATACAGTAATTGTAGGGCCTGCCCTAGTTATTTAACCGTATGGTAACTTCGGGTTTACTCACCCCTTCGCTTGCATTCTTACTGCCTTGGCCTTTCATCTTCCTCTATCCTGCAGCTACTGCCGCTCCTAGAATTAGATCTAGCTTAATCCCAGCTTCCTTCCTGTGTGGAAATTAGTCGCTGAGAGCCCCTGCTTCCCCCGAGCATGTCTTCTCCACCTCCGTCCTCAGCCCCCCAGTGCATGCGAGTAAAAAAGCTTGTGACATCAAGAATGGTGGGCAAAAAAGGCGCCTCCATGGGGAAAAGGAAGGAATCCAAGGCCGCCGCCACCGCTGGAGATGAGTGGAGAAAAAGTAAGTGCTCCGAAGCCGATCTGAAAACACTTGTAGATGAGGGACTGCTTCAGTCCCAAGAGATCATCCAGTGGCGCGTCGCCACCAGGGATAAGAGGCTGTATGGAAACGCTAATGAGATAGTGCCATTCCAGCACTTTGTCGAGTGCGGGTTAGCGTTGCCAACTTCTAATTTCTTCTGCGGTCTCCTTTTTCACTATGGCGTCCAACTTCACCACCTGAATCTCAATTCAATCCTCCACATAGCCATCTTTGTACATTTCTATGCAGCCTTCTTAGGGATAGAATCCCACTTCAACTTATTTTGTCATCTTTTCCATCTGAGAGCTCAACCCAGTGCTAACAAGATAGAATTAGTTGGGGGAGCTTGTCTCCAACTGAGGCAGGGGATGGACAAGATGTACATCCCTTACAAGTTTCCGTCTAGCCTCTCTAGCTGGAAAGAATGCTGGTTCTACATTGGGAACCACGCGCCTTCACTCCCAGAGAGGACCGCTGGAGTCCCAAAGATAACTAGAGGGTGGACGAGGAGAGCCCCCGAGCTGAGCCAAGTCAACGAGCTGCTTACCAAGATCAAGGTCCTGTGGGATGAGGTAGTCACCGGAGTTTTGGTGGTGTATTCTTGGATAGGTAGACGAATTCAACCACTGCTACAGTGCACTCGCTCTAGCTTCGAGTACATGGGCCTCAAAGATCTGTCTTGGTTCTTTGCAGACCAAATTCATCAAGCTGAAGCCTTGAAGTAGGTAAACCGTGTACTTCTTGACGCGGAGACGGTGCCCTATATGCCGTCCAAGTTGTTTACTATCAAAAATCCTACCAAACAGGTAAGGGTAAGTAGTCGTGTCTTTTTGTCGAGTACTTCTCAGTCCTTGATATTGACGTGTATTGACAATATCTTGAACCTGTTACAGGATGATGTAAATGTGTATAGGATCATGCCTCCGATGCCGGACATCGATCGCCCAAGCCACTTGATGCCTTCCACCCATCCTCTTGCCATTGCAGCAACAAGCGAGGAAAAAGAGGGTGATGAAACTGATGATGACTGCACCCTGGCTGAGGTGATTAAGGGCAAATCTATGAAGACCTCCTAAGAAGGCGCAAGCTCTCCTGGTGGTGATCTTTTGCAGAGTCACCAAAAGAAGCCGCGGGTTACTACCCGGAAGCGCAGGGCAACCGCTTTGCTGGGTGGTAATGATGATGGAACACCCAAGTAAGATCTTTTTCCTAAACTTACGAGTACTTTAGATCAATTTGCAGTTGCTGAGTGTTGTTGACATCTCCCTTTTTATTGACTCTATTTTGGTAGCTCCTCGAACCCCAAACACTCAAAGCGAAGGGTCGAGGGTGCAGCCGAGGATGATATTATGAGGGAGCAAAGCATGCCCTCCATGAAAGTAGACCCATCGTCAGGTTCTGCTGGAGCCGCGCCGGGGCAATCACTGCTCGCGGCTAGCCCAAGTTCAATGGTGACCATCGCGATTGCCTCACCAAAGTAGACACCACCCATGACCGGCGAAAAGAGATCGGCGAGTACTCTGAGTGCAGCTCCAGCACCTTGGGTACTTAGAAGGTAAGTATTATCAGTGAAGAAATCCACTCTCTAGGTATTCGAGTACTTTTTCCTTGTGTATTGTAGGTTCTTTGTTGTAGATGACAACTCTCATTGTTGTTCTTTGTGAGTAGGCCATCCTCTGCTCTGAGCTTGGAGCAACCTGGTGATGCCACGGAAACTCCAGCCCCTGAGCTAGAGAAAATGTTAGATGCTGCCACGACTGACTTGATGCCGGCGACAGCCATGCTCATCGAGTCGTCGGTAGCTGAGGAGCCCCCAGAATTTGTCATCGCAGAGGCCAGAGGGGCCGACCTTGGAGTCGAACCACCCATGGGGGAGAGGGCCGAAGTCGAAGAGGGACAAAGATTCCCACGGGTAAGTTGATGTAGCCGCCCTCGCCCGTATGATCTTCTTTGCTTGAATTCTTCTGATTGCTACGGATGAGGTGACAGATATCCCGTAGTAGCCGCTTGCACCTCAAGGACAAGGTGTTGTGAATACTTCTTCGAGTGGCATATTGGTCACTCCGCCGAAGTGACAGTATGCCGTTCCACATGAGCTGATAGAAGATTCGATGCTTACATCAGCAACCCTGAAGCAATTCCAAGACACCTTCAAAGATATGTATAAGTTTTTCACGGTAAGCGTCCTAGGCTGGAGATGATTGACTTTGTTAGCTAGCTTGATCTTGTCTAATTGTTTTCCTTATGTTGGGCAGGAATTGGCCAACCGCTCCAGGAAGAAGTCGAACAAGCTCCGAGCTTTCAAAGATGGATTCCGCCAGTTGTAGGAAAAAGATCGCCAAATTGGCGAGCAAATTTACAAGAATGTTGAGTTGAGGAATGAACTCGACACCCTCAAACAAAAGCGTACCCGAGAGGTCTGGCTGCTGAAGAAGGAGATTGAAGATCTCAAGAAATAGAACAGACTGCAAGCCAAGACTCACTGAGGTGATACTCTGTCGACTACTTTATCTTGTTTTGACATATGCGGAAAGTAGTATCTAAACTCGTACGAGTACTTCTCCATCTTCTTTTGCTTGCAGAACTTAATAATATCACAAGAAATAAGGATGACGAGATCACTAACTTGAAGAATCTTGTATACCATCATTCAGATGATGTAGAGAAGCTGATCAAAGCGCTCCAAGATGCAGATATGCAACTCATGGAGTGTGCGACACAGATCCGGGACATGGCCTTGAGAAGGAGCTGAAAGATAAAGAACTTGAAGAACTCAAGAGTGCGGTGCAAGTAGTCGTAGACATGGTGGATCCTCCAGAAGAGGGGGTAATCAATGAGAGGACACTGCTGGAGCGACTCTGTGAGGCCCCACAAAAGATTGCTGGATACATCTCAGAGACCATAAAAACTTATGTAGCGCACATCCTTGGGCTCGTAAAGTCCTACTGGCCCAAGGCCAATCTGAACTCACTAGTTGACGGTATGTCTGCTAATTGCTCTGAGGAGAAATTCTTAGAGTATATCGAAGAAGTCAAGCCAGTGGCTTAGAAGTTGATTGATAGCTTAGAGCAGGAGTGAACATGATATGTAATCATTGAACAACCTGTCTATGTATATAAACATGTATATATGTTTTATTTGTCGTTGCCTGTTGATGTGTTCGGTGTGCTTACTCGTAGAGTAATATCAAAAATTGTAGGACTTAGATAACGAATGTGGGATGCCCAATGCAGAACTAGTCAGAAGGCCATGCTTCTGGAGGTAGTTGACGACTTCATGTCCAGCATAAGGCCCCATATAGGGAGAATAAGCATCAAGATTTACTCACACGGTGCGATACACTGGATTGCTTTTGTAGGCATGGGAGCCTCTTCAACTTTCTCGTAGTGACTCATGCTGTTGGTTGCTACAAACCCTTAGGCTAGTACTTGAAGTAGTCAGATACGGTCGCAATTAGTCTTTGCGCTTCGGCCCGTAGGGCAAGTGTAAAAGTAAACGTTCAAAAAAGACTTGTGGTGACAGCCCCCAAGTACTTCTGGTGACTTGGCGTGGTTAACTCGTTGTACAGTGCTCATGGCCGAAGCCCCCAAGTTATGTAGTCTAGCTTAGAGACAAAATGTAGTCGTTTGAAGATCAAACCAACTCTTTATTGATAAACATGCTGCACTGCAGCTGACAACTTTGTGTACAAGTTATCTAGGGATAGAAACGCCATAGGAGCTCAATATTCCATCAGTTTGGGACCTTCTGCCATCAAGGTATAATAGTCAATATGACCCTGGTCTTGTAACTTTGGCAACGATGAAGGGCCCTTCCCATCGCGCGTTGACCTTGTGAAGCCTTGTCTCATCTTGGATGCGACAGAGGACTAAATCACCGATGCTGAATGACCTATCTTGTACATTGCGGTTGTGGTAGCGTCAGATGCGTTGTAGATAGCAAGCTGATTGTAGCAGGGCATTGCATCTAACTTCTTTTGCCAAATCAAGATCCAAATATCTTGCCTGATTAGCTTCACCTTTTTTCATACATCTCTAGTCTTGGAGACTTCCATAGATGAGAAAAAAAAATGGCTATTGACTTGTGACTTTGCTTGGTTGAGTGCGAAGCCCCTAGACAATTGAAGAGAGCTCACGAATCCACTTGCACCCTTTTTTGCTATTCTCGCCATAGAGTCTTTTCTTCAGCCCATCAAGGATTAAGCCGTTGGCACGCTCAACCTGGCCATTGGCCCGCGAGTGAGCAACTAACACGTACTTTACCTCAATGGCGCTATTCTCGTAGACTTCCCAGAACTCCTGTGAGTGGAAATTAGATCCCAGATCTATGATGGTAGTGTTAGGGAAGCCAAAGCGGTGCAGGATCTCGGTTATTCTTTGCATCCCATTCTTGGTGCCAGGAGGTTTTACCCATGTATTGGTGGCTATTGACAAGTTTACAAAGTGGATCGAGTACAAGCCGATTACAAAGGCCCAATCATGTCCAGGCCCTAGCAAGCAAAAGGCTAGGATGGTGGTATGGTGATGAGGTTATAAGCCGGGACATGAGCCTGTCTGCCGAAGAACCAGCAATTGGTACACCGACGAACAAGGTCTTCAGCGTCAGCCAAAGCTGTTGGCTAGTAACATCCAGACCTGAATGCTTTCCCGACTAGCTTCCTTGACGCTGCATGATTGCCACAGACTCCTTCATGAATTTCTTGTAGTATTTCTTTGCCTTCCTTGACTGGAATGCACTTTATAAGGACGCCTATTGCTGAACCACACTTGTACAACTTGTCGCTGACCAAAACATAATCCTTGCTTTGCCTGATGATGCGTGTAGCCTCAACGCTTTTTTCATCTACGCTAGTGGGTAGCTGCTGATCTATGATGAAATCGATTAACGGTGTCCGCTAGTCAACCTCGATCATCATGACCTCTCGGTCAGGCTTAGAAGGGCCCAAAGTGTTGGTGCTTTGATCTGGTGCCTTGGTGGACGGGTGATGTAACTCATGTACAAATACTCCTGGTAGGACATTTGCTCGATTGGAGCTCAGCTTCGAGAGCACATTTGCCCCCACGTTGTTGTCCTGAACCACATGATGGATCTTGAGTCCTGAGAACTTGTTCTCGAGCTTGCAAATTTCCATGACATACACGTCCATGGTGTCCTTGTTGATGTACCACTCCTTGTTGACTTGTTGAACCACCAGCAAGGAGTCACCGTAGACAAATAATCACTTGATGCCAAGGGAGACAGCCAGGCGTAGCCCGTGCAGTAACGCCTCATACTCGGCTTCGTTGTTGGAGACCTCAAATAGTATCTGGAACACATATTTGAGTTGTTCACCCTTAGGTGAGATGAAAAGAACTCCTACGCCACCGCATCCGAGCTTGAGAGAACCATCGACGTACATAACCCAATGCTCTGGCATATTGGCTGGAGCTCCAACTTGATTTTCTCACCACTCTAGCATGAAGTTGACTAGTGCTTATGACTTGATGGCGGTGCGAGGCTTGAAATTGATGCTGAGAGCTCCCAGTTCCATTGCCCACTTGGAGATGCGTCCTGTGGCATCCCGATTGTGGAGTATATCTGCCAATGGGAAATTAGTGACAACTTAGATCTTGTATTCGTCAAAGTAGTGGCGAAGCATCCTAGAAGTGATGAATATAGCATGGAGAAGTTTCTAAATTGACGGGTAATGAACCTTAGATTTAGAGAGAACTTCGCCGACGAAATACACCGGCCACTGCACACAAAATGCATGGCCTTCCTCCGGGCGCTCCCCCATGAAGGCTATGGTAATGGCGTGAGTAGTCGCGGCGATGTAGAGCAGCAGGTTCTCGCCCAGCAATGGAGCGGTGAGGATAGGGGGCAACTGGAGATGATGTTTGAGATCTTCCAGCACCTGCGTCGCCTCCTCTGTCCACTGGAACTTGTCTTGCCACTTTAGGAGCTTGAAGAAAGGTAATTCTCTTTCCCCAAGTCAAGAGATGAATCTGTTAAAGGTTGCCATGCACCCTATGAGCTT
This sequence comes from Panicum hallii, assembly GCF_002211085.1. Classification (NCBI taxonomy): domain Eukaryota; kingdom Viridiplantae; phylum Streptophyta; class Magnoliopsida; order Poales; family Poaceae; genus Panicum; species Panicum hallii. Next base: position 22,119,430 of record NC_038050.1, on the reverse strand, counting down.
CTGGACATCCTTAATCTTCTGTGGGGCCCCCCGTGTTGGTGATGGCAGCGATCTTCTCTGGGTTAGCTTCAATTCCCCAGTGGCTAACGATGAACCCGAGTAGTTTCCCTTGTGGTACGCTGAAGACACACTTGGTTGGGTTGAGGTTCCACTGGAACTTGCGCAAGCTGTTGAAGATTTTCTCAAGGTTGGAGATGAACTTGTTGTGGTTTCTGGTCTTGACGACCATGTCATCCATGTAAGCTTCAACATTGTAGTGTAGCTGATCAGCGAGGCAAAGCTGGATGGCTTGCTGATATGTAGCCCCTGCGTTCTTTAGCCCGAAGGACATAGTTTTGTAGGCGTATGCTCCAAAAGGGGTGATGAGCGCTATCTTGATCTGGTCTTCTTCCTTGAGGGCAATTTGGTCAAGGAAAGAGAGGAGGATGTAGCCAGCCATTGAGTCGATGATTTGGCCAATGCGTGGGAGCGTGAAAGGATCTTTGGGGCAGTGTCTGTTGAGATTAGTATAACCCACACACATCCTCCATTCATTATTATTCTTTTTCAAAATAAGTACAAGATTAGCTAGCCACTCTGGGTGGTAGACTTCTTTAATGAAACTAGCCGCGAGTAGTTTTGCTAACTCCTTTTTGATGGCCTCCCTCTTGTTGGGGGAGAACCGGCGCAGTCGTTGCTTTCTTGGGGGTGGCTCGGATCGAATTTTAGGCAATGCTTGATCAACTTCTTGGGCATCCCTGGCATATCTGCTGGTTTCCATTCAAATATGTCTCGGTTAGCCCTAAGGAAGTCAATGAGCGTGAGTTCCTATTTGCCATCCAGCCCGGCACTGATGAATACCGTCTTACATGAGTCACCCTCCTATAGTTGGATGGTTTTCACACCGACATTGTTGGTGTTGGGCTTCACCATCAACTAGCCCAGCTTCTTCTGTGTAGGTACAGCTGGAATCACCATCTCTGACTGGGAGAGCTGCTGTGCGGCCGCGAACACTTCAGATCAAGATTCTTGCACGCTTGTAGTCGATTGCCTCTTGATCACAGCCGTAGGACTTCTTCAAGTCGCTGCGGAAGGTGAGGACCCCTGTCTTGCCTGGTATCTTGAGGAGCAGGTAGACGTAATGGGGTACAACCATGAATTTGGCTAGAGCAGGTCTGCCGAGGATGGCATGGTGTGAGGACTCAAAGTTTGCCACCTCAAACTTGATGTACTCTGTACGGTGGTTTTCTTTTGTCCCAAAGTGTTATCGCCATAATTTGACTGGGCCAAGGGATGGGCCGAAAGCAACATGGGCTGAAGGAAATCATCATAATGGTCTACAAATCGGCCTCTGTGCGAACGTGTCAAGGGCCAGGGTGGCCGTGTATCTAAGGATAGTTTAAAAATAGTAAGTTAGAGATTGTGTTGTAATCAGCTAAGGTTAGTTAGAAAAGATCAAGTCTCCGGACTATAAATATGTATCATGAGATTCAATAAAAATCAATCAGTCATTCACAACAAACTCTCGGCGCATCGCCACCCCTTCTCAAGGGTTTTTTCCAGGTAATCGTCATGCTGCTCCGATCATGTTCCGCATGGTCGGAGCAGTATTGCTGTTATCTGTTTATCTTTGTGTTTCTTGTACTGAAGCATTTTTGATGGCGAGTAACACTAGTTATCTTAAACGAATATGATGCTGCATTGGCTTTGAATAGTAGATCTATGTTTGCTTGCTGTTCGTAATCGTTTAGCTGCTCTTGTATGTGATCTCAGGTGCAAGGGCAGCGCCTTGCTCTGTTCTTGCTTGGTAGATCTAATCTTTTATGGTAGTTCTTTGTATTACAAGGAATTGGTTTAATATCCGCATGATTAGGCCCTTCAAACGGGTTGAATGTTCCGGCTGCATGTTAGGCTTGTTAAGTTGGTTTTTAGGCCTCTTTTTAGGTTAGCGTATTGTTATCTTTCATGTTCGTTAGGCTTAACCACGCGTAGGATGTTCCGGTCATACGGTGAAATCTTTTACCGTCACAGATTGGATTAGCTTGGCAATTATAGAGCATGTTTTTATCTTTTCTATCGGATTTGTGCACAACGTTCAAATTAGTAGATCCGATCTATTAAACGTGGCAATCGGCTTCTTTCAGCCGATTCTGAAAGGTACCCGAAGGTCCGATCTAGTACAATGATCCCGTCGGCTTCTTTGGCTGATCTGGGAGTCGTTGTCAGAGCCGATCACGGCTCGAACTAATGTTTGATATGGCTGTGTATGCAGGAAAATAGCTGACGAACGGTTTCTACACCTTCCGGATCAGGTATAGGTCAGGTGGCACGCCTAGCACTTCACCAAGCCAGGGCGTGTGCCGGACTTCTGGGCCGTTGACCGAGGGACCGGGACCCACCAGCAGTCCCGGAAGCCTCCCGGCTCCTCGTGTTGCCTGTCGCTGCTCGCCGGTGGGTTTTGACCGACAACACATTTTGGCACGCTCGGTGGGACTACATCGACTACTTCATCGACTTCACCGATTACATCGACTACTGCATCGAATACATCGACTACTCCAGTGACTACTTCGACTACATTGACTACAATCGGCTGCATCATCTTTTTTGACTTCATCGATTTCCATTGTCAAGATGTCGAACGAGAACCCGATTACTTATGAAGAGTTGTCTGAAGAGCATAAGCAGAGGTATGATGAAATAAAGGCTGCTTTTGAGGCCGATCTCCTCGGCTCATTTGAGAGAACCCGTCACCATGGCATCAGGTGGAAGGGGTTTTCATCTGAAGGGGCACTCGACGAGGTGGATCTGTCCACTCCTACGGAAGAACGTACGCGAGCTCTCCGCCAGGAAGTCAACTACATGGTGGCTCACTCATTACATCAACACTCTGAGAGTTTGGTGAACACCCTCGAGCGCGTTGCGGTGCGCGTGGTGCAGGAAATTATGAAACACCAGTACTCTCCAACAGGACCTGCTTTAGGGAGTCACAGAGGGGAGTTGCCTTCTCAATCCAGACCGCCAGTGCCTTACGCATTTGCTGCCCTAGAGCAACAGAATTCTCCAGCATATGTCATATACAAGGTGGGAGGTGACCCTGCTGATCACCAATTCTTCAATGAACCACCCAAGGAGGTACCACATGGATATGTTTGTGCGTATATACCAGATGGTGGTAACCCGCCGCAACCCACGCAGAGAGCAACTGGAGGAACATCTGCAGTCGATGCCGACAAACAGGCATGGCTGGCTACCTACGCAACAGGGCTGAGTCATGAAGGTACGCACTCGGCCCTAGGAGTTCATATAGTGGATCAGATTAGTGCCATCTTGAGGGATCAATTTGGCATTCTCCCAAGAAGGCGAGTGATCGGCTACACCAAGCCGTATCCAAGTGACTACGACTTGATTCCTCTGCCGCCCAAGTATCGGCTACCTGAGTTTACCAAATTTAGCAGAGCAGAAGGATCCAGCTCCATAGAACACGTAAGCCAATATCTAGCGCAGTTGGGGATGATTTCGGTGTCGGATCCATTGGGAGTAAGGTTCTTCTCGTAGTCTCTTACAGGGCCGGCTTTTGGATGGTACACGTCATTGGGCCCTGATTCTATCCGCACCTGGAAGCAGCTAGAAGAATAATTCCATGTACAATATCATTCGGAAGCTGCAGAAGCTGGGATTGCTGATTTGGCACAGGTCCACCAGAAGCGAGGAGAAACAGTGGCAGAATACATCCAGCATTTCAGGGAAGTCATGAATTGATGCTACTTTGGGATTAGCGACTTTGGGATTAGTAAAACCGATCAGAGATCTGGTTTTCCAGCTAGAGTTCAACTCTTTGGCTCATCTAGTGCAGAAAATGACAATATATGAGCAACGTTACCCAGAATTATACCAAGATAAGTTCAAACGTCAAGTAGTAATGGTTGACGCTGAAGACTCCGAAGACTTTGAGGATGACCAAGAGATCGCAGCTGTGAAATGGGCATGGGGGGCAAAGCCTGTGCCCTGCAAGTGGGTAAAACAATAGGGCCCTCTGAAAGGTTTTGATTTTTATGTAAGCAAAGTCGAACAGATATTCGACTTACTCTTGAAGGAAAAGCAGTTGAAATTCCCTGAAGGTTTCAAGATCCTAACAGCCCAGGAGCTCCAGGGGAGGTCATACTGCAAGTGGCATAACTCTTTCACCCATGGTACCAATGACTGCAAGGAACTCCGGCGACAGATACAATCGGCCATTGAACAAGGCCAATTAATGTTGGGACAGTACGCCATGAAGGTCGATACTCAACCGTTCCCAAACGTAAATATGGTGGAAGGGTACGATAGATCAACGCGTTGTCAGCTGGATTTCACGTTCGGTATCAACATGGCAGGGTATGCATCACGTCAGCATATGAGGAGGCAATAGGCCGATTCCCTCGATCGGCCCCAAAAAGAAGAAAGAGGCTATATCACCGAAGAACAGGTCAGGCATGTCAGGAATCAACAGCCGGTTTCTTCTCATCTTCTGAGAAAATACCAGTATCAGTATCAACAGCGTCTCCAATGTGAGACTGAAGAAGAAGAGTACGAGAGATGCACTGGGAAACGCCTCAGGAAGCGAGAGGATACACGAGACCATTGGCATTGCCTGTTCTTCAAATATTGCTAGGATTCCGGTATGAAAAGACTACCTACCCTTGAGGATTGTCCAGAATGCAATTCTTAGAAGCAAGATACAAGAAGCGCCTCGATTTTTCAGCGTTTGGGACCAGGGCAACCCCACCATGAACAAAACAAGTCGACACATACAGCGGGAAATTCAGAAGGTGAGGAGAACAAATATCACCAGCCACGCTGGTGTCCTAATGGGCTCAACCGGTCCTAGAAGCGGAGGGTACAGCGGCTGTGCAGCCTGGAGGAAGCTGAGGCCCAATACTTAGAAACATTAAGGAAGGCATGGCCAGATTTGGTGGAAAAGGTCTACAACCCTCGAGAAGCAGAGAGTTCTTCCAAGAAGGTATGGCGACCCAAGAAGTCGAAAGCCAATGTGAAGACATCGGCTGATGCACACATGGTGTTCATTCTTCTTGCAGAGTTTCATGCACCAAGACATGAGGAGGTGCCAGTGGCTCAACTTGACTTGGGGCCATGACCAGTCATTTTCAAGAAGCCCCGAGAAAAGAATTACAGGCACCTGAAGGCGTTATATCTCAAGGGGTACATAAACGGGCAGCCTGTCACCAGGATGCTAGTCGATACAGGAGCAGCGGTTAATATAATGCCGTATCCAGTGCTGCGCAAGTTGGGGCATTCTGTTGGGGACTTGATCAAAACCAATATCACGCTAAGTGACTTCAACGGACAAACTTCAGAGGCGCAAGGAGTCCTCAGCGTGGATCTGACGGTAGGAGGTAAAACCATCCCTACGTCATTTTTTGTGGTCAACAGCAAGGGCTCATACACCATTCTGCTTGGAAGAGATTGGATCCATGCCAATTGCTGTATCCCTTCCATAATGCACCAGTGTCTGATTCAATGGGACAGAGATGAAGTATAAGTGGTCCACGCGGATGACTCTGTTGAAGTTTCACATGCTACCATGAGTGTCTGGGACGCAGAGGACTAGGAACCGATCTCAGGGATTAGCTTGGAGGGCTGCGACCGTGTGGAAGCTACAAAAAACGGGGTGAGGCTGGTCTTATCCACTGGCCTTACGGAGTAGATTGGAAAGTAACCGGAAAGGCCGATCCCTGCGATCGGCCCCCAAAAAATAGAATCGAGTTGTTTTTGTCATCCATGTTACATTGTTATAATGATCGCAAAGAGGCCTGCTCGAGCAGCCGGCCATGTGATTGTAAGATAATACATATTAATGCAAAGAACAAGTCGGCCGATCCCTGCGATCGACCAAATCTTTCTGCTTCATGTTCTTTGTTTATTTGCAGTATCGACTTGATGGATGAAGGGAAGCTAGGATACGGGTTGACATCTGCTAACGAGCTACAAGAAGTCGATATTGGTCCTGGGGATAAGCCACGGCCAACATTTATCAGCAAGAAGTTAAATCCGGAGTTGCGAGAAGCGATGATAATACTACTGAGAGAATATATGGATTGTTTTGCCTGGGATTACACAGAGATGCCCGGGTTGGATAGAAGTATTGTTGAACATCGACTCCCTCTTAAGCCAGGATTTCAGCTGTTCCAGCAACGAGCACGACAAATGAAGGCCAAA